>NC_090935.1:339495194-339798224 GCF_040938575.1 Ambystoma mexicanum
GTGCTGGGTTGTTTGTGCTCGATGGTGAGCCCCAGATGAAGTGCAAGGTATGGTAAATGCTATGGGGCCCGGAGCCGGGTTGGGTGGAAAAATGTGAGTCTCCAGTGCGGAGGGTGTGCCGAGGCAAGAGCTGAGGGCAGACAGAAGCTGGAGAGATTGGGTGTGAGTGGTCAGGTGCCCCATAGGAGGCATAAGGGTCCAAGACACTGTTCACAGCAACTGAGATTAGCAGAGGAGGGAAGAAGGGAAGGAGGAGGAAAAGAGGAAAGTCTTGATGTGTTTTCAAGACACAGAGGAGGGGGGGGCTGTTCCATAGGAGGGATCCAGCTGAGGAAAGCGAACAACCTCCTGCTCTCTGTTTAGTGAAACGCTTTACACACAGTTGGTGCCAGAGGAACGTAGAGGTCTAGAAGGAGAGTATTTTGTAAGAGAGAGATGCAGATAGTGTGTCTCCAGCCCCAGACAGCCTTGTGGAAGATGTAGAAGGATTTGAAATTGATCTGTGCAGCAACCGGGAGCCAGTGGAGACTTTAGGGCAGGAGAGATGCGGTCCCTGGGTTTAAACCAATGATAAGTCTTGCTGCTCTATTCAGAATTCTTAATGAAGGAATTGGAAGGAAAAAAATATAATAAAATAAAAATAAATAAATCGCATGAGGACCATGGAATTCCCTCACTACTGTTATTCATACATATGAAGCTAATATCGAGGAACTAAACTATATTTTGGGAAAATACATCTTAATACCCCAAATTTTGAGAAAGAAAACTACTCCAATAAAAAAAGCAATGGATTAAAAATGAACAAAAGATCCAACTATTCTTCCCAAGTAGACTATCCTTACATAGACCTTAAACTGGGTTTATTACGGAAATATTTATCCCAATGTTCTTGTTCTATTTATAGGAGCCTTCTTCTGAAATTGAGATTCATGTTTATGTTTATTGTGTTTATATAGCGGTTTACATTATAACAAGAATACAATAACAGTAGAAGCAATTAATTTTAAAAAAAAGAGATTAAATTGTTCGCCTAGTTTAGCAAGAGTGGGCCCACTTAGGGGCATCCCTAAAGAGAAGCATTACTGTAGAGGCTGTGAAGCAGAAGACATACCTGAAAAAATAAAGCATCCGATTATTTGCTAGCCAACCTCCCAAAAGAAACGGATTGACATCCTTTCACATCATGTACACAATATCGAGATTTTAAATTCAGATGACTTGTGGGAGTGGCTATTGCAAAGTTATCAGATTTAACCCACGATTAATTTGATAACATTTTGCAAATTATTAATTAATTATTAATTATTAATACGATGACAAGTTAGAGAGTGTCATTTCTCTTTTTCTCTTTAACCATTTAAAAAAAATCTTGAATGAATTGTTGTATACATCTATATTTGTATGCATGTACATGTATTTTGTGTCAGGTTTAATTTTAACCAAAGCATGAATAAATGAATACAATTATTCAGATTTTCCAGTGTGTTTAGCCATGGCCACCCACCAGCATTGAATTAAGGGTCGGTGAGGCAGTTCTTTGAAATGCAATTTAATTTCAAGAGTTGCCAACAAGTTGCATATTATCAGAATTTATTTACACTGATAAAATAAGAGGTCCTAACAACTATCCCATCATAAAAGATGTGAGGGCGTGTACCTGCCTAACTTCACTCAAGATTATTTGCTTTGTTCACCAGATAGTTTTAACACATGTCTCACAAGCGTCATGAAAGTATTCTGTTCTGGGAAGTGCAGCTGTGTGCTTGGAATTGGTGAATGCTGTTTTATGATTCAGGCACCCTAATACGCATCCTAGCCTTGGCTGACTTCACGCCGAGCTCAGCAATTTGGATATGTGAGGGAAGCATTAGAGCCATTCTTCAGTCAAAGCAGTGGAACTGGAATCTGAAGGACCAAGGAGGATCCTGGAGGACATGGGGATAGCTGCTGGAAAAGCCATTGACCAAGACAACTCCCATAAGAAGAGGCTCTCCTTCTTTCAGCCAGGAGCCTATCACAGGCATCTCCCTCCATTGAGCCAGTGGAGACAACTGGTTCTGTGTCCTGTCCTTCATTTGGCATGATGCAGTCTCTCGCAGGACCAGCAAATCTGCTTTAGTCTGAAAGTTGCCTCCCGGGTTTTTTCTGCCTCTGTGAGCTGGTCTTCCATGCCAGTATTGGTCCTTATAACTTTGACCAGACTGATATTGGCGATATCTCAATGAGATTTGAGTGACCCCCGGTAGGGAGATGGTGTTCTAAATGTGTTTCTCAGTAGGGCCTGTTTTCTCCACCCAATCTAATGCATCTTGCTCTTTCCTTGCTTTCTCCAGCATTTCATCCCACTCCTTCCCAAAAAGGTATTCTCCAAGAGGCCTGCTAATAAGTGCAGCATGCGTCTGTGGCTTAAAACCAGTGACTGATGATCCAAGAATATTGTGTAAAAACAGCTGCATCAGCATATTGCTGACCAGCGGATTCTGACCAGTCTAAGTCCCCTTGGTAAACTGCATTTGATCGTAGTTGTTCTACCTTTAACATAGGTTTGTCCTTTTGCTAAATATCCTTCAGGCATCTCTTGGAGAAGCGCATGCATTAAGTCCCATTGGGAACGGTCATAACTGGCCAATTAGTGGCGTCACATTTGAAAAGTGGGTTTTAAATGCAGCCGAAATTGTCATTTGTTTGGCCATGTGAAACATGTGTTTGCATTCCCCGTCAGTGGGTGAATCTGCGGTGGATGTTGGCATCCCAAAACACTACCTAGTTTTAGTGACCACTAAGGAATCTCAGATTATTTGGCCTAGGACTGCTAACCGGTCATTGAGTGAGAGCTTATACTTTTTCTCCATCATTACATTGACCAGGTTGCCAGTGCTCCCATAATTAAGCATTAAGCACCCGTTCCAAGTGCTGAAATGTGTGTTAACGGCCCCAGGACTTTAACACCCATTCCAGCTCATTGGAATGGGTGCTTAACGCTATTAATACCTGTCCCATGAGCTGGGACGGGGGCCAGCTGGAAAGTATTCCGTGAAAGGGTCCCATCACGGTGTCCTGTTCACAGAAAGAAAATACTATACAAACATGGCAGCCATGGAATAGGAAGGCGGAGTTCCGTGTAGAGACCCTCTTCAGTTTCCATGGCAGCTAAACAGAGCAGTGACAGAATCTGCAGGAGCTGAGACAGCAGCACTTGCCACCGCAGCGATTGGGTGTGTGGGGAAAAAATACTGTTGGGTCGGTGGCTGGAAGATGGCGGGCGAGGGAACCGGCCATCAGGCGGCTTGGAACGCAGGCTTAGATTAGCAATTTCAGCCCCTGTTCCGTGCCTCCCGATTGGCTGGCTCCCCCATCAATGGTGCTAATATCCTTTAGTGGTGGTGTTTTTTCTAACATGTCCTGGATAGTTCCTTATTTGGGGGTCTTGCTAAATATTAAATTAAAGCATCCAACTGCCCTTTTGAGGGGATCCCATATGTACATTGATCGTATGTGGGGGAAGACTGATGCAAGTGATTCTCAGGTGACAATGGTGTAATGTCGATGATCCTCATTAGCTTCTTTGTGAAGCCGTTTATCAAAAATGAAAGATGGCATGTCCTCTGTTGTGGGTGGGGGGCACAAATCTATTCTTGTTTTTTAGCAGGTGGTTCACCTATATACTATTAAATTACTTCCTTCATTTTCTGTTCCAATTCTCACATTATAGGTTAAAATTTGCAATTATTTGCTGGGATGTTTCCACCTGCCGAGGGGCTGTTCTTGTGTCTTGGATATCAGAAATACCCATTTGTTCAACTTCCCAAAAGCATTCTTCTTCATCTTCCTCAAATCCTTCTAGTGTTCCCCTTGTATTTGTCTTAGTGTCTGTGACTGTTGTGATTTGAGGGTTCTGGACATACTTCTCTGCTACAGTGTATGTACAATCAGTTGATTCTAGTGCAGACCCAGTTAAATCCGCCTGTTCTTTAGTAGACATCTGTTTATTTTATAGGCATTTGTGTTTCTGTGCCTCTACTCAGGGCTCGAAGTTGATTATTTTATTTTCCATGATGTTACGGTCCTGGAACAATGTATGACGATTATGTTACGGTGGCTTTGTTAATTTATGTATTTACATTTTTATATTTTATTTTTTAATGTGGTTTCTGTTATCCCATGTATTTATCCATTGAAATCCACATGCATGTATATGTCATATGTCACCATTCAAATGTATGTATTTTCGGATATTGTGATGCCAATATTTTCTTGGGTTCATTGGTTGATTGATTGTATTGTTTGTGTATGGAATCCAGATTTTTTGCCTGGAGAAATACTGCAGAAGGTCGAAACGTGTGTCAGCAAATCACTCTGGCTAATGAAACGTATCTGAATACAAGATACATTGGACATTCATTTGCGTGTTTCTGTCTTTGTTGGATCACAATTTGTCATTTTATCAGCAGTTTTCTTGAAATATGGGGAGTCTAGCAGCGCAACATACTTGGTGGCGCTTAACCTTTCATGGTTATTTCATAGGCATCAATGTGTTGGTTCCCCAACTTGGGGTTGAAGTTGTGTGTGTTTAAAGTTTTCAATTCGAACCGTTTACAAGCTGCACACAGGTCCTCGTCTTGAAGCTAGCAGTGGTTACATATTCTATGGGTATTGACCCAGGAGAACTGGGACGTGCATTCCACGTACACTTTAAATAGAGTTTTGCATATTTAATGGTTGCACTGGGGTATAAGCAAAAACAAAGAGGTGATGGCTGGAAGGTTTAGAATGAATCTTAACCTCTGGCATTGCTCTGGGCAATCCTCCAGACCATCGTTCTTCGCCTGCCAAGCCATTACAGAAGGGGAAAGACCATATGCAAATCAGGCTTGGTCCCACCCCAAAAGTGCCTCCAGGTATTCCTGGTATGTTTTTGTCAGATCTGATACGCTCCAACAGGGGCTCTAATAAGATATACAAAACTGTGGAAAAAGGGCAGCCTTGCCTCGTACCTTTGAGTAAAGGAAAAAAAGATGAGCATATACCATTAATAAGGACAGAAGATTTGGGGCAAGAGTAGAGAAGTTTAACCAGGGATATGAATTTTTTCACCACAACCGTGCCAATGGAGAGATTGAAACATGAAATTCCAATTGACACGGTCAAAGGCTTTTTCTGCATCAAGTGCAATGGATGCATAGCCTTGCCTGTCTTTGGAGACAACATGAGTACCTTCAAGAAATGATTCAATGTTTTCAGACGAGATTTGGGTTCCAGGGTTGTATAGCTTTTCATAAAATGTTTTGAAACAATTCAATATGTCGTCTGGATGATTATATGAGGTGCCAGAAGTGTCCTTTATGTGTGATATATAGAACTTTTCTTTCTTAGACTTTAGGTAAGAGGCAAGGGACTTGTCAACCTTATTGGATATTTGGTATATCTTAGTTTTATATTTTAAAATAGTTCCAGCAGCCAGATCAGCGAGTTCCTTGTCAATTTGGAAACGTAGGGCCATGACACGATGAAGAGGTATTGTATTCGATTTTTGATAATATTGTTGCTCAGCGGACGACAGCTGAGAGTATAAGTCGTCAAGGTGTTTTTTTTTTTATGCAGTTTTTTCTTTCTCCCCAACTAAGCCATAATATGGCCTCTAAGTGCAGCTTTGAACGCATCCCAATAGTTAGCTGTGGAGGTGTCGCCATCAAGGTTTTCATTGTAAAACTGTTGTAAGAATGATTGAACAGATTCAATAAACTGTTGGTCTTGCAGTAAATTACTGTTTAGCAAACCCTATTCTCGCTGGAAACTTATGTCATCAAAATCAAAAGAGGTGCTAACAGGGGCGTGATCAGAGATTATAATGTTGGAAATTGTGGAATCAACGATAGTGCCTGTAAGAGTTTTGCAGGAGAAGATGTAGTCTAGGCGAGAGGAGATGAGTGGAATGTATAGTCCGGTTGTGTAGGACAGGAGAGCCTCCAAGTGTCAATTAGACCAGTTTCGGCCAGGCAACTTAGAAAGGATTTGTGGGATTTAGAGGAATTAAATAGACAGCTGGATTTTAAATCTAGAAACGGGTCAAGGACCTGATTAACATCCCCGCATACAATGAGATTGGTAAAGCTATTCTTGAGAATCATTTCCCTAATCGATTAGCAGAAACCAGGGTCGGGTAGGGTAGGTCCATAGATGTTCAAGATGGAGAGATGCATGGAATCAATCAGGAGCTTAACCCAGACCCAATACTCTTCTGCATCCACATTTTGATCCAAAACTTTATATGGTAGATTTTTGCTAAGTAATATGGCTACTCCAATTTTCTTGGCTACTGCAGGGCTCATGATCACCTCCTTGACCCACAGGGACTTGAGCTTCATGGCTTCTTTGCTAGAAAGGTGGTTACATGCTGAAGAAGGTTTCAATTTATTGAGATGAGATAGGACTTAACATCATTTAATGGGGTTGTTACAACCTTTAATATTCCAAGTAGCACATACTTTTGATTAATTAATGCTAAAGATATAATATAGATCCATAGTGAGCAGAAAACCAAAATAGATCTTACAGGGAGATGTTTCAAAAAAGCACCAGATTTCAACAGTGTCAAAATACAAAAATAATCCCATAGGGTAAAAGACAAAAGGGAAACGCATGAGGAATCAGGGAGAGGAGAGGGGGGTCTGATCAGGGAATATTTAAAATGGGGTAGGAAACACAGAAAAAGTCTAATAGTTAAAAAATACAAGGACCATAGCATTGTAGAAAGGTAGATCAGACAGGAAGAGGGAGAAATAAAGGATGAAAAATGAGGCAGGAGATACCTGCAGGGCCATCAAAAGGAAAATAAAAGGCACAAAGGGAAAGAGGGGCGCTAACCCAGCATCCGTCCCACCAATAATTATGATAAGAGGGTATTAATGGCATTACATGAGAATTTGCAGACAAGCAAGAGAGAAAGGACACTTTGTACCAGAGGATATTGAAGGATTCACAGAAGGAGAGGTGTCCATAGTTTGTTTTGATAGTACTTATAAAGGCTCTTCAATCAAACATGACGGAACTACCATCATGTGTGATCTTAAAAGAGCATGGGTGATACAGACCATATCGGATGTTGAGCTGTTTCAGTACAGGGTGAAATGATTATCCGCGCGTAGAGCAGTACTTTTTCGCGACATCCTGTGAAATGTACAGCTTGGAACCCCACCAGGTAAGAGACTTCTTTTCCTTAGATGTAGAGAGGATGAATTGGAGTTGAGTGTATTCCAGCAACTCGAGTATGAGTGTTCTAGGAGTAGGGTTGGATGATCCAGAAGATTTGGTTTGCCCAATGCGGTGAGCCCGTTGTATGTTAAAAGGCATATCTATGGGCAAGTGAAGGACGGCTGAGAGTAATTTTTGCAAGAAAGTAATGGGGTTTGTTCCTTCACAACCATCAGGCAGACCGGATATTCGGACATTATTACGTCGGTTACGGTTTTCTAAATCTTCATTATGTTTCTGAAGGTCTTTGATGGATTTCTCAAGCTACACTACTCTGGGGGAATCATCTTCTACTAAACCCACTCTTCTCTCCACTTCCTCCATTCTATTTTCAAAGCCCACCCACCTATCATCTAATTGTTGTAGCTTTTGATTTGTGGTCTCAAAGAAAGGTTTCAAAGCTCTGATTTCATTTAGTATGGCTTTGATGGCTGGTTCAGAAATGCCAAGTGGAGGTGGAGAGTCACTCTTGGGCCTTTTAAGGTTGGTTGAGGAGGTATTTGTATCTTTTGTGACTGGTTTATTTTTTTGGATATTTTTATTGGTCGCCATTTTTGCTGAGTAATGTTCATCGTAGAGATACTAACACAGGGGTGCAAATGCTTGAAGGGCCAAACAAAATGTGTAAAGAAGAATCCCAAAGGCCAATGTTCGGTATGATGGTAGACAGCTTAGGCCCCTGCAGAGGAGGTTAGTTCTTGAGGTTGCATAGGTTAATGCTTTAAATATTTTTAAAAAACTGGGTGGTATGCAGCAGTAATATAGTACCCTAAGGAGCAGACAGTAGATGCATATGGGTAAAATAAAACTGTCACTTGATCGGTAATAAAGAAGCGCAACTCTGCAGTACTCCGGTAACTGCATTAACTATCTTGTTGATTTGCTAAAAATCAGCAGGAAGCCACTTGAAGTAAACCTGCTTTAGTAATTGCCGACATAAGTTGAAGCGCAAGTTATATCTTTATACCCTCCTTCCAAAGTACATCCAGTTAAATACAATGCAGAACTGGCAACTGTATATAGCGATGTTTGACTGTGCACACTTTATCCAGAAATGGTAATGAAATGCATGTGTTAGCTCACATTATTTATAATATGAAAGGTTAGAAAACAGTCAAGATACATATCTGAAAAATAAGCTTTCTGGTAAAGTAGCGCACCAAGGACTTATTAGTTGCTGTTTTATGAGCATAATACTGCCACTTCAGGCACAAAAAAAGGTTGAGGGAGCGTTGTTAATGAGTAAAATTATTTTCTGTGCCTTGTGCAGTTTGCAGAGTCCACCTGTGATTGCGCTCATCAGGAGCCGCCGCCGCCTGGGCCGAAAGCCGGCACGTCACGGAAAGAGTGACACCGAGCGTCTCCTCACGAAGAACGGTCGCAGCGAGAAGCAGCTGACGGTGAAAAGCACCGAAACGCAGACCAGGCTCCAACCATGGCAGAATGGCATCAGGAGAAGTTACGACGAACACACTTAATGCCTTACAAATACTAAGGTGGGACGGAGCAGCTGAACCAAGCGGCCATCTTCCTCAGCACCTGGCCACGCCTCCTGATATGACATTTATAACGCGCCTATATACAAGTGTTTCAAGTAAGGGTGTACCGAACTTTGGTTTTGAGTAAGTATTCGGCCGAATTCTGGCTGACAAAAAAAGCTATTCGGCTCCGGCCGAAGAGTTCCTTGCTATTCGGCTCCTGTCGAATACTTTGACATTCTCATTTGAATACAATGCAACATGAACTCGGAAAGGCAAATATAGACTCCAGTTTGCAAAACTGAATAGAATTAGACCAGACAAATTGCTATCACACAGCTGAAAAATATCTTATATTCTAATCTGCTCTTTAGGGCATGTTTTGTTACAGATTCTTAGACAAAAAAGGTGCTCATCTTTTATACTTAGCCTGCAACAATACAGGAACATCTTTTCTTTTGGCAAATGTTTACATGCAATGTGCACTTTGTTCAGTTGAAAAAAACAAACTGAAAGAAACATGCACAGATACTTTCAGTTCATGTCATGTCACTTCCCACTGCGTACATCATAGTCCCCCCACGCCCCTTTTCTTTCTTTAAGGGCTTGAGTCCTGAGTTTAACATTATCTGATATTTTATCAGGAATTATATGTTGCATATGTTTGTGTATTGGTGAGAAAGAGTGGCAGGGATAAGTGAAAAGTGAGCAGCATTTGTTTGGGTGGGGTGGATAGTTGTGAGATGGAGTTCGCGCATTTCAGATTTCCTCTGGACTTGTGTCCTGCATGAACCGTTTTATACATTTCTATGTGAACGGCAAAAGTTTCAAAACTTGACTGCATCGACTTTGCAACTGGATAGAGAATGCAATGCATCTGATTTACAAAGGCAGTCCTTTTGCATTTGTGAAGCCTCCTACTTTAACTGGCACTGAATATGGAACAATCTTCTGTACATTTGGTCCCTTCATTTTGGTTAAATCTGCTTTATTTCTAGCTTTTATACTTTAATTAAAGATGCTACATTAATTACAATGAAGAGAAATAAAAGTATAGAAAGCATTGAAAATGATGTTTTGTTTTTTTAATAAGTGTGTTTTTGGGAGTTTGGAACATGATTTATTAAATAAAGCAACTATTCGGCTTCGGCCGAATGCTAAATATGCTATTTGGTACAGCCCTAGTTTCAAGGCACGACGAGGCAAGGGAGGGGGAACAGAGGGAGGAAGAGAGAGACAACGATTCTATTAGGCCAGGTGTCATTCAGATCGCGCAAGTGCGGGGGAAGGGGAAAAGTGCAAGGGGAAGGGACAGTGCAGTACATGGGATAATAGAATAAATAAACAATAAGTAAAAGTACGCCCAGCTGGTGGTAAGTGCAGACATCAGGTATCAAGTGCTGGTAGTGGGACTGTAGGGATACAGAAAACAGTCCCCAAGTGCGGGGGTTTGCCAGGAGGGAGTGGAGGTGTGCGACTGGCAGGGGAGGGGACCTGAGGTCAAAGGGTGGCCAGGTAACCAGTGCAGTTATATATAGATATAACACAGGGCAGATAGAACTTAAAAAATATATTCTACCAGTCTTACCACCCCCGGTGCCCAGGACTGTAGCAGACATGCACATGGGGGTCTGCTATAGGTGTGTGCATGTTATATTGTGTCACAACTTCCCATTTTTGAAAAATCGCAAAATCGGCAATCTCCCAAAATCGCTTATACTGATAGCACAGGGCCGGACCACATTCCACCCCTTTGCAGGCGGAATGGGTGGGATTGGACACATTTCAGTATCACCAGTACACCCCAGACTGGTTTGCCAACCTTGGGCCAAAATGTCAGCCCACCAACTGTTATGGGGCTGGAGCAAACCATAAACATACAAACACACTTTCACAAATATATATTTGCTAGTGGTACCACCCGGCGTTGCACGGGTATGTAGCTGACATGTACGTGGGGGTCTGCTATAGCCTTGTGTATGTTTTCTTGTGTCATCATTTCCTATTTTTGAAAAATCACAAAATCGGCAATCTCCCGAAAATCGCCCATACTGATAGCACACGTCGAGACCCTGCCCTGTGCAAGGCGAAAGGGCGGGGTTGGTCAGTTTTCACTATCGCCAGTACACCCCAGACTGGTATTCCAACCTCAGACCAAAACATCAGCCCACCAACGGTTACGGGGCGGTAGCCAATGCCTATACTGATAATGCAGGGCGAATGGGCAGGGTTGGTCAGGTTGCACTATCGCCAGTACACCCCAGAATGGTATGCCAAACTCATCAGCCCACCAACCCTTGTGGGGCTGGAGCCAACAATCACAAAATCATCAATCTCCCGAAATCGCCCATACTGATAGCACAGGGCCAAACCCCGCCCATAATTCAGCCCACCAACTGTTATGGGGCTGGAGCCTACCCTGAACATACAAACATAAACTCCCAAAAATATATCTATAATGGTATTGTAACACAAAGTCAAGAATAAATGACTGACAATATAATATTGTACTGACCAATCCATGAACTTGACAGTCTAAATTTGAGCCTAAATTATGTATCCAGACGGTTTCTCAAACCGAGAGGTTATGCTGCAATTGTAATATCACAACAGACTTACACTGTCTTCTTCAGTACAAGCCACTTCATATTGATTTTATTATGTTGCTTATCCATAAAATGTAAAACAAGTTATGTATCCTATCGATGTTCATTAATTCTGTAGTGAACAAGGAGCTATTCTTCCCAACATAGCATTCATCACATGGACATATGACATTTAAATCGCAAATGCATGGGAGTCCAGGATTTGTTGGCGTATTCAAACTTCTCAACCTTTATAGTTAACACACATATGCAAACATACACATGCCAATCACTATGGCATGCTGTGTGTAATATAAGTGGGAAGTGACTGTTTATGGCTCGCTAGTAGCAGAAGACCTGCAATAGCAAACGTTTCCTATAGAATACATTGGGCCACTTGGAATAGCATATATGTATTGTTCTCTGTGACACCACAAAGAGGTATGCCCTATTGCCATGTGAATGTGAATGAGGAGGGATGACTGGACTGTGGTGAGGCAGAGGGATGAATGGGCTGTTGTGAGAGGCATACCTCTATGCAGGGTTCGAAATTGAGGGGAGCGATTTAGCTCCTGTATGTACCCTAGAGTCTGGTTAGCTTGACACCAACAGCTACCAGGGGCTACATTAGGCTGCACAGGCCATCTGATGCTGAACAAACACACCTATGTGAGACAACATTATATTTTTGCAACTTATGTGGAAGTTCGATTTACAGAACGCTATGTATCAACTCCTCGTCCGGTCGTAGAAGCTCCTAGTTACTGGTTAATGCTGTATACCCATGAACTACTTCTAACTCCTGCTTATCCGATCTTAATTTTGATCCCGTTCTACGTGGTGCTACAGAGAATATTTTATATATAGACACACACACGTACGTCACAAATTTAAGTTGCAAGCTACTAGCCAGCCATAAAAATGTCACTTGCCACCTCAATTCTATACATACATGCAGCACACCATTTCTTACAAACAAGAGTCAAATATCACTACCCAATGGCTAGCAGCGATTGCATATTTTGCACCCTATGCACACATATACAGACTGTACTCAGTTGCCTATACATGATATAGAATAGTTACCTTACAGTGGTTCTTATTATATAAATACTTGGTCTCCTTCCTGAGCGATCGAAGCCTTACTGCAGACGTCCGTTTACCAGGGATAGTTTGTCTTTTGTGGAAGCCCTACATGTCCACTAAAGGTTGATGCAGTGTTTGTTTACAAACTCATGCCAACAATGCACAGCCATAGCTTCCGATATGGCACATTGATGACTTGCCATCATTTGCAGAGCCAAATTTCAGAGGCATTCATTATACACCTTCCACTCCCAACAATAACATACACCACACACCAGACCAATCCAAGACCACAATAGGGCAAGTCTTGGCCCAACACAGCTCTGCTCTTCCTCATCTCTGAACATCTACTAGAGGCAGCAGACCAACTAGAAGGGGACACAATGTCCTCAGAGATGCGTGGCAGCACCCACCTTGAGATCATGTGTACACAACAAAAGTCACTACTGTATGGTATGGTCATCACTGAGTTTGAAGTGACCACATGATGCTCTCCTCCCGAGCCCTAGCATCACATGATTTTTAAAATCTCCCTAAACGTGTCTGTGGCACAGTCATCAAAATAAATGGTTTCTCAATGTTTATTATTCAGGTTATCAGGATGTCGATGCTTGCATTTTAATTGTCACTTTTGCATTGCGCTTCCCTGTGATTCGTGTATATCGTAGAGCACAATGCCCTTCATATTTCCAAGCACTGATGAGGGTTTCCAGTGGCGTTCAGCAAAGTAAAAAGACTACAACAGGCTAAGTGCAACACAGACTGGCTATGGGCAAAACAAGTAGTTTTAATAAAAATGTGCATTGCAGCAGTAACCCTCCTATACACCCTGAACAATTTGGAGATAGTGAGCAAGACCAAGGGGCATGTTGTTCCCAAGATAATGTTACAGGCTAGTTCTGGCTAAACCTGCAGCAGCTTTCCAAATCATTTCAGCTGCAGAAGGCCTCAGTCATAGACGACTGCTTAGTTACATCTCAATACATAGCTATACTCTGGACACACAACACAGAATGTAGAAGCGCAGCACAAACAGGATTCAATAACTGATTGTTTTGAATAATAATAATTTTTGTTTGTGTTTGATTCCATTACAGAGTAACAAAATCTTTACAAAATAGATGTGATAAATATTCCTTACGATATAATTCATGCAGACATTTTTTAAAATCATCTTTCAATAAAAAGTAGAAAATTACATGATTAAAACATTGCATATATAGTTAATCAGGCTTGAGCATTGGCATAGTTATCTAATTCCTTTTCTATTACTTTACAGAATCTTGTTGAAGCATATATTAAGGGTTTATAGTTGCCCTGCATCATTCTATCCCAAAGAAATACTAAACAATCAGTATAGTTAATATTTACAAACTCCATCAGTAAAAAAGTTCTTTGATGCTTAAAATAGGGACAATATAAAATCAGATGCTTTAAGGTTTCGGTAGCTTCAGTGCACATGGGGAATCTACAATTCTTTTTTCCAGCATACATATTATAACCAACTGATTTCAGATTCCAATGTGCTGCTGTGCGACTTCCTTCTCTGCACATGGCTTCTTCGCCTTATGGTTTCATGTTAGGTCTTAACCATTTAAGTATACCTGTTTTGCAAAATACTGTGATGCACTATAATAACCATGTACAATAAAGCAGTTTATTTCAAAATACTGTTTGATGGTGAGAAGGGATACAACACTTGGTTTTATTCAACAAGGATAGTTTTATTCAACAAGGATATTTCACTCCAGGGGTTCAAATATCTTAAATCCCAGTTCTGGCGGCGAGTCCTGTATCAGTTCCAAGCTCATGTTCTTGAGGATGGTTTCAGATGTGCCTTTATCTCACGTGATGGCCAACTCAGCCTTTTATTTCAATGTTTTGCATTACTGCCTATAAAACAAATTAATGTACATTACCATGGGAGGTGGAAACAAGTATTCGGTACACCCTTGAAAGGGACGGAACCACAGAATGCAAAGTACCAAGACATCTACTGCTTTTCCTTTGATGCTTAGGTCATTAGGAAATTCTGTGTACCAAAATCTTAATGTCAATTGATACCATTTATCGGCTCGATTTAATAATAAAATATCAGATTTGTACTTAGAACTTCAGGTCGTATTCCTCCCACTCCAGTGCTTTAATAGCAACTGTTACCTGGTCGAGTGATGGCAAGAATGTGACGGGCGGTAAGTGATGGGAGGTGCATTTACACAGGCCTGTACATAAGTGTTTCTAGGCACGATAAGACAAGGAGGGGGAAACAAAGGGAGGACAAAGTAACAATCTTACTGGGCATTGTGCCATTCAGATCGCGCAATTGTGGAGAAGAGGGAAGAAACAAGTTACTTACCTGTAACTGTTGTTCTCCAGCATGGGTCTAGCATGGATTCACAGGCTCATGAATATTCCCCGTCAGCAGGCCGGGAATCCTCAGTAAAGAAAAAATCAATATCAGTTTAGTTTCTGATCTGTCTATTTTAGTAGTAACCAAAGCCTGATCTCTGGGTCATACTGCCCCCAGCCAATGACTGCCCTCTACCTAAGCCCCTCCCCTGGCAGCCATCCTCAGATTTGGTAGCACGTAAAGTGGCAGTATGACCAAGTGAAGAGCCGCAGAGGGGAAGGAGGGAGGGTTCGCATGTGAATCCATGCCAGACCCATGCTGGAGAACAACAGTTACAGGTAAGTAACTTGTTCCTTCTCCAGCATGGGGTCTGGCATGGATTCACATGCTCATGAATATAAGAATACATAGCAGTATACACATGCACAACCACGGGAGGTGGCAACAGGCTCAACATTAAGCAATACAACAACTCAACATTAAGCATCTCTTACCTCCTCACCAGGCTCACCTTAAGCGAACAGGTTGCGCAGCACCGCTTGGCCGACCCTGGAATCCTCCCTGGAGTCCCGATGGATGCAGTAGAATCTCGTGAAGGTGTGCGTCGACCTCCACGTAGCAGCCCTGCAGATGTCCAGCAGGGGCACACCAGACAGGAACACCGTGGTAGCAGCGATCGCTCTGGTCGAATGGGCTCTCGGACGGCCAGGCAGCAGTCGGTTTGCCAACCAGTGACAGTGCATGATGCAGCCGGAGAGCCATCTGGAAATGGAAGCCTTCGATAGAGCCTTTCCTTGATTCACAGGCCCAAAGTTCACAAACAGCTGCAACGTCTTCCGAAAACTCTTTGTGCGGTCCACGAAGAACTTCAGCGCTCCAGCCACATCCAGCGAGTGCAAAGTCCTCTCGGCCGGAGACAAAGGCGATGGGAAGAAAACTGGCAACACCAAGGGCTCGTTGAGGTGGAAGTCCGACGGCACCTTGGGCATAAAGGAGGGGTGCGTCCTCAGCACCACCCTCGTGTCGTGAAAAATCAAGTATGGAGGCTTGCAAGATAGGCCTGGATTCTCCCACTCGTCGTGCGGAGGTGATGGCCACAAGAAATGCTGTCTTCCACGACAGAAACTTCAACGGTGCCGAGTGCATAGGCTCGAATGGGGCCCCCCATGAGCCTGGTCAGCACCACGTTGAGCTCCCACGCCGGGGCAGGGGCCTTCACCGGCGGGAACGATCGGAATCGTCACTTCATAAATTTCTTCACCAGGCGATGAGACCACAAGGACGCCCGTCCTGTAGTTCTGGGGTATCGGGAAATGGCAGCCAGATGTATTTTGAAGGAGGCGTGACAGTAGGTACGGCAATACTTGAGGGGCCGTAATCTGCAGAGGGTTAATCTTCTGTGCACGGCACCAGACAGAGAACCTCTTCCACGTATGTCCATAACATTTGAGAGTTGAGGACGCCCTGGCTTTTGCAAGAACCTCTCTGCAGTCAGCCGGGATATCGTATCCTCCAAACTCTAGTGCTGCAGGAGCCAAGCCTGCAAGTTCATCGACTCCGGGTCGTGATGGAGAATGGTGCCTCCTTCTCTGGAGGGAAGATCCGCGTCCGTCGCCAGCTTGATAGGTGGGGACGCTGACAAGTCCAGAAGGTCCGGGAACCAGATCTGTCTCGGCCACACCAGTGCGACGAGGATCATCCTGCACCTGGACCTCTTGAGCTGGTTGATGAGACGGAGCGGCAACGGAGGGAACGCGTACAGGAACAGGCCGTCCCAAGGGAACGAGAAAGCATCGCCCATGCTCCTCGGCTGGGCGAACCTGCTGGCGAACCTCTGGCACTTGGAGTTCGTCGCCGTCGCGAACAGGTCTATCTGGGGTTTGCCCCACCGTAGAAAGAGCCGATCCACCTGGTCCTGGCGTAGTTCCCACTCGTGGCACGAGCGCAGCTCCCTGCTGAGTGAGTTGGCGATGGTGTTTTTTATTCCTGCCAGGTGGAAGGGAACCAGAAACATCCCCTGGGCGACGGCCCAGTGTCACAGATCTTGGGACTCCTTGGATAGGGCTGGGGATCTGGTGCCTCCCTGCTTCCGGATGAAGAACATCGTGGTGGTGTTGTCGGTGAAGATCCTCACCACTTTGTCCTCGAGGGATGGAAGAAACTATTTGAGCGCCCAGAACACGACTCGTAGCTCCAGGATGTTGATGTGAAGAGACCTCTCCTCCGGAAGCCAGAGGCCTCTTGCGTGGAGATCTCCGGTGTGGGCCCCCCATCCCTCCAGGGAGGCATCCGTCGTTACCGTCTCCTGATATGCTGGGGCCTGAAAGTCCATGCCTGCCGAGAGGTGCACACGGGCACCCCACCATAGAATCGCCCGACGGAACTCCTCGTCGAGCGGGATCCTGTCTTCGAAGCAGCCCGCCGCTTGAATCCAGGGGGCGTCGAGGAACTTTTGTAGCAGACGCATTCGAAGTCTGCAAAGGGGCACAAGGTAGATGCATGAGGACATCATCCCAATGAGGGACTTAATGAACCTCACTCTGGCCATATCCATGGCTAACAGGTGCTGCACCTTGACCAAAATGGCCTTCGTCCTTTCTTCCGACGGAGATGCCAATCGCTTCACTGTATCGAGCTTCGCTCCCAGAAACAGTGCCACCTGCGACGAGACAAGATGGGATTTGGGGTAGTTGATGAATCCCAGCTCCGTGAGCAGACGGACGGTCCTCGTTGTGTGTTCGACGGCGAGTTCTCTTGACCTTGCACGGATTAGACAGTCGTCCAGGTAGGGGTAGACGTGGATCCCATGCAGGCGAAGCCGCGCCACCACAGGTGCGAGGCACTTGGTGAACATTCTGGGTACCGACTTTAATCCGAACGGCAGGGCTCTGAATTGGTAGTGACGCCCCTGGACTACAAATCTGAGGAACTTTGTGACCTTTTAGAATGGGGATGTGGAAGTAAGCATCCTCCAGGTCCAGTGACGATAGGAAGTCACCCTCCTCCAGCTGTCTAGCACGTGCTGGAGGGTGACCATCCTGAATTTCTGTGCCTTGATGTACTTGTTCAACCGACGCAGGTCCAGGATGGGGCGCCAACCGCCGGTCTTCTTTCGGATGAGGAAGTATCTTGAGTATACTCCGGAGCCCCGGAGCCTCATGGGGACGAGCTCGATGGCACCCTTCCTGAGCATCACCCTTACCTCCAACAGAAGTTGAGGGATGCGTTTCTCCTTCCTGGCCACGGGAGGAATGCGAGGACACTTCTTTTGAAATTCCAGCGAGTGTCCGCGGGCCAGGGTGTCCAGCACCCAACGGTCGGTGGAGATGGACTCCCACACGCTGACGAACTTCGTCAGCCGGCCTCCCACCGGGGTGCTTCGGTGGGGGCCCTGCTTGGAAGAGGCCTTGCCGACGGCGGCGAGACCCTCCTTGCTTGCCGCCGCCTCTGTAGACCTCCTGGGACGAGGAGCGGGCCGCCTGGCGGTAAGTAGAAGAGCCGTCGCTGGATCCCTTGGAGGCTCCCTGTCTGCCTCCAGAGCTCCGAAAGGGCCGCCGTTGCTGAAGGACTCCTAGGGCTCGGGCTGTTTCCATGTCTGTCTTGATGGCTTGGAGGGACTCATCCACCGTCTTTCCAAACAGGTTGTTGCCGTTGAACGGCATGTCCAAAACTCTGGTCTGGACGTCCTGGCAAAAGTCTGTCGCCTTGAGCCATCCTCTTCGTCGGAGGCAAACCCTAACCCTGTTGAACAGTTGATGAAATCCGGTATCGGCAATGTCCGTTGCCACTGTTATGGCGTGATCCGACGCCACCTCTCCTTCCTGCAGAATCTGTAGGGCCTCCGCCCTCTTGTCGTCGGTAGGAAGTCTAGCAGAGAAGCTATCTTGAACCAAAGCTCCCTGTCGTAACGGGCCACAATCGCTAAGGCATTGGCCGCCTTAATCATCGTCGCCGCCGACGAGATGACTCGTCGTCCCATGGAGTCCAACTTCTTGCCCTTGCTGTCCGGCAGGGAAGTGGAAGTTGAAGACGCCGCACCCGCTGCTTTCTTCATGCCGCTGCCGAGACGACAGAATCTGGCGTGGGCTGGGCCCTGAGGCACAAGGGGGCAGCATCGGGGACCCGGTACTTCTTCTCGTACCTGTCGCTCTTGGAAGGTGTCGTGGAAGGGTTCTTGAGGATAGCCAGCCCCTCGTCCCAGATGTCGTCGAGCAACGGCACCGCGAGGACCGTCTTTCTCTTGGCCTCTCGTCGTTGGTAAAAAAAACCTTCCTTTTTCTGTTCCTCAGGGCAGAGCTGGAAGAGCTCGGATGCCCTGGCTATCATGGCGTGAAAAGAGCCAATTTCGTCGGGCGGAGAAGCCCGAGGGGGGTGATGACGGGATGTCCGTTGTGTCATCGCCGCCGCCATCGTCGTCCGTCCCTGTCGCTGTATCCTCTCTAGGGTCCGGCGAGGGGGATGAGGGGTCCACAGGCCTCGCGGTCACAAAGGGCGGAGCGGGGTGGACTCTCCTCTGCTTGTTCAGAGGGCTTCCCGACGGGCCTGGTTCTGGATCCTCCGTCGGGGTCTGTGGTAACCTCGTCCTTATCTCAGTACATAAGGATTGGATCGCCAACAAAATGGCTGCCGAGCTATCCTGGGGCTCGGGTAATGGCTGCGACGGACGGGATGGCTGCTCCACTGGGCCCTCGGCGTCACCATCGTCGCCATCTTCGACCACATCAGCGGGAACCGTCCCCTGGGATCGAACCTTCTCAAACCTCTCGTTAAGGCATATGAACCTCTCGTTGAGGCCTTTCACGGTTTCCACCGGAACCTCCTCGGAGGCTGAATCAGAGTCCGTAATGGCCACCGCCCCCCCTCTTTTTCCGCCGGGGTCTTCACGGGGGTCTTAGCGATGGTCTGGAAAGAGGATTCCCTCTGCAGCGGCAGGGAAACTCTGGGCCCCAAGGCCGCCTCCACTGGCATAGCCTCTGCCGGCTTCGGCAGGGCCGCTGCGACAACCTCGACAGAGGGCTTCAAACACTTGTGTATAGGCGCGTTATAAATGCCATATCATATCAGGCCTTTGCCGGGTGGATCAAGGCCCTCACCACCTTAGGTGCGTCCTGGGCCTTTGCTTTGGGGGGAGGGTCATCGCCTCGCTCCCCCTCTGCTCCCTTCGAGATCGACTGGGGCCTCTCCAAAAGCTTACCCGGGTTCTCTGACTTCCTCTTCACCGAACCAGAGCGCTGGCTCGTGGTTGATCGTGCCGGGGAAGTCACGCCCTGCCTGGCAGCCGAGGAGCCCAACCTTTCGGCGCTCCCGGTGCCTGCGGACTCACGGTGCTTGGCCTCCTGTTGGGCCCCCGTTGCCGGGGCGCCCTCACAGGACTTAGAAGACCGCTCAGACTTTTTCTTCGCCTTCTCACCTGCTGTGCCCTTCTCCAGCCAGGGGGTGAGGGGGGACAACGATCTTGCTTGGTCCGTTCCGACAGGTTCTTGCAGAACGCACAGTCCTTGTCCACGTGCATCTTGTCCTCATGAAGGCAGTAGAGACATCTCGAATGCTCGTCCTCCTTGAAAACATTTTGCAATCCGCATCCTGGGCAGCTCCTGAACAGCTTGGATCCAGGCGTCGAGCTTCCCTTGTCCTGGGCCATGTCCGTTGAGGTAGGCCACAGATCTTCTGGATTCCCCCAAGAAGCGTAACTCGACGAAAACTTCACCCGTGAGGGGCGTAGAAGAATTCCGAAACGGGTCCCCGTTATCGGAAGTAGAAACGGTGGAGCTTGAGGCTCGGTTAACCGAAAAAATGAGAAAAATCTCCTGAAAAAACATGAAAACGCAGTAAAAGCTTGAGAGCTAAACACGAAGACTCCCAACACTTGAACGTGCGGTAAAAATCTGAGGATGGCTGCCAGGGGAGGGGCTTAGGTAGAGGGCAGTCATTGGCTGGGGGCAGTATGACCCAGAGATCAGTGATTGGTTACTACTAAGAAAGAGATCAGAAACTTAACTGATACTGATTTTTTCTTTACCGAGGATTCCTGGCCTGACGACGGGGAATATTCATGAGCATGTGAATCCATGCCAGACCCCATGCTGGATAAGGGGAGAAGTGCCAGGGGGGAGGCGAAGGGGAAAGTGCAGTTAACTCACAGTGCAGCCAGCGGGTGGCTCATAAGTGCAGAGAGAAGGGACTGTAGGGTTGCAGATACAGACCCTTAAGCGCTGGGGAGCCCAGAGGCAGTGGAGGGCAACCGGACATGCAGGAGACTGAGCCCGACTTCAGAGGGTGACCAGTGCGCAGAGCAGTCAGACGCATAAGCAGGGAAGAGGAAGAGAGAAAGCGGAAGCAAAAAGGAAGGTCTTGAGTTGCTTCTGGAACCGGAGATGGTTCTGCACAAGTTTTAGAGAGGCAGGGAAGCTGTTCCAGAGGGAGGTGTAAGGAAGGCATGGTATCAAAGTAAGACAGACGAGTGATTACAGATCAAGGGCGTTTATTGAACTTTATCAGGGGTGTGAAAAACGCCTACCCAAATCTAACTCTAAGATGGGAGCAAGCTACGACCATCAAATAATAATACAGTCCTAGTGAAGTCTAGTCAAATAAAAAGGGCCTATACTAAAAAAAAAAAACTTGCCAATCCTTACCACTATGCTACAAAATAGTGTGGGATAATGTACACAAAGAAAGAAGTGTTTACAAAATGATAAATCAGGATGTTTAGGCCATTGGCCTCCCTTCCCCACTTTTTAGCATGGGACAAGGCGGGTCACTCAAGCACAGCACACTCATGGGCTTCTTCTGCTCGAGGTCACAGTTCCTTTTATCAACATCAGGGCTTTCTGTGCCTAAGTCTCTTTCAGTCAAAGTCTCTTGCTTCAGAGGGCCTGATGCACCACCGTTCAACTATTCAAGTCAGGGCGCTTTACTCTTCGCCCGGGATCCCCCTCAGCCGGGATCAGATCCTTCTTTCTCAATTAATCTCCCTCAGCCGGGTTTGAACTAACTTTAATTTGCAGGCATCCCTCAGACAGGCTCACATTTGCCACAACAATATCTTCATGGGTGAGTTTTACTATTCACCCAGGATCCTCCCTCTTCCGTGCTCAGATCCCCTTAAAAACAATTAGTCCCTCTCTTCCGGGCTCAGCCAAATTTTAGTTTGTAAGTTTATCAAAGACTTTTGAATGTGCACAGGATTTAAATTAACCCGCTGCAGGACTGCTTTGCTTTCACAGTTCCATCATTCTCACACGCTCAGTTGCATACCCAACAGACCTTCGAGTGATCGCCCACGTGGCGCTGGACCACTCTGTACTTGGTACCTATTTCAGTTTTATAAAGTTCATGCACATACAAGTCATCTTTCCTCATACAATGTTGCTGCTTGCAACCTTCAGCATAACACTGTCCGGTCTGTTATCAGTCTTTCTGACTCACTGCTGTGGTGAATTCGCTGGAGCTTTGTTGTCTGAGCCAAGGACAGTACCACAGCAGCAATCGAGTCTCCCCGCTTTGGCCATCAATGCGGGAGGAGCCAGCTTAACTTCCACACACACTGCTCTCTTGTTCAGCTGTAATTCACGGTCTTATATTTCTTTTCCTCAAGGCATTTTTAATGTCGCGGTCCTTCTCTAGTAGGATTGGGAAAAGGTGTTACAGGGAAGAGGATACCACGTCTCACTGTTCAGTGTGTCACTTCCACTCCCCGAAGACCCCTCATCCAGGTGATCCTCCCGCAATGAGCCACCCCCAGGAACTGGATCCAATAGCGATGGCCGTGTCCTGGCCACCTGGATGACAGATCCTGAAAAAAAGAATATAGATACCCTCCAGTTGGAGAAAAGTAATGTGAAATCCCAGGGGACAGATTTAACCTTGACAAAAAAATTAAGCAAATTAATTTCATACTAATTGTGCAGCTTGTATACTAAGGAATGGAGCAAACAGTTTTGTTCCAACTCATTATCTTACAATGGTTTTGTAATGGCAAAAATGAAGCAGTGTGTTTGCTAGATAGTATAAAAAGACATGTTGCAAACATTTCTTTATGGCAATAATGACGCCTTCGGTGGTCTTCTTGAGCCAGTAATAAGTTACAGTGAGGGCCTTAACACTGGGTCCCGGTGCAGTTACCAGCCAGGCGAAAAACCTGCCTAATGCGCGATTATTGCCATTAACACCTGGAGGCAAACCCTTGAGGTGCCAATACCAAAAAAAATACTTTCCTTTTTGTATATCGATGCCTCCAGCGTCATCTCCGATTACCAAGGACCCAGATACTTCAGTGGCGACGAGGATGGTCTTGGAAATTGCCCAAAAGGTCCAGAGATGTCAGATGGCAGCCCTGAGGTGATGGCACCCAGCAGAGAAGGAGAAAAGGAGAAATTAAGAATTGTGCCCAGGAAAACCAAGGTGGTGATGCCAGTGGTCATGAAGATGCCCTGGATGCGACGTGGCATAAGTCCTGTTGGGGATGGGACATATTCTCCCTTGCAGGCAGCCAGAAGAGTGGGTTAGCTGAAAATGCCCTGCTTCATAAAAGAAAAGGTACTGTGAAATAGCCTTGAAATGTGGCTATGAAAGGCTGTCTGTCAAAAGTGGAAATGCAGAAGAGTGGGCACTGTGGGTGCAATCTGTGAGGTAGTGGTCAGAAATGCTGCCTATTTTCGAGGTACTGTAAAATGGTGCTGGTGAACAGCCTGGAGAAACTGTGCTGCTTAAAAGCAGCGGTTTGTAAATTGCTGTTCATATTGGAAAGCATTGTTCCCCCGTGAAATGAATAAGGTTGGAGGAATTATATGGGCGTTCCAGGGGAGGCAATGTTGCATATTCAATGGGACTGAATGCTGTGGAGTTTGGTGTGGAGTTGAGATGCTCGACTGCAGGACTGTTATGGGACTGATGCGCTGTGCAGTTGGAGCGCTGCAAGACCGTTAAAGGGTCATAATATGGACTCTATGCAGACTGGGAGCTGCAGAGTAAATGATGACGTACTTGGGATGGTACGGCGTGATGGCGAAGGGTGGAACGTCTAGCCCGTGAACGTTCTTGGATGTTAGTTTGCTCCGAAACACTGAGTTCTGTGGAAACATTGAAGGAAGGGCCATTTGGACGTTCCAGTACACCGTGATGTCTGCGGATGAGCCAAGGCAGCGTAACGAAATCACATTGAGGCTTGAGTAGCGGTAATATAGGAGTTTTGTTTCCGAATGGTGTTGTGTGCATCAGCGTTGCATTAATGAGGAAGAATAGTTGAATGTCTATGCGCGTGGTGGTGAGATGGCTACGCGCGCATTTACTGTCTAAAAATAGGAATGGGTACTGCAGAAAAGGCAGGGATGAGAGTTCGGCTGCAACGTTGTACGAAACGTAAAGATAAAAGGGCATCAACGTGGACTGTCAGGACAATTAACGACAAGGAGAAGGAAATGGAAAATGAATACATCAGTTCTCAAGAATGAGGTACTGTGTTGTTTCTGTTTGGCTGCCGGCAGAGACTTCGAGAAATTTATGGACATTCACTGTGCAATTGGGTTTAAACTTGCTTTCAGTATTGTGATGTGATACCTGTTGAAATGTGGATATTAAGCAATGGAATTGGCTAAGGAAATATTGTTGTCTGGTGAAGCATTGTATGGAATTTTTTTTATTTTTTATTATGTCAATGCTAACTGAAGATGCAGTATTAGGATATGTTTTATATGTTATTGTGTTCGAATGCTGAGCCTGGCTGGGAAGGTGCATGTGTGTAGAAGTAGAATGAGTGTGAAGCACAAGTTATGGCAGTATATTAGAGTATAATTAGAGAATTTGTACTATGGTGTTGTATCACATTGGTTGTAAATGCAAATGGTAATATGTAGTTATTATAAACATTTTCAGGAGTAAAGGTGCACGCACCATGGACTCATAGGTTAATATTGATGTATATGAAATGCGTATGATATGTTGGGAATTACATGATAGGTAAATTTAGTTATACAATTAATTTTAACTTTTTTCTTTTTTTTTTTTTTTGGTATTGCAGGTATTTAAGGTAGATTCACCATGGACTCTTAGGAATATTGCTGCATCTGGTTTTTAGGTTTATGTGTACATGTAAGATAACGGAGGCCTGAATTTAATGTAATTGGATGAAATATGTACAGCAAATGTTTATGTGCACAGCAAATGTTTATGCAATGCAACTGTTGAGAAGTGTGTGATGTGAAAAACAGCAAAGGTTTTAGGCAATGTAACTGATGTGTGTGATGTGAACAGTAGTGAAATGAAATGTTTTGATATATGTAATTGGGCAATTAGATGTGCATGAATATGACATGGTACGTTCATTAGGAGAATGAAGTGTGAGGGGTCATGGAACGGATATTTATGCAAGTATATGGCAATGAGTAAATTTGAGTCAGACTAAGTGTGAGCCCAGATTGAGTAATAGTGAAATGATAAATTGTTGAAGTGTATGATATATGTATGTTGTATGAATGAATGGGAAGCCCAACTGAGTAGTGAATTAACTGTGTTATGATGTATGGGTGGATGTTGTAGCTGGCATAGTGGAAATTGGTTAATGTGCATGTTGTTTCGAGAGCTATAATGCATTTTAGGAACAAAAACTGGCGTGATGGGGTCAATTCCATGTTGTGCCATTTCTTCTACGTGATGTGTCTGTGCAGATACGTTCTTAGTTAGGTTTGTATCTTATCTCTCTTATTCCTACTTTTTAATGTTTCTTTGGGGGTAGTGAGTGTATGAGAGAATGGGTGCAAATGACAGAGTTCTTGCAGTGTGAATGAGTGGTGGTTTTGTGTGAGGACAGGTGATGTGTGTTAGATTGTATCTGGATGTTAGAAGAGTTCCTGGTTGAGTGCATGAGTGTACACGTTTGTGCTGTGGGCGTGGCGAGGCCCGAGTCTCTGTGTGGAAGGATTGTAAGATGAGATGGTGATGGAATGTAGTTTGGTTGCGGTTTGTGCTTGTACGTGGCAGCTGTGAGACTCGGGTGTGGCAGGCCTGAGTAAGTGGTGGATCAGTGTTTCTGGTTGTTGGTGAATGTTAGTTACGCGAATGTTAGTTACGCCTGGAGGGTTTTGAGTGTGGTTGGTTTGTGGTGGATGTTGATGTGATTGTTGGAGAGAGCCTGGTCTGTGAATTCTGTTGTGTGTGTTTTGGTGAAAGAGAGGGGAGGTGTAGTATCTGGTTGCATCTGCCCTGTGTCAAGTCCACTGATGCAGGCAGCGGAATGTAGTGAGGTAGCCTGGAACCTAGTGGGGCTCCAAGGTTCAAGGACAGGAAGTGGATCATTCAGGATGGGAGACAGGATAAGAGAGGATGCATATTGAATAGCTCCTACCTCCCTCTTCCTAGCTTACCCTGAAACATAAATAAAGACTACTTTCCTTTTTGTATATCAATGCCTCCAGCGTCAGCTCCGATTATCAAGAACCCAGATACTTCATGAGGCACACAGAACTCAGAGCATGCACTTATTTCAAGGAAACACATGCACACCAGCAGTTATATAAAATTAAATGATAGACACTAAGGCTTATAAAACTTTCAAGCAAGGTAAGAACTATTATACAGTAATATACTCACAGAATACTTTAGAACACTTGTGAAACTTCTTAAACAAGCATGCAAAATATAGATTAACGTGGGTAACTTTAGTTAGCAATTCAAGAAGTTACACAACCACACTGCGCAATTACAGTTTGTGAAATTATGATCAGATTTAATGTAATTGAATACAGCCGATACGTGTTTCGACCGCAGGTATACTTCCAGGCTGATATACACAGGATTACACACCCACAATTAATATAAGTAGTCATATTAACTAGGGCTATACTCCCTCGCCTCAATGGTAGACAAAAGCGCATTGCGCTTATATAGAAACATCATCCGGGATGAGGCTTTGCCGATCATGGCAGCGATGGCTGAGGAAATTGAATCGGGGAAGTGCATGGCCTTGAATCACTGGGTAAAAAGGAGAAAGGAAGATCTGATAAAGAACGCATGCTCGGAGATAGAGCTAAAAGAAAACCCAGACAGAATTAAAAAGAAGGTGGAGGATCTGGACTGGATAACAACTATCGAAAAAGCAACCGGTAACAAATTACTAGCCCACCTCCCCCCGACCTTCAATAAGGCAAAAGTCCCACTCCAGTACTGCATGAAGTTCCCAGAAAAACGGCTCAGGACGACGATCATGAGGGCAAGGCTTAACCTCCTACCCACCAGGGAGATCATAACCATCAGAGGAGGCGGAAATGAGAAAAAGTGCAGATTATGCAAAAAAAACGAGGCGACCGAATCCTTGAAACATCTGGTGATGGAATGCACTAGCATGGAAACACAGAGAAACCAGTACCTCCCCTCGTTAGAGGACAACCTATGGATCTTCGATACGAATGAGCTATGGAATAGATTGATCTCCGGGGAAAACAACAAGTGGTCACAAGCCCTAGCAAAACTAATTGAAATGGCGTTTGACCAGATCAGACAATCTGACAGTAATAAGGAGCAAATCAATTAACCCATTTCTAGCCACTGGAGACCTGGGGGAGGTGCTGTAGAAACCCATAGAAACCTGAGACACCAATTTTACACGGTGAAGGATGAAAGCGTGCACCTTCGTCCTTGACCCTCAGTTATTTTTGACAAAACTCAGTTTTCACCGAGTAATAGTTAAAAACAAAAAAAAAAAAAAAAAAAGTAGTCACAGGCATGCATTAAACACAGGTAGCAGGATATTTTGCATTTTTTGGAAATTCAAATCAAGCAAAAACCAGGGGCATTGGGTGAGGGGAAAGCAGGGCACAGAATGTTTGTGTTTGCAAGTCATAGCTTCCTCAGAATAGGAATTTGTGGTAATAAAAAGCAAAATTGCTTTGAGGGCACTGGCCCCATATCATAGTTCATAATAGGTTATTAATATGGTTTGGTTATACATACAATCAACATCTGGTAGCATTATATTCGCAATTAGTTTAATTTTAACCTTATTCTACAATTGTATCTCAGCAAAATTGCCACAATCACCATAATTATATCGTTTCATCTCAAATGGGTTATCTTTGTGATTGTGTACTCTACTAATAGGCTAGTGTTGTACTATAGATATCCCCCCTTCCAACATGGCTAACTGTGGTCCCAAAAAAAACTTCCGGGTTTGCATATAGTGTTCCTGTTATATGACTATGAGGCAGCTGCCTCAGAAAGTTTGTGGTTGTTTTGGGGCTATCAGCGTGAGACAGGAGGTGAGTGCCCTCAACAACACGGGCAAGTTTGTTCATTATGGTTCAACTACGTGTGGCAGACAACAGTTACAGCGCCATGTACCCCCCTTCCCAACCTCATTTCAATTCCCTTTCTTTAGATCTCTGGTCTGCACTGGCGGTATAAGTTACATCATGCATGTAAGGGAAATTACTCTTTAGTTCTATGAACAATTTTATCTCAGAGAAGCCCAATTGGACATGTCTTAGACAGTAAAGGTGTTTGCCTTTATTTCACTTTCAATTTTACCTCGTAACGCCCAAAAAAGTGTGGCGTTTTTACAGGAAACATTCACAGGTAGGCGGCAAACATTTGAAGGAATGCTGGTCACGTTACTCAATTCTGAAACACGGGAGTCCCGTTAGTCATGAACTTTACCCGGGATGATAGCTCAACAAGACGACACGAACCAAAACAGGTTTGATCCCTGGGTCCGCGCTTAGAAAACCTCTGGGTATTAGGCGCGTTATAAATACGCAACTAAGGCATATTCCGGTAACATTGCCTCGATGCTCCCGGGCTGTGTGAGCGCTCTAAAATTACAAATAAAATTATAAATAAAAAGGCAACCTAGACATACACTGCATGATAAGCACATGTGAAACCCCGATTTGATCACGGTTAAAAACAGAAATAAAAGTAAAGTTTAAATGAAGTCTGCATAGACATATTCTACAAGTATGCAGTGTATAAGCCGTGGGGGGGGGGGGGATAGGCTTGTTGTTTATATGTTGTCCTTATGTTGTGTCAATTGCTTGTTTGAACCTAGAGCACATATTCCCCAATTCAAATAGACTCTTAATAACAGACTGCGACATGGTGGGCAATATTCTCGTCCACCGACAGGGGCTCAAGGTGATCTCCTGAGGTGATTATTCCTCACACAAGGATATGTCACCACCGCGGGCGGCGTTAGTGGACCTATCCGGTGGAAAAGAAAAGCGCAGGGTAGTGTGTGGAGAGGAGAGAGATCGGGTCAGGGATAGAAGAGAGGACACCTTTTCGGTGTCCCAGATTTTTCTCTTCAGGCCGAACCGTTAGCCCGGGCTAAGGACCTGGTTCCCTGAAAGCCCCCTCTGTCCTAGGGGATGTGAGCAGTGCGCCACCCCCCTCTGGGGAGCTAGCATGATCCTGGACGCCCTCAGGCTCTTGAGGGGTTTAACCTGCCTCTCCGACGAGTGGTTGTGCATCAGTGAGCACTATGTGTTTAGCGGCCCATTTCCTCATCTGACAGGGTTGCTGCCCAGCCGGTTAGCCCTAAAGCGCACTGAGATGCGGGGGAGGTGCTGACAGCTTCTGCTCCCTCACTGGCCCGAGTATCCCACGCATGGTGGTAAGCCCGGATGGGGGTAAGGAGAATGGCGTTAAACCCCCAGGCACGGTACGCAGATAATTACATTTTCCCCATGCAGGGATATTGTTGCTGTTACCTTTACTAGTGTCGTAACATGGCTTACAATCCCATGTTTATCGTATGATTTATAAATCAGCCAGCCGGTGATCAATTAGCCCACTGGTTGATAGTATTCCCTCTTGGAGTTTTTTTCTTTCCCCCTCTAGTAGAGCCTGGATTATACCTTGCTAGGTCTGCTCTCCCCCACCCCCTTTCTCCAGGTGTGGTTACACCCTGGACACGAGACACGGGCTGGATTCATGGTGACTGCCAAGGTGTCTCAGTTACAGTGTTGACGGGCAACTCCGCTGTGTGATGCCGCTAGGATCCCCCCTCCTAACTTTGGGATCCCACATGTTTCTAGGTACAAGGAATTTGGTGTCATATTCTTATACCAAACTGTAATTTGGTGTCATATTCTTATACCAAACTGTCTCGGAGTGTGGTGCGTGGGTGAAAGTTTCTCGTTTAAACCCTCCCGCCACCGGAGGGAGTTATTTATCATTCTGTCTGTGTCGGAGTGTCGTGGACTGCAGCTGCCACTAGGAATAAAGGGGGAGTTAGTTTCCACCTCAAGAGTGAATCATTCTGGGCATCCGGCCCAGGGATCTGTGCTATTCTTAGAACAGTGTTGGAAATGTATGAACCACTAACCGATTTTATTCCCTGACAGCATCTGTTAACAGGGCCCATCTGAACTTGTAAGGGGTGGGGGGCGGCGCATGTTGGTATATGTTTTGCTGCTTTACATTCATCGTCTATGGTCATGAAGCACTGTATGAATTAGGGGGTTTCTTATGTCAGAATTACTTCTGTAGGATGTATAATTAATTCCAACAAGGCTCGCAGTCCTGACAATTTGATGTTATTTATTAATTTGTGTCTGGATTACACAGCAGCCAACCAGCCAGTGGTCAGCATTGCTGCTATTTATTTATATGAATCCCTGTCTGGGGAACACAGCAGCCAAATCAGCCCGGATTCCACATGCATGCGATTTATTGTTCTAGTTTATTAATGGATGCCTAAGACAATAATACCACCCGATTACTGTTGATGGATTTATGCAATACATGCATTGAATGATTTATTTACTGATGTTGAATATACAAACGTCTGTTCATGCTCTCAAACTCCTGAGTGGTGCCGTTATTTCATGCAGAGTGGGGCTCGGCCATAGCAACCCACAATATGCTCGATACCTCTGGCAAATAATATGCATTCTACGGAAGTGCCTATTAGCATACAATTCAGATATGCTATTAGGGTCCATAGCTAGTTCTCTTTTGCAATCTAAATATCCTTATGCGGAAAAGCGGCGTCAGGAAGTGATAAACGCTTTGTTCTAAGCAGATATATCAATCTAAGTACTGCTACAAAATCACATACCTATTAAAATGAAACTATTTCAATGGGATTGGGCAAGAAATAGATCAACTTGCCTGAAGTACCAAGACTTCAATGGAAGTGTCTTCACGCACAAGAAATACAGTTTACCTGAACCATAAATGATTACATCTCCATCTATGCGCCATCGAGCAGACTTCCTGAGAGTTAGATTAAACTTATGGCCAACACAGGTAGTCCGCGTAAAACGTAAACTTATTCCACCGCAAGAAAACCTTTGTCAATTATGCAAAAATGAAAGACAAGTGGAGTCATTGAGACGCATACTGGTAGATTGCAAAGCCCTAGCCAAAGAAAGACTACTCGATCTAAAACCTCCATTAAAAGAATATGTTGACTTCACTGCAGATACCCTGTGGATGAGGATCATCTCTGGGTTGTCTTTACCTTTAAGAATTGGCACCATTCGATTTGTGAGAAGCATACCAGTGTTAAATATTCTTAAGGAAGATAATGAAATGATGTAAATTGGCAACCTCACTGTGATGTTTTGCAAGTTTTACTTTTACTTTAACTATTTCAAGATAAGTGCTAATAATAATAACTGTTACACATTGTACAACTGTAAAATTAACTTGTATGTTGTAAAATGTGTACTGATGTGTTTGTTTTAAAATAAAATGTCATGTCCTGCTATATTTATATGATTATAAAAAGGAAAAATGTAAATTTGACTAGTTTCAGCTAAAACAATTAAAAAAAAACAATTGGCGAGACTTGGTAGGCACAGCTCTAGCACCCTTGTTAGGGCTCCTGGTCCCATCAGGTGCTCCCTGACTCTGGTATTCGCACTAGTGTGCAGTAAGGGGTGTGCATATACTATTTCTCCTGATCCTCACCGGTTGCTACTCAAGGTGCTGTGCAAGTTCTGTATAGGGCACATAGTGTGCCACCCCTCACACTTTGGAGGCACTGCTGAGATCAGGGGGCATTAACCAGACTTAGCAAGCGTACTGGTGTAGTAACCGGAAGCAATACACCTTATGTTGGTGGGTTTTTACCCTTGGCCAAAATGGTGCATGAATATGTGTGGCATTGGGTACGGGAAGAAGGTCTGGGCCACGAGGTCTGTTTTATAGTGGGGGAGGTCCCTGTACATATCAACACTGATGAAGTGTTGGCCATGACTAGGTCTTTGAAGCCAGTCACTGGGAAAGTGAGTGAAGAGTGTTGGGCGAATCCCGGGATATAAAATGTTGCATGCTGTGCTATAGTTGCACTTCTCTTACAGGTAAAACCCTGCCCTCTGAGATCAGGGGTGGGGAACCATTGATTACTTGCCCGGTGTGGACATTAGACAGTTGACAGGGCTACCTCAGCGAACTGACGCCCCTACGTCAACCAAAGAACCTGTGATCATTGCAGCTGCTGTGGCTGAGGCGGTTAGAGTGGCACTAGAATGACAGCCCTCATCTACCTTTGTAATGGAACATGGAACCTGCAGCTGATTATGTCAATTTTCCGGAGAGAGGACAGTGCCTAAGGGAGAGGAAGCCTATGAAATATGGTCGGACCTCACTCAACTGATGTTACAAGACGGGAACGTGTCAAAACAGGAAAAGAGACGGCGGATAGTGGAGGCCCTTAGAGGACCCACCGTGCAGACTGTACAGTCTCTTCGATCCTTGTGCCCTGACATTACTCCCCAGCAAGTGATGGGCGCACTGGGGGGACCTTTGTAACCGCTGAATTAGGGGAGGACCTAATGACGGGTTTCATGCTACCACTTTGAAGTTGGAGGAGAAGCTGTCTGATTATTTAGTATGGATGGACTATATTTTGCGTCTGGCCCACCAAAGAGGATGAGTGGAGACCTCCAGATTGAACAGCTTATTAGAGGGGCTAAGGAAGCAGCTATACCATTACTACAGTTGAGACTGAGGGAAAAGCTATTGCAACCAATCTCCTACCAAGAACTGTTACAGTCCGTTAGAGCCCGGGAAGAGGAAACGGGTGACCTCCCTGTGCAGAGTCATCCCGCACAAGGACAGATCTCTACACCAAATCCTTCCACCTCACAGCAGAGGCAGATAGAAGAGCTACATCAACTGGGTTGGAAGCTACAAATACAGCTGGCCGCAAGAAACCACCCGTTGCCTATCCAGGACCCAGGGAGAGGCGCCTATCCACCTTCCTGAGAACAGGGAAAATCAGACGTACCAACGGACACAAGATCCCAGAGTCTTTTCCTCTTACATTTCTGCACCGTTACCACCCTGGAGATTCTGTCATCGATGTGGAGCAGACGATCATTCCAGTCGCTGTGTGACCAGGACCCAAATTATGCCCGAGTCACTGCCCAATGTTTTTAAATTGAATTGAATGAATTGATATTTTATTTCTATCGCGCTCGTACACAAGTGTTTCAGTGACAAGGCAAGGGAGGGGAACTGTGGAGAACAAAACAACGATCTTACTAGGCCCAGTGACATTGAGAATGCTCAAGTGCATGGGAGAGGGAAAGGGGAAAAAGTCAATTCCCGCAAAGGCATTATTGAGAAACACTCATGAGGATCTAGGGTAGGAGTAGCTAGAACCGCGTGAACAGGAATGGGCTCCACTACAGCTAAACCTGACCACCCAATAGGACTAGGGATGTTGACTCCTGGAATTAAACTCATCAAACCTCCATTTAAGGCTCAGGTCGGTCCAACTGCATTTTTTCTCCGTCAGGCTCATGAGCTCCGTACCACCAATGTTGAGACGCACGTAACCTGTTCCAGGTTAAGAACACAAACACATATCCCCAGTGGCATTCCTAATGGCCTCATTGTCCCCTCCATGACTGTTCCAGTCTATCTCGAGGGGCGGCCTTGTTGGACAGCGGCTCACAGGTCGCTATAGTGTAGGAGTCCTTCTATTGCCAGCATTGGTCGCACCTAACCTTAGAGCCTTTAGAAGGGCTGAATCTGATGAGCATAACCGCTAACGAAGATTGGTGATGGAGCCTCCCGAGAGTGACGAGATGCACAGAGGTCTGTTAGTACAACACATGCTTATAAGTTAATGTTAAAGGACATTTATACCGTGCATTACCACCACCGGAGTGGTCCCCTGGCGCTCAGGCGGCTCTGAAAAAGGGAAGGGGGGGTGAGTTAGTGGGAATAAGCTGGAAAAGTGCAAGAGAGCAGCGATGTGCTGTTGGCAGCCTCAGCCCAGTGGTTCCTTTGGCTGGGCCTGGGGTGTTTGCGGCCGGTAGTCATTGTGTACTGTTGTGCGAGTCTATGTGCGTTTTATGTTTTGTTGTTGCAGTGTAGTGAAGTTTGTGCAGTTTGTTGTGCTGTAGGTTTGTGGTTGTGTTTGGTTTGGAGTTTGAGAGGTGTATGCAGAGTAGGAAATTGTTAGGGGAATTGGTTAGATGGCATCTCTATCCTGAATTAAAGAGTTGGTCTTGCATAATCTCTCATAGATGGGGTGCGCGTCCACCCTGTGCCTCAGGTTAGGTCCAGGCCCATTCTGAATTCGTGGCCCATTTCACATCTCGCTGCCACCTCTACCAGCCTAGGTGACATTGGAAATGGGCTAAAAGACACCAGAGTTCCGATCACCAACATTACTGACCAATAAGATTATACATCTACCTGGAGGATTGAAGATCGCACAGTTGTACCTCGCCGACTCAGTGGCCCAGACCAATGTGGTACAACACCTCTATCATCCCTTGGACGTCCAGAAGATAAACCTTGGGGACTCACCTTTGTAAGAGCATGAAAAAGATAATCTACGAACCCAGCTGTCCCTGCGAGCAGATGTTTTCTCCACCAGCGATTGAGATCTAGGGGAAGCTCGGGCTTCTAACACCAGATACAGCTAAACGACAACACTCCGTTCTGAGAGAGGTCACAGAGACTCGCGCCGGCCGATGTGGAGGATGTTCGGCGACATCTTTAAGTATGGTTGGGTGTGGGCATCATCTAGGAGTCTAGAAGCCCATAAGCCTCGCCTATAGTAGTAGCTCGGAAGAAGAAAAATGATGTGAGGCTGTGTATTGGTTACCAGCGCCTGAACAACCAAACCATTTCTGACCAATATACCAAGCCACGGGTGGATGAAGCGCTTGATTGTTTGGTTGGGAGCAAGTGGTTTTCCGTTTTGGATCTACGTAGTGCATACTACCAAATTCTGATGCCGTCAGAAGATAAGGAGAAGACTGCGTTCATCTGCCCCTTGGGGTTTTTATCAGTTTACTCGAATTCCGCAAGGGATTTCAGGTGCTCCAGCCACTATTGAGCGACTGATGGAAAGAACTGTGGGCGATATGAATCTATTAGAGGTTCTGGTCTTTCATGGTGATGTTATTGTTTTTGGAAAGACCCTGGAAAAGCATCACCAAACATTTCTTAAGGTTCTACATCGACTCCTGCAACAAGGTCTGAAGGTGTCCCTAGAAAAGTGTCAATTCTGCCGTACCAGCATCAAGTACATCGGTCACATGGTATGAGCCGATGGGGTAAGTGTGAACCCTGCCAAGATGGAAGCTCTCAGGACCTGGCCCAGACCACATAGCTAGCGGGAAATGTGGAGTTTTCTGGGATTTTGCGATTATTATCAAAGATTTGTACCAGGTTTTGCTAAAATAGATGGGCCACTCACAGAACTGACCATGGGTTATCCAGTGCCACAGAAGACCGCGATGAGTGGTGGAATGCATTGCAAAGCTTTTATACCAACCTGGAGAAAATTTCGGACTGTGACAGGCTGAAGAACACTATCTGAAGCTCAAGTACTAGCTTACGCGGATCCACAACTGCCCTATATTCTGAATGTAGATGCCAGCTACGTTCTGGATGCAGTGTCATATCAGGAGCAGCAGGGTACTAATCAGACAGTAGCCTTCGAGAGCCGCCGACTGAGCCTCTCAGAGATACATTAGCAAACTCATAAATTGGAATTCCTGGCCCTAAAGTAGGCAGTGACCGAAAAGCTGCACTACTACCTCTATGGAGCATCCTTTACAGTAAAGACTGACTAGAATCCATTGACCTACATTCTAAAAATCAGTAGAGTTGGCTGCCACGGGGCACTGCTGACTGACTACTTTGTCAGCCTACCATTTCCAAATAGAATACCGCTCTGTGACTAACAATATTGACGCAGATGCTCTATCCCGAAGACCACCCCCCTAGAGGGGGAGAGGGAGGAAACAAGTTATTTACCTGTAACTGTTGTTCTCCAGCATGGATCTGGCATGGATTCACATGCTCGTGAATATTCCCTGTCGTCAGGCTGGGAATCCTCGGAAAAGAAAAAAATCAGTATCAGTTTCGTTTCTGATCTGTCTTTCTTAGAAGTAACCAATCACTGGTCTCTGGGTCATACTGCCCTCAGCCAATGACTGCCATCCTCAGATTTGGTAGCACGTGAAGTGGCAGTATGACCAAGTGAAGAGCCGCAGAGGGGTAGGACGGAGGGTTCGCATGTGAATCCATGCCAGACCCATGCTGGAGAACCACAGTTACAGGTAAGTAACTTGTTCCTTCTCCAGCATGGGGTCTGGCATGAATTCACATGCTCATGAATATAAGAATACATAGCAGTACAAACATGCACAACCACGGGAGGTGGCAAGGCTCAACATTAAGCATTATATAAACTCAACATTAAGCAACTCTTACCTCCTCACCAGGCCCATCTTCAGGCGAACAGGTTGCGCACCACTGCTTGGCCGACTCTGCACTCCTCCCTGGAATCCCGGTCAACGCAGTAGAATTTCGTGAAGGTGTGCCTCGCCCTCCACGTAGCAGCCCTGCAGATGGCCAGCAGGGGAACACCAGACAAGAACGCTGTAGTAGCAGCGATCTCTCTGGTCGAATGGGCTCTCGGACGGCTGGGCAACAGTCGGTTTGCCAACCGATGACAGTGCCTGATGCTGCCGGAGAGCCATCTAGAAATTGAAGCCTTCAAGAGGGCCTTCCCTTGATTCACAGGTCCAAAGTTCACAAAAAGCTATGTCGTCTTCCGAAAACTCTTCGTGCGGTCCACGTAGAACTTCAGCGCTCTAGCTACATCCAGCAAGTGCAAAGTCCTCTCGGCCAGCGACGGGAAGAAAACTGGCAACACCAAAGGCTTGTTGAGGTGGAAGTCCGACGGCACCTTGGGCATTAAGGAGGGGTGCGTCCTCAGCACCACCCTCGTCTCGTGGAAAGTCAAGTATGGAGGCTTGCAGGATAGGGCCTGATCTCTCCCACTCGTCGTGCGGAGGTGATGGCCACAAGGAACGCTGTTTTCCACAACAGAAATTTCAACAGTGCCGAATGAAGAGGCTCGAATGGCGGCCCTATGAGCCTGGTCAGCACCACGTTGAGCTCCCACACCGCAGCCGGAGCCTTCACCGGTGGGAACAATCGGAAGTGTCACTTCATAAATTCCTTCACCAGACGATGAGATCACAGGGATGACGTCCCGAGGTTCTGTTGTAACGGGGAAAAAAAAAAAAAATAAAATAAAAAATAATAAAATCGCTGCAAGATGGATTTTGATGGAAGCGTTAGCTAGTCCCGCCTTGGCCAGCGATAGCGGGTACGGCAGCACTTGATGGGCCATAATTCACAGAGGGTTAATCTTCTGTGCACGGCACCAGACAGAGGGCCTCTTCCACTTGTGTCCGTAGCACTTTAGAGTTGAGGATGCCCTGGCCTTTACAAGCACCTCCTTGCAGTCCACCGGGACATTGTATCCTCCAAACTCTAGTGCTGCAGGAGCCAGGCCTGCAAGTTCAGCGACTCCGGGTCGTGATGGAGGATGGCCCCTCCTTCTCTGGAGAGAAGATCTGCGTCCGTCGACAGTCTGACTGGGGGGGGGGGCGCTGACAAGTCCAGAAGATCCGGGAACCAGATCGGTCTCGGCCACGCCGGTGCAACGAGGATCATCCTGCACTGGGACCTCTTGAATTGGTTGAAGAGTCGGAGCAGCAACGGCAACAGAGGGAACACATACAGGAACAGGCCATCCCAGGGGGAACGAGAAAGCATCGCCCATGCTCCTCGGCTGGGGAAACCTGCTGGCGAACCTCTGGCACTTGGAGTTCTTCGCCGTTGCAAACAGGTCGATCTGGGGTTTGACCCATCATTGGAAAAGTCGATCCACTTGATCCAGACGCAGCTCCCACTCGTGGCATGAGCGCAGCTCCCTGCTGAGTGAGTCGGCAATGACGTTCTTTGTTCGTGCTAGATGGAAGGGCACCAGAAACATCCCCTGGGCGACGGCCCAGTGCCACAGATCCTGGGCCTCCTTGAACAGGGCTGGGGGATCTGGTGCCTCCCTGCTTCTGGATGTAGAACATCGTGGTGGTGTTGTCGGTGAAGATCCTCACCACCTTGCCCTTGAGGGACGGGAGAAACGACCTGAACACTGCTCAGAGTTTGAGGATGTTGATGTGGAGTGACCTCTCCTCCGGGAGCCAAAGGCCTCTCGCGTGCAGATCTCCGGTGTGCGCGCCCCTTCCCTCCAGGGAGGCGTCCGTCGTCACCGGGGTCTGAAAGTCCTTGCCCACCGCGAGACGCGCGCGGGTGCCCCACCATCAAATCGCTTGGCGGAAAACCTCGTTGAGCGGGATCCTGTCTTTGAAGCTGCCAGTCGCTTGTATCCAACGGGCGTCGAGGAAGAAGACGCATCCGTAGCCTGCACAGGCGCACCAGGTAGATGCACGAGGACATTCCGAGCAGGACTTGATGGATCTCACACTGGCCACGCCCATGGCCAACTGGCGCTGCACCTTGTCCAAGATGGCCTTTGTCCTCTCCTCCGACGGCAAGACCAATCACGCCACTGTATCGAGTTTAGCTCCCAGAAAAAGTGCGACCTGCAAAGGGACCAGGTGGGATTTTGAGTAGTGGATGGAGAAGCCCAGATCCGATCCGTGAGAAGTTGGACGGTCTCTGCTGTGTGTTCGACGGCAAGTTCTCTTGTCCTTGCACGGATGAGCCAATCGTCCAGGTAGGGGCAGACGTGGATCCCCCGCAGGCGCAGGTGCCCCGCCACTGGTGCGAGGCACTTGGTAAACACCCTGGGTGGCGACTTCAGCCCGAATGGCAGGGCCTTGAATTGGTAGTGCCGCCCTTGGACTACGAATATGAGAAACTTTCAGTGTCCTTTTAGAATGGGGATGTGGAAGTAAGCATCCTCCAAGTCCAGCGACGATAGGAAGTCACCCTCCTCCAGCTGTCCCAGCACGTGCTAGAGGGTGACCATCCTGAACTTTTGTGTCTTGATGTAATTGTTTAGCCGCCGCAGGTCCAGGATGGGGCACCAGCCGCATGTCTTCTTTCTGATGAGGAAGTACCTTGAGAATACTCGGGAGCCCCGGAGCCTCTTCAGGACGAGCTCGATGGCACCCTTCTTGAGCATCGCCCTTACTTCTAACAGCAGTTGAGGGATGTGATTTTCCTTCCTGGCCACGGGATGAATGCGGGGGCACTTTCTTGGAAATTCGAGAGTGTGCCCGTGGGCTAGGGCATCCAACACCCAACTGGCAGTGGAGATGGAGTCCCACATGCTGACTAACTTCGCCAGCCGGCCCCCCACCGGGGTGCTCCGGTGGGGGGGCCGTTGCTACGGCCGGTTAAGTCCTGCTTGGAGGTGGCTTTGCCGCCTTGGCCTACTTGGCGACGACAAGGAGATCCTCCTGACTTGCTGCGTCCTCTGTAGGCCTCCTGCGACGAGGAGCGAGCCGCCTGGCAGTACGTCGAATAGCCGCTGCCGGATCCATTGGAGGCACCCTATCTGCCTCCGGCATTCCGAAAGGGCGGCCGTCATTGCTGCAACACTCCCAAGTCCCGAGCCGTCTCCGTGTCGGTCTTGATGGCCTGAAGTGACTCATCCACTGTTTTTCCAAACAGGTTGTTCCCGTCAAAGGGCATGTCCAAAACTGTGGTTTGCACGTCCTGGCGGAAATCAATTGCCTTGAGCCATCACGGCCGTCGAAGGCAAACACTGTTGCCCAACTGGCGGAATCCGGTGTCAGCGCTATCCGTGGCCACCGTTATGGCGTGGTCCGACGCCACCTCACCTTCCTCTAGGATCTCCAGGGCCTCCGACCTCTTGGCATCTGGTAGGAAGTCCAGCAGGGGAGCTATCTTGTACCACAGCTCCCTGTCGTAGTGGGCCATAATCGCTAGGGCCTTGGCCGCCTTAATTGTCGTCGCCGCAGACGAGATGACTTGTCGTCCCATGGCGTCCAGCTTCTTTCCCTCACTGTCAGGTGGGGAGGTCGAAGTTGAGGATGATGCCCCCGTCGCCTTCTTCTTGTCCGCCGCCAAGACGACCGAAACCGGGGTCGGCTGTGCCCTAAGGCACAAAGGAGCGGAATCGGGGACCCGGTACTACTTCTCCTACCGATCCCTCTAGGCAGGCGTCGTGGACGGGTTCTTCAGGAGATCAAGTCCCTCCTCCCAGATATCATCAATCAATGGTACTGTGAGGAGCGTCTTCCTCTTGGCCTTGCCCAGCTTATAGAGGAAACCTTCCTTCTGTTCCTCAGGGCAGAGCTGAAAAAGCTTGGATGCCCTGGCAATCATGGCGTGGAAGGAGCCAATTTCGTCCGGCAGGGAGGCTCGAGGGGGTGGTAATGGAAGGCCCATCCCGTCGTCACCACAGTCGTCGTCATCCGTCCCCGTCATGGCCGTATCCGTTCCCATGTCATCCCTAGGATCAGGGGAAGGAGATGAAGGCTGAGCGGGCCGCGGGTCCTGGAAATGTGGGGGGGATTAACTCTCCTCCGCTTGTTTGGAGGGCTTCCCGACGGGCCCGGTTCTGCTGGGTCGTCCGTTGGGGTGAGGGGCAATCTTGTCATTATCTCTGTGGATAAGGTTTGGATTGCCATCAAAATGGCCACCGAGTTGTCCTGAAGCTCGGGCACTGGTTGCAACGGGCGCGATGGTTGCTCCTCCTCCACTGGAGTCTCGTCGGTGCCACCGTCGCTCTTAGTCTGCCTCCTCGGGGTTCCCCCCATGGGACAGGACTTCCTCGAACCTCTTGTTGAGGCACTTCACGACTTCAACCAGCTCCTCCTCAGAGGCTGTATCCGTGTCTGTGACGGCCACCGCCCCCCTCTTTGTCGACCAGGGTGTATTTCTCTCCCCAAAGTGCACGGAACAAACATAAATCACCAATGTAATTACAGAGCAAATACTTTGAACGTAGACAGACGCAATAACTCACAGCCACGCAGTCTTAGAAGATAATCAGCTCTTATACGGCTATTTATTCAAAGCTCAGAAGTACATAGAAATAACACAAAAATAATATGGACATAAATCACAGAAGAAGTAAAGAATTCAAAAGGAAATGCATCACCGTGAGCGTAACGGGATTCCTCATCTCGCCCAGAAGCGGCTGGAAGACCCCGGGAACAGCCAGGCCGAGAGAACCACAGCTCACAGGAGGGCTGGACGTAAGCATCCTTCTCCGGCTGAAGTCTCACCTGACCACCTCTAGGCTTCCGCATATATACACACTCCACAAAGGGGAGTCAATTCTCGAACCTTCTGGAAATTGCACTTGCGCAGTTGAGGAATAGCCATCGGTTGCCAGCTGGGTCAATCGAGAGCTCCCAAGAAGCGCAGTGTCTCCCTTCTCTAAAAACACGCTCCACGGAGAACAGTAGCAAACCATAACAAAGAGCTTTCCCAGCAGAAATGTCCTTGACCGCATACCAGGTTTGGAAAGCATGTTTTTCTCAGCACCGTGAATCTAACACTCAGAAAAATGTGTGCAGCTTTTACTGCGGCATGAAGTAAATATCCATCATGGCTCCGAGCACTCCCATAATACATTGAGCACCAGCGCCATTTTAGATCAAGCATAACACGGGGTCTTCACGGGGGTCTTATCGATGGGCTGAAAAGAGGATTTCCTCTGTAGCGGCAGGGAAACTCTGGGCCCCAAAGTCGCCTCCACTGGGTTAGCCTCCACAGGCTTTGCCAGGGCCACTGCGACTCCCTCAATAGAGGCCTTCACCAGGTGAATCAAGGCCTTCACCACCTTGGGCGCGCTTGAGGCCTTCACCTTGGGGGAGGGGTCACCACCTCGCTCCCCCTCGGCTGATCCTTTCGAGATCGACCGGGGCCTCTCCAGAAGCTTAGCCGGGTTCTAGGATTTTCTCTTCCCCGAGCCAGAGCGTTGGATCGTGGTTGATGGCGTCAGTGAAAGTGCGCCCTGCCTGGCGCCGAGGAGCCCGAACCTTCGGCGCTCCCGGTGCCCGCGTAGCTTTGCCTTCTGTTGGGCCCCCGTCACTGGGGCGCCCTCACAGGACTTTGAAGACTGCTCAGACTACTTCTTCTCACCTGCTGGGCCCTTCTCCAGCCAGCTGGCGAGGCGGGTCCGACGATCCCTCATAGTCCGTTCCGACAGGTTCTTGCAAAACGCACAGTCCTTTTCCACATGCGTCTTGTCTTCGTGAAGGCAGTAGAGACATCTCAAATGCTCATCCTCCTTGAAAACATTCTGTAATCCGCATCCAGGGCAGTTCCTGAACAGCTTGGGTCCAGGTGTCGAGCTTCCCTTGTCCTGGGCCATGTCCACGAGGTAGGCCTCAGATCTTCTGGAATCCTCTGAGTAGCGTAACTCGACAAAAACTTCGCCCTTGAGGGGCGCAGAAAATTCCGGTACGGGTCCCTGTTTATCGGAAGTAGAAACGGTGGAGCTTGAGGCTCGATTGACCGAAAAAATTAGATTAAACTCGTGAAAAACCGCAAAACGCAGTAAAGCTCGAGAGCTATAGCACGAGGACTCCCAACACTTGAACGTGCGGTAAAAATCTGAGGATGGCTGCCAGGGGCGGGTCTTGGGGAGAGGGCAGTCATTGGCTGGGGGCAGTATGACCCAGAGACCAGTGATTGGTTACTACTAAGAAAGACAGATCAGAAACGAAACTGATAGTGATTTTTTTCTTTACCGAGGATTCCCAGCCTGATGACCGGGAATATTCATGAGCATGTGAATCCATGCCAGACCCCGTGCTGGAGAACTATACTCTCCGAGCTAGCATCCATTTATGATTGGGATTCTGATGAAAAAAATGTGTATTATTATGAACATATGACAATTATTTGGAAGATTACTCAATCTTTCTGGTTCCTACTCAGTAGAGGCACTCTACTCACATCTTTTTGTAGATATGACAATATCCTTGTAGTAAGAAGTAAGTGATTCTTACACGTGGACTCAGCCATTTGAGAACAGTGCGTCAATATGTGTCACCCTTGGTTCATGCTTACAATTGTACAAAAAATGACAGCACTGGATTCGCCCTACCAACTGAGGTTTGGAAGAAATGCAAGGTTGCCCATAGACTTGAATTTTGGGGTGTCTTTGGATGGTACCGGGGAGGAGAACTACCACAAGTATGTCAAGAGACGGTCAGCTAGTTCAGGCTTTTCAAATATTGCAAGCTACGGCGGAATAACAATGCGAGGCGAACAAGAGACGATATGATGTCAAAGTCCTGTTCCAGAATCTACTACCTGGAGACTAAGAGCTCATTCGAAAGTTAGGAAAACGAGGGACACACAGGTTATAGGATCGACGGGTGTCCCAGCCTTTCATAGTTGAACGAAAATTGCCCGGACTACCTGTATTCATGCTGAGAGAAGAGAGGAATCCCTGTTATGCCAAGACTTTTCACCGCAATCACCTCCTTTCACCCCAATCACCTCCTGCCTATAGGAGATGATGTTGAACTGGACCCCAATAGAGCCAAAATGGCGGTTCACTCTGTTAAAAATGAGCACTAGGAACCAAGCATCGGGGCCTAGAAATGGTTACAACTCTGAAATACAAGGCACTGTAATGTACCGTCTGTAGTCGCAGGCCCACAGGAGGAAGAGGAACATGGTGGTGATGGAGGGACACAGGATCAAGAAAATGGTAGGAGTTCCCCAGAGATTCAAGTTATGCAAGAAGAGGATGAAGACAGCAGTCAGGATGAATCAGAGAGTTTAAACATAGCCTTCGGGCCTGAAAGTGAAACTACCACAATTCCTGGGACCTCAAGCCCTGGGTGCCTTTGAACAGCAGGAGAGAAGAACTTACCCCTGTTGACTCTGAACCTTTCTGTCCATAAACAGAGAGTGATAGGCAGAGTACGGGTTCGGGAACGGTTGACAGATTTACAGCTACAGAAGAAAACACTGAATCAGCACACAAGCATCAAGCAGAGAACTATGAACCCCGGAGATCTCGCTGGGAAGTCAAACCTGTCTTAATACTGAGCTATGATGTAAATGGGGAACAGTACAAAACTATTAGAAGGAGGGTTCCTTTAGGGGTCTCTCTATGTGCAAGGTCAAGCTCTAACAGACACGTACTCGACAGTCAGCCTTGGTGGGATATCCCTTTGGTATAGGCTACTTAGGCTTCATACCTGTTCGGGTAGCATAAACCCTTAGGGACAAGGTGACTGAAGCCCTGATTTGATACGGGTTAAAAACAGAAATCAAAGTAAAGTTTAAATGAAGTCTGCATAAGCATACTTTACAAATATGCAGTGTATAAGATAGGCTTGTTGTTTACATGTTGTCCTTATGTTGTATAATTTGCCCAGAGCACATATTCCCCAATTCGCATGGACCCTGTAATAACAGACTAACATGGTAGGCAATGGTCTCGCCCACTGACAGGGATTCCTTGTGAGCTCCTGAGGAGATTTCTGCTCACACGAGGACATGACACCCCTGCGGGCTGTGTTAGTGGACGAGTCTGGTGGAAAAGAAAGCGCGGGGTAGTGCATGGAGAGAAGAGAGACCGGGTGAGGGATAGAAGAGGGGACACCTTTTTGGTGTCCCGTGTTGTTTGCTACAGGCTGAACCGTTAGTCCCAGGCTAAGGCCCTGGTTCCTTGAAAGCCACCTGTCCTAAGGGATGTGAGCAGTGCGCCACCGCCCTCTGGGGAGTTAACGCATTCCAGGACGCCCTCGATGCCTCGAGGGGTTTAGCCTGCCTCTCCAACTGGTGGTTGTGCGTCGGTACGCACTGTGTGTTTAGCAAACTGTTTCCCAATCTGACAGGGCTGCCACCCTGTCGGTTAGCACAAAAGGAGCCTGCTGTGAGGTGGGAGGAGGTGGTGATAGCTTCTGCCTCCCTCACTGGCCTCAGAGCTCTACGCATGGTGGTAAGAGGAATGGTGTTACACTCCCCAGGCACCCAGGCAAAGTAAGCAGATATTTACATTTTGTTGCTGTTACCTCTACTAGTGTTAGAGCGTGGCTTACGCTCCCATGTTTATCGCATGACTTCTAAATCAGCCAGCCGGTGATCAATTAGCCCACCGGTTGATAGTATTCCTTCTTGGAGTTTTTTCTATCCCCCTCCAATAGAGCCTAGGTTATAACTTGCTAAACTGCTTAGCACCCCCCTCCACCCCATCCCCCCTTCTCCATGTGTGGTTACAACCTGTACACGAGGCATGGGTTGGATTCATGACGACTGTCAAGGCGCCTCAGTTACGGACTGTAGACGGGCAATTCCACTGTGTGATGCCACCAGTATCCCCCTCACTTTGAGATCCCACATATTTCTAGTTACAAGGCATTTGGGAGTTATATTTTCTTTTAATACACGAATGTCTTGGAGTTGACTGTGTTATGTGCCGAAACGGTTAAAGTGCGTGAGTGAAAGATCATTGTTTAACCCTCCTAGCACCAGAGGGAATTTATTTATCATTCTGTCTGTGCGAGAGTGTTGCGGACTGCAGCTACCACTCGGAATAAAGGGGGAGTTAGTTTCCACCTCAAGAATGAATCATTCCAGGCATCCGGCCCAGGGATGTGTGCTATTCTTGGAACAGTATTGGAAATGTATGAACCACTAACCCATTTTATTTTCTGATGGCATCTGTTAACAGGGCCCAGCTGAACTTGTAAGGGCGGCGGCGCCATATTGGTATATGTTTTGCTGCTTTACATTCATTGTCTATGGTTATGAAGCAATGTATGAATTAGGGGCTTTCTTATGTCAGAATTACTTCTGTGGAATGTATAATTATTTCTGGCAATGCTTGTAGTGCTGCCAATTTGATGTTATGTATTTATTAATTAATTGCTGTCTGGATGACACAGTGGTCAGCATTGATGCTATTTATTATTATTAATCTCACCAGATTACTGTTGATGGATTTATGCAATACATGTATTGAATTATTTATTTTCCGATTTCGGATATATAAACGTCTGTTCATGGTCTCAAACTCCTGAGTGGTGCCGTTATGTCATGCAGAGTGGGGCTCGGTCATAGCAGCTCACGATTGGTTAGACTTAGTTCGCACAGCTTTAGCACCCTGGTTAGGGCTGCTGGTCCCATCTGGTGCCCCGACTCTGGTATTCGCACTAGTGTGCGGTAAGGGGTGTGCATATATAATTTCTCCTGATCCTCACGTTGCTTCTCAAGGTGCTGTGCAAGTTCTGTACAGGGCACATAGTGCTACACCCCTTACACATGCGTTATGGTGAACTTAGCTCTAATGTAAACCAATGGGTCACAATAATGGGTATCATTTATATCAACTCTGCCATTTCACCTTCATATATAAGATCCGTGTGTGTTTCTCATTGGCAAGTAATGTCCCGCTCTCATGAACTTACAATTTAGCTTTTATGTCTTTCTTTGTTTGACCAGGATATGCGACAACTGTATCCTTTCCTGGTATTTTTGGTTGGGTTCAACCAATATATTCTTATTTTAGTCACTGGATTGAAAAAGTACAAACATTCTGTGCCTTGAATGCCTCTCCCCCAATGCCTCTGGTTTTAGCTTGATTTGATTTTAATTTCCCAAAAATGCTAAATATCCTGCTACCTTTGTTTAATGCATGCTTGTAACTACTCATATTCATTTTTGGTGTGGATATCAGCCTGGAAGAAGACATGTGGTCAAAATAAGTGTCGGCTGTATTCTATTAAATTAAATAGGATCAAAATTTCACAAACGGTAATTGTGCAGTGTGGTTGTGTAACTTCTTGAATTTTTAGTCTCTTTTGGATTCCTTGGGCAGAGGATCCAGTCTGACACAACGTACACTTCCTTGTAACCTTGGTTCTCATTTAAACAGATACTTTTTCTCTTATAACTAGGTCATAGACCCGACAAGCACTCAGGGTTCCAGTCTCATGCCCCGCAAGGTTTTGTTTCTAACTTTAGTTAGCCCCTGCTTAGCCAGTCTTAGGAAGTCCAACCCTATTTTAGGTGATCTTCACAAATTCAAGGGAGGCGCTGGGGGGGTCCAGTGGCCAAGGGCTGAGAAAGAAAAAACAGGTAAGCAGTGGACAAGGCAGAGTCTACGAAGATTTCTCAAGTTTACAGGTGAGTATCAGTTAGGTTTCTTTGGATAAGGAAATTAGGAACTTCCCTTGCCATATTGCCCCAAGGACGAGTGTCCTAAGGCAAGATAGAGCAGAAAGGGTTGTCCACCACAATGTAGCACAAAGTAGGTCTTGGAGAAGATCCATGTAATAGTTTAACTGCAACCCTCCAAAGCACAGGGACAACAAAGTAGGCCCCAGGTAATTATATGAGGCTGAATAGTACCTTGCAAGCAAAGTAGCTGGTGCAGCAGAACGGTCCCCAAGGAAAGACGACAGCCAGCAGACCCCAGTTCTGGATTCTTGGTCTTAGCGACTAAAGAAAAGAACTGTAGGTGGATCTGACGGTTGCACTGAGGTAGTTGGACGCCCAGCAGAAGATCTTCGCAGCACTGGCTTATTAGTGGCTCTTTCAAGGCTCAGTTGAAGGACGGTTGTCCTGCGGTGGGGTTTTCACCCTTTCTCTGTCCTCCTCTCAACTGAGGCGACTTTCAGGAGTGGGAACCAGTCACTGGAAGTCCAGAAAGATGCCTACCAAGTTTCAGACAAAACCGCACTTCAGAGAACGTTGCAACGCCAAATGGCACAGGGTCCCTAGCACTGAGGAATTGAAGGTGGCAGCTGGTCCAGGGATGACGCAAAATTCGGTTTGTCTTGGGACTGATTAGGTCCCCCAGTCCAAGGGAGGAAATCGTCTTCTTCGGAGCTTTTCTGTCGCACAGAAGTTGATGTTGGGACAGCAGATGTTACCCAGCTGATTGCTTAAAGTGGCTGTGGACATCCTTTTTTGGATCTTCAGTTCCAGTGGTCCACTCAGAGTTTCTCCTCCAGGACCCTTGCCTTTTTAGCAGAAAAACTGGCTGAGCCCATTAATCACCAGACTTGCATTCATTCAAACTTGGGGGGTGGCTGTCCAATGGGGACATATCAGCCTCCCAGCACCAACTGGGTCCGGGTAGGCACACTGCAGGACAAAGACCAGTGGATTTTGGTCACCTCCCCCCACTTCCTGTCCTTCCAAGCACTCACTGAGCCTTGGGCAGGCTTTCCAAGTGAAGCCCGCCAGAGACAAAATACCCATGAAGACCTCCACCACACAGGCAGGTAAAAGAAGGCTCACGAAAGACCTTGAGCCTTCGCCTAGCAAACAAAACCAATCGTTTCTGACATTCAGTCTGCATTCAGCACACAACGCTGCAGCAAAGCAGTGGCTTCTTGGACCCACTGAGATAGGCATTCCTGCATCCTCCTCAAATCTGAAATAGAGAGATCAGTTCCAGTGAGGCTTTTTCCGAGTGAAGTACGGTGTTCCAGCCCGTCCATAGTGGATTGGATCACATCCATACAGGAGGCTATCGGCACCCCCTCTTGATGGGCTACTACTAAAAGACACAAAACGCATTTTTGTGTATCTAAAATTTCATTCGTCCTGGTGAAGGCAGCGTAGTTGTGGAACCACAGTCCTGGTTCATGAGACGACCCAAACACACTGTCAACTACAAACATAGCAACCATTGACCCTTGAAAGATAAGGCAGACCCAAAAATGTTAATATACCCTGGATTGTGTCACTGTCTATAAAGCTACATTGAGAGGAGAACTTCATGTTACCAATAGATCTCAAATGTATACAATTGTCATTTTGTGAAATGACTAGTTATCGTTTGGAATATAGACTTGTACGAATGCCCTATAAAAAGCCATAGAATGTGTATAGATGCCTTGTTTAAGAAAATGTGTGTGCTTTGGAACAAATAAAAAACTTGTGTTTTAGAACCAACAGAAAAGTCTAAATACCAATTGAATATTTGAATTGTTTTGGGTGTGACATAAATAGCCTTGATCAATGGTACATTTTGTTTTGTCAAGAAAGACCAAGTCATCAAGAACAGGGCTTAAAAAGGTACAGTCAACATTTGAAGCAAATTGTGACCCGTGTGTCCTTTAGCACAGCAGTGAAGGCAGTCTGCGACGAAAGTCAACAAAAGTCGTGCAAAAAGGTCCACTGCCACCAGCCTGTCAGATGAACTCTTGGAACAGTAAGCAAAAGTTACTGGAAAAGCGAGAAAATTGAGACCATTTTCCCTCAGCACTCCACTTAATGTGAGTGGTGCTGATATCCCAAAATAAAAAAATGAGGGATCTAAAAGTATTCCCCTGGCCAAGAAACATGCGTTACCACAGGTCAAATTTAAAGGGAAGCTCAAAGATCTCCCCAGTAATACTGCACAAAAAGTGCTGGGCGCTGCAATAATGAAAGGTAGATGCCAGAAAAGATGGAGGAAAGCATAACTCCATTAAAAGTTATTAAAAAGACGTAAAAGGGTTCCCATGGTTAGAATAAAAGAAGGTGTGTGGAAAACGGATCACACTCACTCAGGAGAATCAGTCCAAAAATCCAATAATCCAGCAGAAATGCTGAGGGGACTCACAAAGTCCGGAGAATTTCACTCAAAGGAAACTAACAAACAGGAACAGTAAATTGCCTCTGCAATGTAAGCTTCTAAGAGATAAACTTAATATATCATTGTTAGCGTCAGGTCCATATATGTAGCAGGGTTCAAAATTGCTGCAAGCTTTTAGCTCCCGCTTCTGCCATAGGAGAGCCTGGTTAGCTTTAAACTAAACAGTTACTAAGAGCTGCTGTTGGCTCTGCAGGCCAACTGGTGCCTTACAAACATGCATATGTGACATTAAGCTCGTGTTTTAGAATGTAAATAAAGAATTAGAAAACCTCTAGGACACATTTAAATTTAATTAATCATATATAACGGGCAAAAAGTTGAAGTGTGCATCTCATGTGAAAGTTAAATTTGCAGTGTTTGGAGTACTGGTTTCCCTGTGGTAAGTGGTAGCTTCTGCTTACCAGGTAATGCCCAAGACACAGGAGCTGGTTTTAGCTCCTGCTCGTGAAATCTCAATTTTCGAGCCCTGAGTAGGCCGACTCCGCTTCGAGAATGAAAAAAAGCTCCATGTAGAAGGAATTTAGTCAAACGAAATTCGAAGGTATTTAGCCACAGAACATCAAATGATTTGTGTACCAATTCCCGGCCACTCTACAGTGGGTTCACTTCCAAAAGCAAGTTGCAAAATGGGATGTTAATGTTATGCAGGAGGTTAAACAGCGCTACAGATAAGTAAAAGAGTATAAGAAGCAAACACAGGGGCCTATCCCGGCTTTCACCCCCAAACCGCTATACATTTTTGGACCAGTAGTGCATGTAGAGCCAAAGGAAGAAGCTCTACAATCCGATTCGAAGAGGTAAAAAAATTGAGATTTTAAAGGGCCTGATAATTTGGTGCAAAGAGATATTTACCAAATTCAGTAAAAAACTTTGTTAAAGGAATGTTATACTTCACAGCGAAACCAAAAAACACTGCTCATTCCCCCATTATAGTAAGCTAAGCAACCGTAACTCGCACCATCTACGCGCATTGCTAAGACTAACACCCAGGATGTCATGAGTGATGTCATCAATGATGTTTGTGATGTATCTTTGATGTCCTGGGTGTTAGTCTTAGCAATGCGCGTAGATGGTGCAAGTTATGGTTGCTTAGCTTACCATAATGGGGGAATGAGCAGTGTTTTTTGGTTTTGCTGTGAAGTAGAACATTCCTTTAAGAAAGTTTTTTACTCAAAGTACATATATGTGGCAGGGAACGAAAACAAAGGGACTGAACATGTGATGTTGTCAGTGATGTCATTAGTGACATTTGAGATGACATCTTTCATGGTCTGGGTGTTAGTGTTAGCAGTGCACAGTGGCAGTGGCAGGTTTGGGGGCTTAGGTTACCATAACTGTCGAATTTCAGGGGTTTTTAGGTTTTAATTTGAACCATAAAGGGAAGGTTGAAATTATTTTTTTAGTGAGCTGCACAGGTTTTTGGTAGGGCAAGTTAACCATAACGTCCCCTCAACAAAGTTTTTTTTCTTGTGAATGTTACAGGTTTTTGGGAGGGCAATTTAACCATAACGTTCCCTTAAAGTTTTTTTTGTAGTGAATTGTACAGGTTTTTGGAAGGGGAACATAATCATGACAGTGTGTCAATGAAGGTGTTGTGTGGAATATACACTGTGATGATGTGATTTTGGGAGATATGTAGTATAATCTACGTACTTGATATACATTTAACATAGAACATCCAGAACCCCCTCCCTATTGATAATAGAAAGGGACTGACTGAGGGCCTGTTTGAGGACGGGGGCGGAGAGGATCAACATTACCCAAAGAGGCGGTGGTATCCGAAAATGTACTATTGTCTTACACAAAAAGTGTACAACGTAGAAGAAGGACATAAAGATATTATAAGGCATAAGTAATTATGGAAACCTGAACATGTGAAAAGAAAAGGACACATTTAATAAGCATGTAGAATGAAATGGATGGTAAATGGATGGTGTTACGCTATCGACTGGTTAAATTGCACCAGTCTGCTGGAAGGACCTTTGTGAATATCTCACTAATTTGCTTTAAGTAAATGTTCAAAATTTTCCAAGAATTCTTCAAAAATAATAATAAGTTCAATTAGTTGTAACCAAAAAATCTTTTATTTAGAAATCTGCATTTGTCTGAGGCCTTTATCAAGCATTATATTGTCCAATGCATTTCGGTCTGTGCTAGACCTTCTTCAGGGACTATTAGTGATCAAAAGATAAAGAATAAAAAATAAAGATCATGTTATCTAATATGTTAATAACAGTATACATTTTCATTTAATCTAATACAACATTTTACATTATACTTAAAGTTTGCTCCAAAATGTACCTGTATTAAACGATGCTTCTAATCTTAGGCCTGTTTGTATTCAATTCCTTATTGGAGAATTATCCAACTCTGCTTCACTCAAACATGCTTGTTTATATTTTGTTATATGCCCTTTGTGCAGCTTGCTTCTGTTCTTGATAATCTAAATGATAACCAATGTATACTTTAAATTTCAGCAGATATCTAGTCACAAATGGTTCTATCAACCAGAGTTTCACTTGTTCTCAAAAAGAGTCTTACCTGTAGTAAACAGATGTAGAAGCAGCCGGGCACCTTGCTCGCGTGAAAACGCGTTGCTTGTTGCTCGGGCTGCTTTTATAGTGCAGAAAATGGCGCCGGCGCGCAACGTGATGACGTCATCGCGTGCCGGCGGCCATTTTGAAATGTAAAAAAAAAAAAAAACTTCAATTGGATGTCGACTGTTCCTTTGTGTGTACCGATGTACATATACAAACTTATGATGTGTTTAACTTCTGGGGTATTAGATCTTTTTTAGTTTCACACATAATTGGTTTCTTAGAAAATTAACTCTATATTCCTGAACAAAGTAAAACCAGCTACAATTCACATGTTCCACATTATGGTATAATTGCCACACATAAATTGTTATATTATTAGTTATTTTCTCATATGAATTATTGCTGTTGTAATTCCACATGAAGTTCTGTATATGTTGTTTCAGGTACATGTAACGCGACTATCAACACTTTAACTTACTTAATATGAACACCCAATGATACGAACCAATTATTTACTGATATGCTCCTGGTTGCTATATACTTCAACTTTGTATACATATTTTGGACATTTAATAATTAACAGCATACTCACATTCATGTGTTGGTACCTAATTTCAACGTAATTTCATTTCATTAAATTTGCTTTAAAGAAAACATGCAAAGTTACATTCCTCATTGAGGCCATCCGGATGCATAGAGTTGAGTTTTTCAATCCAGTAGGTTTCCTTCTGATTTAGAAGTCTGTTAATGTCAACTCTCTGTCCTTGAGTAACTTCCAATACATCCAAAATTTGAAATTTAATTTGCGCTATTTGATGATTAGCTTCTCTAAAATGTCTTGCTACTGGAGATTTGATGTTTCCTGTACGAATATTTGAACGATGTTCGTTCCATCTTGTTTTCGCTTTACGGGCGGTTTGTCCCACGTAGTACTTGCCACATGGGCACTTGATACTGTATATAACATTCATAGTGTCACATGTTGCGAATTTCGTCAAGTAGATTTTGCGACCTGTGTTTGGGTGGAACACAACGTCCCCTTTCTGAACCATGTTACAATTTGAGCAGTTCAAACATGGAAATGTTCCCTTTCTTCTTGTTCTTGTTTTTTGTGTTTGAATGTCACTCCTTATCAACATATCTTTAATATTCCTGCTTCTGGTGTAGGCAAACATTGGAGGAGTGGTATAGAGGTGTCCCAGTATTCTGTCCTCTGATAGAAAATGCCAATGTTTCAAAACAATTTTCTTAACTTTATTACTCTCTGTAGAATATTTAGTCACATAGATAAATGGTGTTTCTTTAACTGACGTAGATTTGGTTAATACCTCTTGTCTATCCATGGTTATCACTTTGGAAATAGAATCATTGATCTCTTGTATAGGATAACCTCTTTGTAAAAATCTCTTTGCCATATCTTGTATTTGCTTACCACATTCCACTTCATCTTGCACTATTTTCTTAACCCTTAACATCTGGCTGTAAGGGAGACTTCTAAGAGTATTTTGAGGGTGAAAACTTAAACGATGCAGCAGATTATTACGATCGCTCGATTTTCAGTACAAGGTAGTGGTAAGTTTGAGATCCTGATTTGACACAGTGACATCCAGAAAGTTAACTTCTTTTTTACTATAAGTTGTTGTGAATTGTATATGTGTGTCGATTGTGTTCAGGAATCTTGTAAATTGTACGAACTGTTCTTCACTTCCTTGCCAAATTCCGAATACATCGTCGATGTATCTTCCCCAGTATTGGAGATGATGTTTCCAAATGTCATGATTCAGTATATTCTCTGTTTCGAATTTATACATAAAACTATTGGCGTAACTGGGTGCCATTGTGGCTCCCATAGAAGTTCCACTCGTCTGTAAATAGTACTGTTGTTGGTATCTAAAGTATGAATTTTGTGAAATGAAATCCAAGAGAATCATTAAAAATTCCTTAGATGCTTCTACCCCTCTAGTATTTAGTAACAACCATTCCACCGCTTCTTGTCCTTGATTATGAGGAATTGAGGTATACAAACTACGTACATCCGCGGTAAATAAAATACTGTTCTCATTCATAGTAATGTTCGTGAGAATATTCAAAAAATGAGTGGTATCCTTAATGTACGTGTTAGTATTTTGTATTATAGGTTGCAAAAAATAATCCAAATATGTACCTAGAGGTTGTAAAATGCTGTTAGTGGCTGATACAATAGGTCTGCCTGGTGGTTTTTCTAATGTTTTATGAATTTTCGGAATAGTGTAGAAGACAGGTGTTCTCCGATTTGTAGTGGTTAGGAAACGTCGGGTCTTTTCTGTAATCCACTTGTTATTCTCCGCCAAATCGAGTATGTATTCCAAATTTTCTTGAATGTCATCGATAGGGTCCTTATCTATGGGTTGATATACTGATCTGTCCATCAGTTGTTGCATGCATTCTTGATGGTAATCTACAGTATTTTGAATTACCATGGCTCCCCCTTTATCTGCAGGTTTAAATGTGATGTTCTTGTTCGAAAATAGTCTACGAATGGTACTTAAATCATGTTTACTAAAGTTACCATGTCGCGGTGATTTATATGAAAGTTTTTTCAAATCGGTGGTGACCATTCTTTGAAACAAGTCAATTATAGGATAATTTATAGGAGGTATGAAAGTACTCTTGGGTTTAAATTCTTTGTACTCAATTTCTGGTGTTGGATACTCTATGTTTTCTTCCTCAATTGTAGCAAAAAAAGCCTTTAATCTAAGTTTTCTTGAAAATTTGAATAGTTCTACTTTCTTCTCAAATAAAGTAGAGTGATATGTTGGAACAAAGTTAAGTCCTTTTTGTAATAGGTTGTTCTCTTCTTTAGACAAATGGTATTCTGACAAATTAATCACTAAGTTTTCCTGGGGTTCAATCGTGTATGTGGACGCTGTTGATTTCTGTCTGCGTCCCCTCCTTGTCCTCTTCCGCGTTGGCCTCTGTCTAAAAAAGTACCCCTGAAATTAGTTCCTCTTCCTGTGGGGCGTTTATCGCCAGTACTTGTTCCTTCACCATACTCGATTTGGCGGAGAATAACAAGTGGATTACAGAAAAGACCCGACGTTTCCAGACGAGTGGACGTTTCCAGACGAGTGGATCTTCTATGGGAGCCACAATGGCACCCAGTTACGCCAATAGTTTTATGTATAAATTCGAAACAGAGAATATACTGAATCATGACATTTGGAAACATCATCTCCAATACTGGGGAAGATACATCGACGATGTATTCGGAATTTGGCAAGGAAGTGAAGAACAGTTCGTACAATTTACAAGATTCCTGAACACAATCGACACACATATACAATTCACAACAACTTATAGTAAAAAAGAAGTTAACTTTCTGGATGTCACTGTGTCAAATCAGGATCTCAAACTTACCACTACCTTGTACTGAAAATCGAGCGATCGTAATAATCTGCTGCATCGTTTAAGTTTTCACCCTTAAAATACTCTTAGAAGTCTCCCTTACAGCCAGATGTTAAGGGTTAAGAAAATAGTGCAAGATGAAGTGGAATGTGGTAAGCAAATACAAGATATGGCAAAGAGATTTTTACAAAGAGGTTATCCTATACAAGAGATCAATGATTCTATTTCCAAAGTGATAACCATGGATAGACAAGAGGTATTAACCAAATCTACGTCAGTTAAAGAAACACCATTTATCTATGTGACTAAATATTCTACAGAGAGTAATAAAGTAAAGAAAATTGTTTTGAAACATTGGCATTTTCTATCAGAGGACAGAATACTGGGACACCTCTATACCACTCCTCCAATGTTTGCCTACACCAGAAGCAGGAATATTAAAGATATGTTGATAAGGAGTGACATTCAAACACAAAAAACAAGAACAACAAGAAAGGGAACATTTCCATGTTTGAACTGCTCAAATTGTAACATGGTTCAGAAAGGGGACGTTGTGTTCCACCCAAACACAGGTCGCAAAATCTACTTGACGAAATTCGCAACATGTGACACTATGAATGTTATATACAGTATCAAGTGCCCATGTGGCAAGTACTACGTGGGACAAACCGCCCGTAAAGCGAAAACAAGATGGAACGAACATCGTTCAAATATTCGTACAGGAAACATCAAATCTCCAGTAGCAAGACATTTTAGAGAAGCTAATCATCAAATAGCGCAAATTAAATTTCAAATTTTGGATGTATTGGAAGTTACTCAAGGACAGAGAGTTGACATTAACAGACTTCTAAATCAGAAGGAAACCTACTGGATTGAAAAACTCAACTCTATGCATCCGGATGGCCTCAATGAGGAATGTAACTTTGCATGTTTTCTTTAAAGCAAATTTAATGAAATGAAATTACGTTGAAATTAGGTACCAACACATGAATGTGAGTATGCTGTTAATTATTAAATGTCCAAAATATGTATACAAAGTTGAAGTATATAGCAACCAGGAGCATATCAGTAAATAATTGGTTCGTATCATTGGGTGTTCATATTAAGTAAGTTAAAGTGTTGATAGTCACGTTACATGTACCTGAAACAACATATACAGAACTTCATGTGGAATTACAACAGCAATAATTCATATGAGAAAATAACTAATAATATAACAATTTATGTGTGGCAATTATACCATAATGTGGAACATGTGAATTGTAGCTAGTTTTACTTTGTTCAGGAATATAGAGTTAATTTTCTAAGAAACCAATTATGTGTGAAACTAAAAAAGATCTAATACCCCAGAAGTTAAACACATCATAAGTTTGTATATGTACATTGGTACACACAAAGGAACAGTCGACATCCAATTGAAGGTTTTTTTTTTTTTTTTTTTTTTTTTTGATCACGTTGATGACGTCATCACGTTGCGCGCCGGCGCCATTTTCTGCACTATAAAAGCAGCCCGAGCAACAAGCAACGCGTTTTCACGCGAGCAAGGTGCCCGGCTGCTTCTACATCTGTTTACTACAGGTAAGACTCTTTTTGAGAACAAGTGAAACTCTGGTTGATAGAACCATTTGTGACTAGATATTTGCTGAAATTTAAAGTATACATTGGTTATCATTTAGATTATCAAGAACAGAAGCAAGCTGCACAAAGGGCATATAACAAAATATAAACAAGCATGTTTGAGTGAAGCAGAGTTGGATAATTCTCCAATAAGGAATTGAATACAAACAGGCCTAAGATTAGAAGCATCGTTTAATACAGGTACATTTTGGAGCAAACTTTAAGTACAATGTAAAATGTTGTATTAGATTAAATGAAAATGTATACTGTTATTAACATATTAGATAACATGATCTTTATTTTTTATTCTTTATCTTTTGATCACTAATAGTCCCTGAAGAAGGTCTAGCACAGACCGAAATGCATTGGACAATATAATGCTTGATAAAGGCCTCAGACAAATGCAGATTTCTAAATAAAAGATTTTTTGGTTACAACTAATTGAACTTATTATTATTTTTGAAGAATTCTTGGAAAAGTTTGAACATTTACTTAAAGCAAATTAGTGAGATATTCACAAAGGTCCTTCCAGCAGACTGGTGCAATTTAACCAGTCGATAGCGTAACATTATTTCATACCTCCCTTTGCAACGGGGAGGAATCTGGCGACAGGACCAAATACTTTACTAAGTTTAAATTACTGAATTAACTTACAACGTAGTGCCCACTCTATTCTTTCTTTGGACAATTGGTAAATGGATGGTACCATAAAAAAAAAAAAAGGATACCTCCATCGTAATCACTTCACAGAAAGTCGACAGCCTGGAACGACAGTGGACGGACACAGTAGGAAGAAGGGAGATTACATCAAAAGAGTGAGTGGAGGTGATTTTTTTGCATATGTGTGTTTGCTTTGGTATGTGGTGCAGAAATAATCATTTCTTTCTGTCGTTTTGACTCAGAAATGGCTAGTACTTTGGAGTGGCTGGAGGAGTATTTTCCGCAAGGGGAAATGTCTGAAGAAAGCGAAAAAAAATTGGTACACATTGCGCTGCATATGCAAATAATGACCAGTATTTTATAGGCATTTAACATTTGTATATTTTTGTCGAACAGACCAGGAAAGAAAAGAAGAAAGGGCAACTAACGAGACAGAAGAAGATAGGATAAAAAGGATCGAGCAGAACATGGACATACTGAACGAGAATTTTGAAAGTTTACAGAAGTTTGTGGAGGACTGTGTGAGAGGAAAAGTTTGTTACCATTGCCCCACCTGTACCTGCCCCGCTTCTCCATTCCGTAGTGAACCTTCCCCAAACCTTCAAGAGGAAAATAGACATTTTGACGAAATATCCATCCCTTCTTCCCCTCACAAATCTTCTCCTCATAACCAGCCTGTGTTGAATCCTAATTCCCCCATATTTGTGTCAGTGTCCGCTTCCCCCGCTATTTCTTTGGATTGAAGTGTGTGTGTGTGTGTGTGTGTGTGTGTGTGTGTGTGTGTGTGTGTGTGTGTGTGTGTGTGTGTGTGTGTGTGTGTTTGGAATGTTTTTATACAGTAGTTGTAGTGAAAGAGTGTGAATAAAACATTTTTTTTTAAAAAGACGTAAAATGTTTGCGAACAGCGCGCCTGTTCGACCTATCCGTAAGGAATGGAATGTGGGTGCTGTAAAGACAGTACACCTACCCTTACTAATGTCAAGTAAGATGGACTTGATGTTTGACCGCACCATCTGTTGAAGTTATGCGTACATAAACAGAAAGGGGCGTCCTAAGGACATTATACCTCGCTGTACCACTTGTAAACGAGATGAAACATGTTCGTAGAACACACCAGATGTCCGGGATGGCTGTAAATGAGCAAAATGGGAGTGTGTGAAGGACAGTATACCTGTCCGTATCGGGCGCAGTCAAAATGGTGCCGTCGTAGAACAGACACGGTGGCCGGCCAGTTCATAGGCAAACAAAAAAGAAGAAGTTGTCCTAAGGACACTGGAACTGTCCGTACAGTGAACATATCATGTATGCACATGCGCAGTACAACCGTAAGTATAGCGAATATTGCGCCTGTCCCTAAATGACTGTCTCACTTGTGTCGCACTTTGAATTAGTTTGAGAACCTGAACACTGTCCGTAGGAAACCTGCGCGCATGTGCACGTTTAGTACTCTGCATTTGCTGTCCAGCGGACTCCCATTTCTGGCGCGGATGTGTTCAGGAATTCATCATGTGACCGCACCCACACTGAGCGTGTGGACTAATTTGCGCAGTTTGCGTGCAATAAACAATAAATGTGAAAACAACAAAAAACACAGAAAAGGCTCTTTTCAGAGCCGCCTTCCTCAGTTTAAAGGTAGAACTATGAAGCGACAGTCGTAGACCCCCGCGGAGTAATGGAAATGTTTGCGGACAGTCGTAGGGGAAAAAAGGCAGGGTGCAAGCGGAGCAAACACAATGAAGTGTACGCTGGGAGTAAGTGGTGGTTCTGAAAAGAGCCTTTCGGTGGTGTGTTGTGTGGGTCAAAAACTGTGGATTGGAGAAAACAGATTGTTTTGTTAGTGTGAATTCAAAAGAGGATGCAATGCATTTTGTATATTGCGAAGAAAAATCTGATTGCCAGCATATGTGAGGTGGACTCCATCACTGCGGAAAATGAAAGAGCTGTGAAACAAAATGTTTTCATTATGGAAGGAGGACATGCCAACATCTCTTAAAAAGGCACAAACAGCCTTATTCACATTGTGTCTCGCTTTCTCCATTTGTGGACCAAAAGTTAGTACAGTACTACCTTTATATTGTAACTACTCCTCAAAGAGGTTGTGTGGGTTGTTTATTTTGGGCCTACAAACATACATTTATTGAACAAAGAATAACAGGTAGAATGGCTCACAAATCCCTGTGTGTTTGGAACTCAAATAACATACGTAATCCTTAGAAGATTAGATTTAGAAATTAACTTGCTGTTGCAAGTTTATGGCATTTCATTTATTAATAAATGGTTCTCGTCACAAGTAGCCCACTTTGTACTCTCATCTGAAGCACATTGTAGTAGTACACAAACAATAAAGTAGCCTTACCAAATCATTGCAAGAATCCAATGCACATCGACACACCATGACAAAGAGCTTCCCCATCAGACTCATGCACACATGCACACAGACATTGGACAACAGACCAAAGTATACCTTTTATTTTTTTCCAACAGACACCAAAGAATCCCTACCAAAAAGCAACTCCGTAGAAAGGAACGCAAAAGTAGAGCAAATAAAAATAAAAGTGCCCAATGTAAGCATCCACCTGTTATACTTTGTAGAGAATGTTGGAACAAACCAGCTAATGCAGTTGGTTAGCAAAACAAAGGAAGTCTCAACTACCGAAACTTTACCTCCTCCGTCAAAATGTGTCACAAAACACAAAAATGTTATCAAAAAATTACTACCAGTACAGCTAACAATGCTCCTAATAATCATGATCGTGTAACAAGAACGCATAGTAAAAAAATGTTTCGTCACAGAGTCCTTCAGAATCTACTAAGAAGAGGACCGAAATCATCTTCACCCCTTAAAAACTACCGCAGAAAGTTAATCTTACAAGCTCTCGTGGACAGCGCAATCCTTCTCAAAAGGAAGTTGTTTATATTAGTATTAAATAGGAAGAAAGCACTAACAAAACTAAGTACTAAACTACAAAAGAAACTCAGCAATAAACGGAATGTGAACAAGAATAATTTCTTACATGTTTGTAGTGGTGAATGGAGTCACACAACAACCACAGAACAATATTTTAATGAAGCAGCATACAAACAAAATCAAACAAACAATTGCCATCCATAGCAGTGGACGAGGGTAAGAGAAAATCAATACTACCATCATGGAACAAGAAACACTGCTTACAAATGTATTCCCTGAAAACTCAGAATTACCTCTCGATTCAGCAGAACCACACCGTCCAGTATACAAATGGCCATGCACATCAATGTGTACCATTCCAAACAAAGCGTTCAAATTTTTACATCAGTTCCCCAATCAATAAGTAAAAGAGAAAGACAAAAGGAAAATGAAAGTGCTGCAAAATATGGATATTTGTCCAGTGCGGAAATACACAGGACTAAAAGGACATTCATCAGCCTGCATTTCTGGGCCTATTTGCTAAAGCACCTTCCATGATATCAAAAGGATATCAATACATCATTCCAATGTAAGAAATCTAGTGTATAAAATATACTATGCAAAAAGTCCAGCTTCAGAATTAGGCAACTTAAATACCACTCTTCTGCATGGTACACCCAAATACTTACAAGAAGAAATTTACCGTATTCAGAGAAAGTATTTTGGAAGTGAGAGCCACGTACAAAACGCAACAGTTTTATAACATAGTCGCACAATTCTGCACATAGCAACCTTCTATTACACACACAAAGAAAAGAAATAGTAATATTTAAAAGGTCATCAGCTGAAGTACCAAACCATGTGTGTGTGTGTTGCCGCAGAACGTTTTACAAAAGGAACACAAAAAATGTGGACATAGCATACAAGATAGAAGACAATGAAGATTCTAAATGGTTTGAATTAGCTCTCTACCTTTGAGCAGAAAACATATATGAACTAACTGAACGCCTAATATGTTGCAGTTACTGTACTACAAAATTAGACACCAACCACACTCCTTCACCTGCTATTACAAATAATTTGGAATTGTTTCCATTACCAAAAATCCTGCAACAGCTCAATTTGTATGAGAGCATAGTAATTCAAACAGTTCACCCATTTCAAGCAATTATACGCCTTCATCCAAAAACAGCAAAATTACCTTCCTCTGAATTGGTGAAAGGCATTTGTGGCAAAGTAGTTTATTTGCCATTAGATCTAACGGAAAATGTACACACTCTAGGAGTGGAACGTTAAATAGGGCAGCATTCTTTAATAGTCTTGGTAAATGGAGTACCAACAAAGGACAAAAGAATTTGGCCAAAATTAGTTGACTTACACAAAGTTAGACAAGCATTGCAATATCTAAAAGACAATAATGAGTACTACAAGGAAATAAATAGTGATGAAAGCTTAAGGGAAACAACTGAAATAATTCAAGAGTCATCAGAAACTGGACCATTTGAACTTCTGGATCCTGCTACAGTATCCACTCTTTTGGACCATTACATAATTCATCCATTGCATTCCAATGAAAGCATAGATGATGCACTAGAAACTTACCAAATGCAACAAAGCAAAGGGTCGCCAATGAGTATATGGGAAAAAAGTATAGAAGCACGTGCTTTTCCACTGCTATTTCCTACAGGCAAAGGTGGAAGACACGATGATAGACCCACTCAGATTGGGGCATCAGAATACCATTAATTACGAATGTATTCGCAAGATCCCAGATTTAGACAAAATGTGGAATAGATATTCCACCTACTCTATGAAAGTGAATTAGCAACACTATGTTACTGAGTTGCATACATTCTTAAATCCGGTACCCACTTTAAAAATATGTCAGCTATGCAGTTAATACAAAAAGTACAGGAAAAAGATGGTTTTACAATCAAGTATAACAAATTTGTTTGCAAACATGCGTGGTACAAAGGAATACTGGTTCCGACGGCACGGAGACGTGCAATGTATGATCAGAAACCTTGGCCCACAGACTTGGTTTGTTACGCTATGCTTTGCCAAATATGCATGGGAAGATTTACATGAGTTCCTACGCATAGCAAACAGCAACAAAAACAACAGATATATTAACACGTGGAGAACTTTGCTCTGTAGAGCCAGTTAATGTGTGAAGATATTTCCATCATCGTTTCATTGCCATGCTACACTTTATTTGCAATAAAACTGTTCCTCCCCTTGGAGAAGTGCAACACTTCTTTTGGAGAAAAGAATATCAAGCGAGAGGAGCACCACATATGCACATGTTGTTATGGATCAAAGGTGCACCGAAATTTAGTCACAACAGTGACAGCACTGTTCTGCAGTTTATCCAAAAATATGTCACTTGTGAAATCCCTTGTCAACAGACACATAGTGAGCTACATGGGCAGATTTTACAATTTCAAAGACACAAATGTGGCAAATATTGTCGCCGGAAATACAAAAACAAAGGTAAATACTACACCAAATGCTGCTTTGGTTTCCCTACACCAGTTACAGAAACAGGTGAAGTAAACAACTTCGAGGGTAATTCATAGAAATTTGCACAAAAGTGGCGCACGCGGCTGGCACAGTGTCCCCGTGCGATACACTGCGCCAGCCGCGTGCGAAAAAATTATTTTCATCGCACAGCGTATTCATGGATTTTAGCCTCCGAAACCAGCCGTGGTGCAGCGACCCTACAACAGCGCCAGTTAAGCCCCCCAGAACGCCCTTGCGCAAGGAAAAGCCTTCAAAATTCACAAATCATCGCAAAGGGCTGCGCTAACCCTGGACCAGTTCACATAGCTGCCAAACAGCAAACGCCAAGCGGGGAACGTGTATTTCAGTGGTTCGCAGGAAGTCTCACACGCGATTGTCCTGGGTACGTGTACATCAGGGGTGCGTGGGAAGTAACACACGCGATTCCATCAGGGTACGTGGCAGCAGGGTACGTGTATTCCAGGGGTGCGCAGGAAGTATCACACGTGAATTGCACGTGTGGGTCCTCCCAGGTGTTCCCTCTACACCCTCCACGGCCCCTGCAGGCGGCCCACACCACAGGGGCCTACCCTGCCCATGTCCCGCAGGCAGCCCATCCACCATGCCCGTGCCCCCCAGCCAACCCCCACGTCACCTTGCACTACTGCCCACCAACGTATGTCCCCCTGCATCCCCAGCCCCCAGGGGCACCCTCCACCAGGCCCCCACTCATGTCCAACTAATGTCTCCCTGCACCCCCAACCCCCAGCATCCAGGGGCAGCCTCCACCAGGCCACCACTCATGTCTACCACCACCCCCCCTCCACAGCACTGCAGGGCACCCTCCACCAGGCCCCCACACATGTCTCCCATCACCCCCACTCCCCAGCAGTGCAGGGGCACCCTCCACCAGGCCCCACTCATGTCTCCCTGCACCCCCACCACCCAGCATCCAGGGGCACCCACCACCAGGCCCCCACACATGTCTCCCATCACCCCCAGCCCCCAGCAGTGCAGGGGCACCCTCCACCAGGCCCCCAATCATGTCTCCCACCACCCCCACCCCCCAGCAGTGCAGGGCACCCTCCACCAGGCCCCCACTCATGTCCAACTCATGTCTCCCTGCACCCCCAGCATCCAGGGGCAGCCTCCACCAGGCCCCCACTCATGTCTCCCTGGACCCCCACCCCCCCAGCATCCAGGGGCACCCTCCACCAGGCCCCCCACTCATGTCTCCCACCACCCCCACCCCCCAGCAGTGCAGAGGCATCCTCCACCAGGCCCCCACACATGTCTCCCAGCACCCCCACCCCCCAGCATCCAGGGGCACCCTCCACCAGGCCCCCACTCATGTCCCCCAGCCAACATGTCACCACAATCTAGAACCCTGTCCCTTATGGTCAGCCTCCAAATGCCAAACACCCACCTGAGTATTGCATCCACCCACTTAGAAATGGCAAAAACATGATAGAACCCCAATTGCAAGTTCGGAAATGAACACATGTCCCTCAGATACACCCAATGGGTGTCAGTGAATGTCAAACCCCATATCATGATATGCATGAAACCAATGAGATGATACTACACATTGAAGTTTGAAGAAAAAATACGTATTAAAAGCAACATAAATTGAATCAGAAATGAACAAACAATAATGGACATTTTTTTTTAAAAAAAAACCAGCAGGTCCGTGAAATAATGCAAAACCACAAATCATAATGCAAAGGAAAGGTGTCCAAAGTCACAGTCCACAAAAGTAAATCCAATGGAAAATTAAAATCGAAATTTCTCCATGAGGAAATCATAAAAAAAATTGAAAATCCAAAAGTCAACTATATACAGATAAACAATCCAGGGTCCATGATCCCAACCGAAGAAATGAAACCTATCTAATAACACTACCTAAAAAAAAAAAAAAACTATATACAAAAATGTGGCCCATTGTCCAAAAAAAAAATGCAAAACCAAAGGAAACCTAACACTAACTACAGAACTATTTACAAAGGCAGCGGGCTAGTCCGACGGCTCACTTCGGGATGTTCCGGGCCAGGGCATCATCGAACTCCTGCTCAATGTCCCGGAGGCAGTCCTCCTCCATGGCCCCCGAGGGTCCGCAGGGCCGTCCACATGTTCACCCCAAACTCCCTGCGGATTGCCTCGAGGCACTCGGCCCGCCTCAGGGCCCTCCGCATGGAGTTCTCCGCCCTGACCATCGTGAGCCGTGCCTCTTCCGCCCGCTGCCGCTCCGCATCTATGGCGTGGCCCAACCGTCCTGGGTCCTCCTACCCTCCGGCCGATGCCTGCCCCCCCCCCCAATGTCAAAGACCCAGAGCCATCATGGCTCTCACCATGTTGCTGCTGCTGCTGTGCCTCTGCCCGTGAACTGCCTTCTGCTGCCTGCACATCCTCCGCTGGCTGGGGTGCAGTCGTTGATGTGGCCACCCCTGCTGGACGTCCGACTCCCGACTGTGGCAGGGATGCCTCCTCCACCAGCCTGGCCGCACCGTCAGAGGCAGCTCCACAGGGCACCCAGGTGACTGATGGGTGGGAAGATGGCACGGAGGACGACTTGCGCATAGGGGGTTCAGTTGAGGAGGGGGTCGTAGCAAGCCCCATCAAATGGAGGAATCCGGCCTGGGTGACCTGTCCCAGTAGGCCGACGAGCCATTCAAGATGACGTGCAGTCTCCTCATGAAAAGACTGCAGGTCACCTTGCATGGCCTGTTGACGCAACGCCACACCAGTCAGGACAGGCTCAACCCGGACCCGGATAGCCACGTCCGCAGGCAGAGGAAGGCCAGTTGTCGTGAGCTCATACCCTGCCTGAAAACGGGCCTGGACGTAGGCATCCCTGCTGGTGCAAGATGATGCAGTGACAGGATCAGGGACAGGATTGCACACAGGCACCTCCGCGGCGACCTGTGATGCCTCCTGTCCCTGGTCCTGCACTGCACCACTAGCACCAGTGGAATCCCCACCTCCAGACCCAGTCTCTGTTGCTTGCACGGCCTCCTCCAAATCCCCCACCAACCTCGATGACTCCGTGCCATCTTCCCCCGTTGGGCCATGTGGGGTCCCAGCTGCCCCTTCTGCTGCCGAGGAGTCCAACTCCGACCTCCGCCTCTTGGACCTCCCCCCGGCAGCTGTGGCCTGGGACGCGGCACCGGACTCCTCATTCCCAGACGAGATCACAACCTGGGAGGGGAGCCGGACCTTGCGTCTCTGGCTGACGGTGCGATCCCCACCGCTGTGCTCCACAGCACCTTCTCCGCCCTCTTCATCAGTTCACGCTGCAGACAGGGACAAATAAAACACAGGCATCAGGGCACTGTACAATGGACACATACACACATGACAGTTGCACATGAGTGGCATTGGCAAACCTCAGACATGGCATCACAATTGGCAACACACATGTCATTTCAACTTGCAAACATGATCCAGACCACAGCCACATCACAACTTCCAGCAGCATCCATACACATACAACAGCATGAGCAGGCAAAGGTGAGCCAGACATCACAAGCAACACAGGGAGTGCACTACACATGCACGCACACCACCACACTTGCATGCATGTGTACACCTCAGCCAACTGTCGCAGTGTTCAGATGGGCATCCATGTCACATCTGCCAATCAGGCTTCCACATCCCGCTGTCACATGCATCCATGTTGCATCACTGTTGCACCCTTGTCAAATACACACACATGCACATGTACACAGTGCTGATACATGCAGCTGAAAACATACATGTGTGACATCACGAACATGCCTACTTACATACACATTCATCCAAACATGTGTGCTCACACAACTGCATTTAGCATGCAAGCCTACACACACAAGCACCATCCATGTCTCACACATGATAGCCCTCGCATGCGTTAGCCTCACGGCCCTGTGCACCCCCACCCATACTCGGCCCCATAGAAACATGTGCAACCGGCACACTACTGGCACATCACCACACGCACAGCTTACAATCATGATGCATGTACACTTACCGCTCGACTCCAGACGGGTCTGCCTCTCAAGGACCTGGACATGGAGCGCTGGGGATATGCGTTCCAGGACCCTCATCTGATCTTCCGACAAGTGGCCCCGGCGCCCCCTAGCATCCGCTGCCTTCAAGAGGCGCCGGGCCTTGTTCAGGGTCCTGGACCTGAAATCCTCCCAGCACTTCTTGACATGCTGGAAGTCGCGGACTGCCACCCCCTCCGCGTTGATGGCAGTCACGATGTCCGTCCAGATCCGAGTCCGTCCTTCCTTGTCGGCGCGCACACTTCCGAAGAGGGCATCATACTGCCCCAGGACTTGATCCACCAGGACACCAATTTCCCGGTCACTGAAGCAGGTACCCCTCTGCCTCTCTGGCCGGGGCTTGTCAGTGGTGCCAGATGTTGCAGTGCCCGACATAACAACCCCAGAGGCAGGAGTGGGTGGGCAACTGGGTCCTGGGGCTGGGCTGTGGAGCGATGGAATCCCAGTCGGGAGTCTTCATTTCCAGCAGGGGTGGTCACAGCAACAGCACCCCTGGCTGATTTGCAGGCAGCAAATGGCAGGGCACGTGGGCAGCAGGCAGTCAGGCAGTCAGGCAGCAGCAGCGGCAGGTGGGAGCATGCTCGGGTCTCTGGGGGGGCAGTAAATCGGCTTTCTGGGCAGGAGCGTGTGCTTACACGTGGCCAGCTTGATACGGAATGATTTGGCACGTGAAAATCCTGCACGTCTGCGTGTAATTCGAGGAAAGGCCCTTAGCGCGTAAGCGCGTCTGCACGCATACGCGATTTCATTGGCCCAAAGGCCCCCATGCGCAGCTATGACGTCACACGCATGGCCGTAGAAAATGGGCCGTGTAAAAAAAAAAAAAAGATACACGTCCGAGTGTCAAAGCGTGTAATTGGTGGAAATGGCCTCATCGCGTATGCGCGTCTGTGACATGTGTATAAAAGGTACGTGTAGAACGCCATTTCCTTGTACGTGCTTTTAATGGAGAGCGAGTGGGTGAAATCTGTACTTCTTGTCGGTTCACACGCGCTTTACTTCATGGGGTTTCAAGTTCGTACTCCCTGTTACCTCCGACAGCTTTTTCTCTTTTCCTCTTTTTCCTGGGCCTGTTTCCTCAAACAGCGTTCCCTTCTACTGTTGTCCTGTCTCCTCAGACAGCGTACAATTCTTCTTTTGGCGGGGGTGTTGCCAACGCGCACACGCGCATATTTTTCACGCTTTGGTTCCTGGCAGACGGTGAGTCGCGCACGTATTTAACATCTGTGCATGCCCCGTGTGTCGCATACCCCTTCAGGGGTCATTCTAGGCTGCGTGTGACACGCATACGTTCATTCTTGTGTTTCTGGGTGCCACAGCGTAATGCAGGTTTATTTTTCCACACAGGTGGTCTAGGAGGGGTTGCGTGCACCTTACTTCCCTTTTTTGGGGTGCCTGTGCGTTGTGTGACCCGTCATCTTTCCCCAGGGGTGACATACAGCCTTGCTAGAGCACTAGGGTACGAGTACTATCTGGTACCCAACCCCTTTGACCCCCAATTGCCCAGGACAATAGTTCACATTGACTCCCATACGTACAATAACATCAGTGTCATGGCTGGGAGGCGAACAAGCCGTAAGGGTGGCAAAGGTGGCCGAGCCCCAAGTGGTGGCCGTGGTGGATCCGGTAGGGGACGTGGCCGTGACTTGCAGGGTGCCCCTAGCCCCCCATGTGTGGAGGAGCAGTCAGGGACACCCATGCCCCCCCCCCTGGTTGAGGGTAATGTGGCTGACACCATCCATGCTCAGCCCCCTTGTTGGACCAGCCCACTGTGGAACCAGACCTGGCACAGGGTGACTTCCAGGTCAGCAGGTCTAGGCCACGTGCGCCGGTGCATGTTGGTGTCATCAGGCCACATGGATCAGGGGCAGCTAGGTCATCTGCTGCCCCGCATAGGCAGGCTGGAGAGGCTGCAGGGGCAGCTGCGGCTCCATCCACCCCACCTCTCACACACCCAGCCAGGACAGTGTCGGTCCAAGTCCATCCTGCTGACATTCCCCCTGACACCATCACACTTGAGCTAATGCCTGCACCAACTCCCATGCTGAGTGTGCAATCCCATACTCCTAGTAAAGAGTCCACCGGGGCTCCTGCCCCTAGTGTCCAGAGCGGCGTAGGACACTCAGGATCCCCACCACCTTCCAAGCGGAAGAGGAAGAGTGCTCGTCCAGTAGAGGCTGATGCCCCAGACACGGCTACACAGTCCGGCCCGTCAAGGAAGCCCAGCTTCAATGAGGCCGAACTGAATGCACTTGTACAGTATGTGTCCGCACATGACCGCGAAATGGTGATTGTTGCAGGATCCAAGACCACACCTGCACAACGTCAGGCACAATGGCAGACCATCGCGGACATCATAAGTGCCCTTGGAATCGTGAGGCGCACAGCTACTGAATGCTACAAGCGCTGGAATGACCTGAAGCGCAGGGCAAAAAATAAGCTGGCCTCAAGTCATGCCGTAACTCTAGTGACTGGAGGTGGATCTCCAGCAGAGGACATAGAACTCACTCCACATGAGCAGGTTGCTGGGACCTACGTCTCAGAGGAACAGATCCAAGGCGTGGGAGAACTGGCAGATTACGAGGCATTGTCCGGTGAGTGCACATGCATGTGTGTGTCATCCATGTGCATGGTGTGTGTGGGAGGGCTTCTGTTTGGGTGCCAGGTGAGGGTGCCCGAGTGGTTTGGGTCACCCATGTGCCTCATCCAATACATTCTGTGCACCAGCATTTGGGTATCCCTTCTGCCAACATTAGACATCCAGCCCAGCACCACACCAGTTGCCCCTGAAGTGTCATCTTGCCACAGCATTGTTGCTTATTTTCCTCTGTTCATTCAGGCAGATTGTTTGCATACCACCACTTTTACTCGGCATTTCTCAGTCTTATTGTCACATGTCTGACATGGCTATGGTACAGTGGACTGGCTTTGTTTCCTGGACATGATTTGTTTAGACATGTCCCTGTGCTATAGGACCATTTTGGACTGGCAGCTCCAGGTTAAACATTTGAACCATTTCAATGAAAAAATCAATTTCATGAGCAAACTGGACTTAATGAACAATTGGTGCCCTCCTCTCCCTCTTCACTTTATGGCCAGGGTACATGCCATCTGTGTGATGGCATGTGTATTTGACCTGCCAATCACTGGCCAATGTGTGATGCCACTGCTAGGCAGCATGCAGCAAATGTGTTCAATTTCCATCTTGGTGTCATCTATGTGTGCCATCTGCCTACCCTTCACAGGCAGTGACGGTGCATGCATGGGAGGGTTTTAGTCATGTGGGACATGTGTCAATCAAGTACTGTTTCTGTAGCCTCTCAGCCCTAATTGTGTGCCATAGTGCTAATGCCTGTTTCCATTTGTTTTCTTTTATGTCTTTGCAGGGGATGACGCACTTGATACTGCTGGGGTTGTGGAGATGGTGCAGACCCAGGAGGGGTCTGAGGCCCGACCAACCACCAGTGGGGGACGTGGTGTGGTGGTGGGTGAGAACCCACAACTGCTGCAGGTTGTGCTCTCAAGGGGTGTCTCTGGCTGCACCTCCCCCGAGCTGTATTCAGGTGTCGATTCGGATGATGAGACCTATGTGCCGTCGCAGGTGAGTGTTCCTGGGAGGGATTCTGTTCTGTCCAACCCACCTGCACCAGGGTTAGAACCCTCAATGGGGATGTCAGTGTTGGCAGGTACGCCTTTGGTGGTTACGGATGCAGGGTCACACTCCGTAACATCTGATCCTGTTCCTGGGCCAGCAGATCAGAGGGGGAATGCAGTCCTGCAGCCTCAGGCAGGGCCGGCACAGCACAGCAAGGTGCAGTTCGCCTTGCCCCAGACAGGTGTGGTACCCGCCGACGTGGTGGCCGTCCGCCACCTGGCAATACCGCATGGGAGCAATCCATATACGGTATGGCAACCCAACAGGCAGCATCATCAGAGATGATGGCTCAGGCCATGGATAGGGTGTCCACTTCCATTGTCCTCCCAAGGCTGATGGAGCGACTACAGCAGGCAACAGACTCCATCTGCCAGTCACACAGGGAGGACATGTTGGCATCCGACAGGGACAGGCGGGCGGCACTGGCGACTCTGCGGGAAGCTATTTCCATAGAGTCCCAGGGCCACAGGGAAGCCCTGAGGGTGGAACTCCTTCACCTCAGGATGACTCTTTTTGAGCTTGAAACAAACAGAAGGACAGAACAGCAGCTGGAGCGTCTCACACATACGCTCTAAGCGGAGATGCAGGCAACTAGGGCGGAGGTCCGGGCATCCCGTGAGTTGTTGCATGGGGACATACCACACCCGCATGCTTGCTGCCATGGAGGAAAAGACTAGGGCTTTGCGTGGGCTGCCTCCCATAGTGCCACCACGTCCTGATGCAGCTGCAGAGGGTGAGGAGAGCGACAGCAGTGATTCTCTCACAATAGGGTAGCCGTATAGGCCATGAGCCCATGGAGGTGTTTTTTTTCCCGCAAGATCCACACAGGTGGGTTTTGGTGTGCACCCTTGTCCTCGGACCTCCTGGGTGGCCTCCCCCACCCCCATTAATGGCCTTTTTTTTTTTGTGTGCCTTGCAGTGTGTTGCCGTGTGTGGCTCCCGTGAGCATATGCTGTATTGTGGCTGGGCACATGCAGGCTTGTCATGAATTTGGTTCAGATGCTTGGGTTTGTGTGACACACCCCCTCCTGCTTCCCGTTTCCATGGGCTTGCAAAGGGTGTGCCCAAGTGACATTGACGTACATGGTGACGTTGGACTCCCATTCGATGTGTGGGCAGTCTGTAGTCAATACTGTGTATACATTCATAGTGCATATTGTTGTTGTATTGTACACTGCATGGTGTATTGATATGTGCCTCTGCATCCTTCTCATCCTCCTAATTTGCAGGTCCATTTCTCATGTCTTCACAAGGCGGTCCACCTTGGAACTGGAATCCATGTTGTAAGCAGTGCACCTACACTCTTGCGTGGCGCTAACACTGTATACTTGGAAGTGTTCGAAGTGCTGGCATCATCAAGTAGTGAGGCTACCAATTTTTTAAGTCTGTAATGTCATGTTTAAGGTAGGTTGGAGGTTGTGTAGGTGATTGGTATTCTTGGTAAGTATTTGGTAATGTGTGTTGTAGGTCCTGCATTACTGTGAGCATTTCATGTGTGGCCATGTTTCCATTAGGGACACTGTAGTTGGTGACACTTGGGGCATGTTGTGGAGATTAATTTGTTTGCTCTCACATTGCATGACATGCCATGGTGTGTTGGGTGGCCATGCCGGGGAGGGGTTGGGTGACATGGCACTGTTCTCATGTAGTATTTTGCAAGTGGGTATTCATTTCTGCAGCATGGAAGTGTGTCTTTTGATGACACTGCATTGGTGGTGTTTGTGTAGGTAGGGATGCACACATTGTGACACTTCCACATGAACAATCTCAGGCTGCTATGGTTGACTGTCCCTTTGTTCGTCATAATTGTCAGGTTGAGTCATCATTGCTTATCAGATGGTATGTGTCAGGGCTGTGTGCACTCCAAAGGGGTGTGATTTCTATGTGAAGTAATTAGCCACCAGCTGCGTACGGGCTGCCTCACCCCGTGCCCTTTCCCCTCCCATGCGCAGCGGGCGTGCATGTGGTTGGGGGTGTGGGGGCACCAGCATGTCCACAGCCAGGCCCCGGCGTGTTGCAACATTGTGCAGGACACATGCTGCCACTATGATCCTGCACACTACTGGGGGCGCATATAACAGCTGCCCGCCAGAACGGTCAAGGGAGCGAAAGCGTGACTTGAGCACTCCGAATGTGCGCTCCACTATGCCCCGGGTTGCAATATGGGCTGTGTTGTATCTTACCTCGGGAGGCGTGATGGGGTTCCGAATTGGCGTCATCATGTGGGTGCCCAGAGGGTAGGCACTGTCCCCTGGTGAGGAGGTGATGGGTATCATTAGTGGGGTAGTGACATAACTCTGCATCTGACATGCATGCATGTGCAGTGGCATTCATACTCGCCAAGCAGCCATGTATCGCCATGCCGCCCAGCTTCTAGGTCCCGGTTTAGGGTAGACATTCAGTAAATGAAGCTGTCGTGGGTGGACCCTGGATAGTTGGCATATACTGAGGTGATGATTCCCTTGGCATTATATACTACCTGCACGTTGATGGAATGCCAGTGCTTGAGGTTCCTATAGATGTGCTCAGATGCCCTGGGGGGACGTAGTGCCACATGGGTGCAGTCAATGGCACCTAGCACTTTGGGGAATTGTGCCACACCGTAGAAATCAAGGGCGGCAGCCTGCCTTTCTGCAGGTGTCCTGGGCAAGTATATGTGCCTACAGACTGATGGGCATGCAGTGATGATGTTCAAGACCTGGTGTAGGCAGGAGACTGCGTGGCCTGTGACACCCCACCCACTATGGCACTTGTCCGCTGAAATGATCCTGTGGCCAAGAAGTGCAGTACATTGAGGACCTTCTGCAGGGGGCTGAGTGCTTGGGAGCACAGGGTGGGTGATGGGAGGTCATCCTCCCACTCACTGACCAGGTCCAGTATTGTGTGTGGTGGAAACCTGTACCTCCCATACACCTGGTCATCAGGCATCCCAAAAAGGCTGGTTCTGGGAGTGAAAATTCGGGCCCTCACTATCCTCCTCCTCCTCCTCCTCCTCCTCCTCCTTTGGTAATCCACGGCCACTGCTGCTAGGAACGGTATATTCATCCTGGCGTCTGAGCTCGTTTGTTGCTTGCGCGCACTTTTATGCTGCGTGGGTCGACGTACGCCTGCTTCATGCTGGCGTACGTGTTTCAGGATTGGACCATTTATTTTTCGGTGCGTTGTAGGCGAACGTGTGAATCTTCCTGCCCACCCCTAGAATACACGTACCCCACTCTCACAGGCCCAGTTGCGTGTGGAAGTTCACGCGCACACCGAAATACACGTACCCTGCAAAATCGCGTATGAAACTTCACACGCACCCCGAAATACACGTACCCAGGGCAATCTCGTGTGGAACTTCCTGTGAACCCCATAATACACGTACCCTGATGGTATCGCATGGGAGACTACCCACGCACCCCAGGAATACAGGTACCCAGGCAAATCGCACTGCTGGGGGGTGGTGGGAGACATGTGTGGGGGCCTGGTGGAGGGTGCCCCTGGATGCTGGGGGTGGGGGTGCAAGGGGACATGAGTGGGGGCCTGGTGGAGGGTGCCCCTGGATGCTGGGGGGTGGGGGTGGTGGGAGACATGAGTGGGGGCCTGGTGGAGGCTGCCCCTGTACTGCTGGGGGGTGGGGGTGATGGGAGACATGAGTGGGGGCCTGGTGGAGGGTGCCCCTGGATGCTGGGGGGTGGGGGTGCTGGGAGACATGTGTTGGTGATCAGTAGTGCAAGGTGACATGTGGGTTGGCTGGGGGGCATGGCCATGGTGGATGGGTTGCTTGTGGGACATGAGCAGGGGTGCAGGGTAGTCCCCTGTGGTGTGGGCTGCCTGCAGGGGCCGTGGAGGGTGTAGAGGGAACACCTGGGAGGACCCACATGGCCAAATCACGTGTAGCATTCCCCGGCACCACCGAAATACACGTACCCTGCTGAAATCGCGTGTGGAACTTCCCGCGCACCCCGAAACACACGTACCCAGGCTAATCGCATGTGGAACTTCCTGCGCACCCCGTAATACACGTACCCAGGCCAATCGCGTGTGGAACTTCCCGCGCACCCAGGAACACACGCACATGCTATTTTTCACACAGCGGGTGTCCGTGTTTGTCGGTACCCCTTTGCGCCTCATTTGTCCTAGAGGGCCACTGTATGGACCATTCATCATGGCTGTATATGGGTGCTTTTTGTTAGCGCACATTTTGGCGCACATTTTTTTCAGGCGCAGGGACTCTACCGCCTGCTTTCTTGTGGCGTACTTGTTTGGCCCTGTGCGCGTCTTTCACCGTGCGCTGGTTTGCCCTATTCGATTCCATGAATACGGGTTGTAGGCGAGCGTGTGGGCGTTCCGCGCACTTGCCTCCTGTACTTCCCCCGTGACGCCCATGTTTTCACGCGTTGTTCCCCATTCCAAGTGTTACGCCCCGTGTTCCGCCTACTTTTGTGATGTGCGCCGCGCAATGTGCGATTTTGCAGTGGCCGTGGCGCACGCTGTTGGATGACCTGTGCGCCGGCGTGCGCAGCGCACTTTTTCAGCGCACATCCAATGTTTTTCTAGCGCACGGACTTCCATGAATCGATGTGCGCTGGTTTCCCTGCGATTTTCACACTTGCACTGCGATTCGCACGTTTTGGCACCTCTGCGCGGGAATTTTCGGCGCACATTTGAGGCCATTCGCACGTTTTGGCACCTCTGCGCAGGAATTTTCGGCGCACATTTGAGGCCATAGAAACAATTGGCAGAAATGATTCCAACAGCCAAGACATTCTAAAAACAATTTACTGGACACATACTATCCGAACAGGAGTAGCACTCTGGAAGGCATGTGTCTACACCACATAGCTCATAACTTTGCATACAAAAAAAATGCAAAACCCAATGAAAACAAACAGATATAGGGTGACCGATTGCGAAGCGAGATTAGTGAAACGGACCAAACGAAGCTTAATCATGTAAAATTGTCATTAAAAACTCCTCAAGAGAAAGAACTATATTACATGTATCTGTTACAACTTTTCAAACCATGAAGAAAAGAGGAAGACATACTACATAACTATGACTGCTATGAAGATGAAAGCAAATGAAAGCGCTATCACTGATGTGAACTTTACGCAGTACAAAACAATGTTACACAATGAGCCGCAAGAGGAAGAAGAACTTCAGGCCAAACTAGATAAAAGGACTCTTCCGACAGTAGTCAACCTTCTGTAACAGGAAGTCAAGAACCACTAGGACAACCACTAAAAGCAAAAGAGGCTGAAGTAGCTATGGCAGAAGTAGACAACACCATATATCAGTATCAAGAAGATACAGAAGAGTTAACTGTACAACAAGCAAAACTTAACGATCAGCGCACCATTTTTGAAGATGTAACAAAACAAATTGTGCATGGTGTACAACACGAAAATAAAGAATGTACCTGCCAAAATTACAAACCTATACTGCTGTACATCAGTGGTGAAGCTGGACAGGGAAACATTCTTAATCAAAATCATCAGCAAGTTCCTTCAACAATTGACAAACAACAAACTGTCAGCTGTTGTAATGGCCCCCACAGATTTAGCTGCCTACAACATAGGGGATGTCACTTTACACCGATTATTACTGCTTCCAGTAGAGCATCAAAATAAATTAGAATACTACTAATTTTCTGCAGAAGCTGCCATGGAATTACGCAGAGTTTTCTAACAAATGAAAATGCTACTAATAGATGAAGTGAGCATGGTCTTCAACCTAATGTTGGCTTTGATTCATCTCAGATTGCAAGAAGTATTTAAAAGTAACAACGAAGAACACATTATCGTTTTCGGAGATCTTCTACAATTGACACCAGTGAAAGGTGAACCGATTTTTAAAACCTTAGGCCACAAACCCTGCCGGATAACTGTTGGTAGCATAGGTAATGTTAACCTTTGGCAACATTTCCAATATAGAGAATTAACTAAGAGCATGCAGCACAGATCTCACTTATGCCAACATCTTAAAAAGTATTAGAGTTGGTGTATTATCGCAAGAAGCACAAGTTGTATTGAAAAACCGGCAAATATATGCACTTTATGGCGATAATGCATGTGCAACTGATTTTATGGAACAAATTGCGCACAAAAAAGTCAATTGTATGGACTTAATGCCAACTCTTGCAAGCTGTTCCAAATTCAATGAAACAATGTTAAACAAAGAAATGCAACAAATACTGGAAATTCGCGCCACAGACAAACTAGACGTACATAGTATGACAGTACCCATGTGTGAGCAAGCCACAACAAGACTAAATAGTTTAGAAAATTCAATCTCCAACTCAGCTGGGGTGGAAAAAATATTGAAATTATCCTTAAATTGTAGAGTAATGCTTAAACGTAACCTTGACGTAGAGCAAGGGCTGTTCAATGGAGCACTGGGCACAGTTGTTGGCTTTCAATCATACCCAGGTGATAGCAACAATCAGGTTTGTCAATATTCGCTTTGATAAAGTTTCAGAAGTGAAAAGGATAGGGCGCTCAATTGCTCGATTCCTTCTCTTCAAAGACATGTATGTACGCAGAGAGCAATTTTCTCTAACTCTTGCATATGCAGTTACCATTCATAAATCCCAAGGTCTTACCCTAGACAAAGCATTGATAGATATAGGAAACACAGTCTTTAAGGAAGACATGAGCTACGTAGCATCATCACGCTTACATACACTTGACGGTCTATTGCTAATGAACTTTGATGCAAGTAAAGTCAAAGCTGATATTCCTTGCATTCTAGAATACAATAGATTGCGTTCACTGTACATCCCTCATCTGAAACAATATCCTGTTCCAGATAAAGTAAAACGTGGTAAAAGTAAAAACTAAATCAAACAGAAATGCAACAGAATCCAACAGCAAATTCCAGAAAGAAAAGAAAAGAAGCTAAAGTTTCATCTATTACTGCAAACATAGAAGAACCTATTAGGGAATGTAAACCAGGGACGTCAGCAAAGAAGCACCAGAAATTCCATAAAATGCACTCAGATACAGAACTTGCTGGCCCATTCAAATTTGCAAATGAAAGTGCGGTAAGTTGCTATGCAAATGTAGCAATTAATATTCTATTTCAATTGCCACCAATTGTTAACAATATTTACCTGCACAGTACAGACCAATTGTGTTTGCAAATGTTAGTGCTGCATAGAAATGCAACAAGCAATCCTGACAACACATACAGTGTTCATGGAGTAAGGCAACAATGGACGACTATGCTGGAATGGTGAGATTCACTATGAACTCACAAGAAGATCCACAAGAATTTCTAATCTACATACTATTAGTACTGGAAAACAAAAGCATACCTGTAAATGTAATCTTCCAGATTTCGTACATGTGGAAACATACATGCACTCTCTGTAGCAAAGTGATACAGGAAGAAATCCCAAATTAGCGATTTGTGTATGTTTCCATACCAAATTGTGAGAGCATTCCATTTCGCTCCACCTTACTGATACAATCACATAGTGCCTACATAATACTTATCCTTCTACTTTATAATGCAGATGGCACCAAAAACAACTGCAAATTGACTGGATTCACACACGGTCAAGTGTCACTTGGAAAGAGAACCTTTACAACAGTAGGTACAATCTACCATGCAGGAGCTACAACCAAGGCAGGTCACTACACTACATACATTAAAAAGAATTGTGGATGGTTCGAATGTAATGGTAGCACCATTACTCTAAAGCAGAGATTGCCAGCTAATCTTACAAATGCACATTTAATGTTCTTAAAGCCAAAATTTATGAAATAATGTGTACTTCAAGATTTAAAAAAAAAAAAAAAAAAAAAGATGTGAAAGACTACAAACAGAATACGCCAACAGGTATCTAACTACCCAAGAGGATGTAAGAATGACACAAATAAATGAATATCACAGATCGCCTACAGGTATCTAACTGTTCTTAAAAATTGGCAGGAAAGCAACAAACATAACATTAATGGGAAAGATGAAGGAAACAGGAAATAACAACACAAATGAATGAAAATCACAAAGCTGTAGGAACAAATGCACAGTTAGAATACGCCTACAGGTATCTAACTTTTGGGAACACTCGGCAGGAAGGCAACAAACATAACATTAATCAGAAAGTTGAAGGAAACACTCAAAGGAAACAAGGAAGTAGTTAGTACCATAGAAAATGAATGTTTTTTTTTAATCCGACAAGAATTTTTTTTCCCCAGACCCAAGGATTAGAAAAGCAAACAAAGAAACTGAGCGCAATGCACAGTACACTTGTTTGTAAACTAAATATGAGGGTAACAAAAAAAAAAAAAAGGTAAACTGTCTATTAAGCAATGTAGTACATTTTCAAAAAATGCAAAGACTAACATACCTGTTTCTTTTATCACAGAAATGGAGAAGGGGATACTTCCGCCAAGTACGATAACCATTTACAAATTGTATGTGGATTCTGAACAAAGTAAGGAGTAAGTATATTGGCAGTCATTTTCTACACATGCAAATCTACACGTCTAATTTTATGGTAGTAATATGCTGCAGTGCCTGTAGGCTGGCCCTTGCATCTTCGGTGTATAACCTACCATCTACGCCTTACGACCAAGGTATAAGGAGAATAGGTCCTAGCCACAACCATCACTGCATATCCAAACCATGATCCTTGTAAATTAGATACTTATAAATTTACTTTTCGGACCATCATCTGCAGCCATGCAGGCAAGACACTAGGGCATCCACACAACTAGCGCATTACACCACACCCATATTCACTTGTAACTCCACTGCTTATGACTTCAGTCTTGGGTGCATGGCCTTTGGGCATGCAGTCAAGAGTCTGGGTCCTGGCTAGAAACACCACAGCATATCGGAACCATTGTGCCTTGTCATTTTACTATGTACAAACTTGGTTTTGGGAGCATGGCCTTTGGCCATGCTCCCAAAGCGCTACACCCTTCCCACAACCATCTTAATGATGTTGCAAAGTACAAATGTACCAATAGCTGTGATATGGTGCAGTAGTTTGTAGCCACAGGCTACAGAGGTGAGTTTGAGGCCATAGCATTATGAATGTGGAGTATACAGTATTTAAAATGCATAGTTACTTACAACTGCAGTGCTTATTACTTTGTTCAAATACTCTGCTTCCTGGCCACTACTACCACACCATATGACATCCATTGTGGCATATAAGTACACTACGAACCAATGTACTTTTTGGGGCATGGCCTTTGGCCATGCACCCATGATTGCAGCCCCTTCCCACAGCCGCCAGTGATGCACTACCACACCATATCGTACCCATTGTGCCTTGTAAGTACACTACATATAACTGTGCTGTTGGGTGCATGGCCTGGGGCCATGCACTCATGACTGCAGACTCCCCAAAGCCACCTGACTGATGTTCAATACTAGGGGTGTTTCTGTAGCTCTGAAATGCTGCACTGTTTGTGCACAGGGCCTACAATTTTAGGTGTATGGCCATGAATGTCAATATATGGTTTTGAAGTGTCTTATAACTCCAGTGCTTACAGGTTTCCTGTTAGATGCATGCTTGGGTGTATACTGGTCAGGGCAATTCGATTGCCCCGGGGTCTGTTAGTCGAGGGGGCGCGTCTCCGTCCCCCCTGATCGAGTTTTGGCTGGTGGCAGTGGATACTACTTTTTATAGTCGACCGCAAATATATCCCAATGGGATTTTCCCATTGTTCGAAGCTACCAACTTTAATTATTTAATTCTCATAGCCTCGAACATACCGCTGGTTTATTTATTTAATATTAATTCACCGGTTGGTATTTTTTGCCAGGACTCTATTCTAAAATGGCGTTTGTGTTCCCTTCTGTGACTCCAACCCAAGTCGAGCCCTTTGTTCCACTTTTTTGGCTGGCTTCTCCACAGAAGCCTCCAAAAGTGGTGCCACTCTGTCTGGGTACCACAGGGGGTAGAGGAGGGGGTTTAGGCACCCTGGACTGAGTTACCTTGGTAACTCAAGTCGCACTCTTGTGTGATTGGCCCAAGTGGTGAGCCAGCCGGCTCACCACTTAGCATGTTTGATTGACAGCTAGGCCGAGTGAATGGGGGTGTGCTGCATAAAAGCAGGGCTTTGGGGACTGGAACTTCAGAAGTCGCCACAAGACCTGAGAATCCGAAAAGGGAGAAGCTGAGCCGACCTACCACGACGACACCACCGGTGGAGCCCTGCGGAACCGACTCACCACTTCCCGATGACAGAGAAGATCTCCCGGCTGGAGAAGCTTCTTCCCCTGACTGGTGGGCACAACCAGTTTACCTTCTTCTCTTCGCACCCCAGACAGGCTTGTGGTCGAATTGCCTGTGCCAAGCACCCCGGCAACCGGATAGCCACTTACCACTGGACCGCGAACTAAAGGACTGGTGCTTTTACCTGAGAAACTCTGCGGTTGGTTTCTTCCCTAGCAGTGCAACGGACTCCTGTCTTCCTCCCCGACGAAATCCTCCCTTCCCCTGGACGAAGCACCAACTTGCATCCGCTGCCAGGAACAACTGCCCCCGCTGGAGTATTCTCACCACTTTAAGGTACCGTGTCCGCCAGGCCTCCCTTTCTGAAGATTCATACAAGGTAATAATAAACCCCTTAACCTTCTTGACTCTGCTGGCTGCCTTGACCTTCTAACTGGTCCCTTTCTTTGGTCCAACTCTTTTTGAACCTTTTCAAGACTTTTGTGCACTGCAACTGTGTGACCTTGGAAACATTTCGTTTGATCCTCTTAAAGTGGATCCAGCCTACTGACTCTAAACTCACGGTTACTTTGCCTTCCTCCCTTGTTGGGTTCTTGAAAAAGTGTTGGGATCTGATTTATTCTCTGCTTTTCTCTCCCTTTTAAAACGAATTATTAGAGTGCCATCTACGTTAAGCGCTCACCGCTGTCTGAAAATAAGTGGGGCTTTACTTAAGACTTGTCTAATATTCTTCTAAGGGAGTGTATATCTTTTAGTGACCGTGTTTTTGAATTGCTTACTATTAGTGCCTGTGTGTTTTTCTAGATGTGGTTTTAAATAAATAATTATATCTTTTACACCAAGCTCTGGTCAGTGTTTACTTGTTCTACTGTGTTCTTTTGACCTATTGTGAATACTGTATACTGCCTAACTCTTCTTGAGGGAAGTCGGACTGCTCAGCCACAGCTACCAAGTGAATCTGTGTGGTGCAGACTGCTACCAAGTGGGTTTACTGCCAAACACCTGTAGTCTTAAATTTTTTGCAGTGGTCCCAGAGGGAACTGCACAGGTTTCTGCCTAACAGAAGTAAGGCCTTCGGACGACGGCCATGCATCCAAGACTCTAGGCCCTGGTCACAACCACCGTAGCATGTGCCACCCATGGCAGCGTACTGATGAATACAATAACCATAGGAAAAAGTATTGCAATTATGGCATGGGGTCAATTTCAATGTTACCTAACACCACACATGTCCTTACAACTGTTACAAGTTCCCCATGCACTGCACGGATTGAAATACTGCCCTTATTGGACCCCTCATTTTCTGTGCGTACAAGGAGGCCATTGAAAATACATCATGAAGAAAGTATAAGTGTGTTATTGGGCGCATGGCCTTTGGCCATGCACCCAAGACTACAGTCTCCCCACAACCACCTCAGTGATGTGTGGTAGTGGGGGGTTTTCTATAGGTGTGGTATCCTTCAGTGCTTCTGGCCAGAGGCTTCACTCCTAGCTGTATGTCCATACATCTTACATGGGATGGGTGTGCAGTGGCTTCCACGTCTAGTACTTATAACTTTGTTCTTGGGTGCATGGCCTTCGGCTGCACGCACTCCCCACAACTTGCCAATCAAAACGCAATACTACGGGTGTATCCATGGGTGCGACATGCTGCGGTGGTTGTGGCCAGGGCCTACAGTCTTGGAGGTAAGGCCTTTGGCCGACGGCCATACATCCAAGACTCTAGGACCTGGCCACAACCACTGTAGCATGTCGCACCCATGGCGGCGTTCTAATGAATATAATAATAGCCATCGGGAAAAGTAAAAGTAATGCAATCACAGCATGTTGTCAATTTCAATGTTGGCTACCACTACGCGTGTGCTTTCAACAGTTAGAAGTTTCCTGTCCACTGCATGGACCGGAGTGCTATCGTTATTACACCCCTCATTTTCTGTGCATATAAGCTGTCCATGTAAAGTACATCATGAAGACCGACCCACAGAACAAATGCATTGATCACCCATGTCTTACTGTCTGAACCTTTCCCAAAGGTCTGTGACACAGCAAGAGTTTAATAAATACAGCATGTGTACGCTGGTTGTTGCTCTGCTTTCGGCGGATCCAAGATGTCGAGCGCATCCAAACAATCTGACGCAGAACACGTCTGGCAGCAGCCAAGTGGGCAGAGACGTGGCGTGTCCGCGGTCATGACACCAGCCCCTTAGCCAATCAGTATCTTGTCCGTGGACCAAAGCAGACCAAGATATCACTAATTTTTTCAGACCTACTTTTTGATAATTTTAAAGAAAAGTACTCCACGGAAGGTCACCAAATTTACAAAAGCACGCCCCCCTAGACCAAACATCTCCAAACTTTTCAAATAAATTGAGAGTGGCCCATATAATTTTCTTGCAAAGTTTGGTGAAGATTCGTCCAGGCGCAGCAAAGTTATAAACCGCCCAAAAAGTGCTCTTCCTATGGAAACAGCAACTTAACTATAACTACACGGCCACGATATATATATATACATATAAGTTCTTTTTTTCGATAGAATTTCCACAGAGAAAAGGCCAGCAGGGGTTAATCTTGTGATAAAAGAACGTCGTACCCTAAAGATCTAAAGATCTACCTCTAAACAATCGGGAGCTTCTGCAAACCTCTGACATGTTGATGGTATTCAAGATTTCCCACATGACCACTAAACAGCGGGTTAGAAATGATTTTCCAATTCCATTAAATGAAAACTTTCACAAACGACGATCAACGTCGGTACCCCACACATATGGGAAAACAGGTCCTCCCCCAAAAGAGGTCTCAAATGTGTTAACCCGTTCTCCGGTATAATAAAATGGGTTCACAAAGACATCAGATGTTGGTGCGGGGAGTACTTCCCTAGGAATGTGTTAAATCTAGGCTTACCCAGAAATCACAGTCAGTCAAAAGAGGCCCCTGAGGCAAGCCTCCAGACCATCCCTGTAGTGTGCAGTGGAAATGTAAATATGTTTTGTCAAAGTCAAACTGTCTGCTATGTAGAAATAATTAAAAAGTGAAGTGGTAATGGAAAACAGAAATAAATGAGAAAACTCACAAAATACATGAATACACTAGCCCTTACTGCATGTATTCTGTGTGTTTTTGGTGTATTCTGAATTTGCTTAAAAAAATGTAACAATTATGAATCTATGCAACTGAGGACATTATACAGGGGTTTCCTGCTTGATTCAAATGGATTAAGTGGAGGCACTATGCGATTCTTATAAAATCTGAATTTGATAAAATGGGGCTGGGCCGTTAAGTCAATTGCAAAGACTTCAAGTGGCCATGTAATTTTACCCTAATCCTTGTATAAGTAGTGCATATTCATTAAAAAAAAGGGTTAACAAGTAATAGGGGTGGGGGGCGTGGCTACAAGGCCATGTAAGAGGACATGCTCCTTGTGGGCCTCTGGTTGATCCTTGAACGCATGGAAGTGTCTGCGCCGTACATAAAAGAAGGTGCAGACCAATGAAATACAAGAGCTGCACTGGAGCTGTTTTTTTTTATTTAGGGGTACGTTGATTCGGAAGATTTAAGCCCCAAGAAGTTTGTGACGGCTGGTAAACTGTGAATCCAAGATGGCGTGCAATCAGGAACAAAGGAACGGGAAGGCTCGCACGACGATCGAGAAACGGCAGAGCTCGGCTGTGCTGTAATCATGGGTACAACGACAGACTGGCTTCAACGCAGAACGATAAAGTAATGTCCCCCTGTTGCTACACAGCGGATCCATAACTGGGGCAGGATGTTTGGGACGGTGTAAATTTCGGTTCGCGTGGCAGCAGTGGAGCTCATGGATGCGACCGCGCATCGCTGGACTTGGTAACTGAAACTTCAGCACATAGGCAGAGCGTGTGTCGTTGAGGCTTGTTAGCTTTCCTGGAGTGTTGAGGAGAAGCGTACGCATACAGCGCATTAGTCAGAAGGCTGAAAGAACAACAGTGCGTGAGTCATTTGGGATATACATTGCATCAAGATGTTCAGAACGAACGGGAAGAACGGCTGCTGTCGAATCCCTGACGGACTCAGCAATCCACTAGAGTAGAACTGAATAGGGCACAGCTGTAACAACTTTGCACCGCTACTGCAATAGGAGATGGATGAATGCGGATGGAAGCGCCTCTGCAGTCCGAGTGTTCACAACATTAACGCGGACATCCCAGCAGATGACACAAACCAAATAGTAAACAGAATTTAGCGCAGCTACACAAAGCAAACCCAGGATAGCAGATGAGGCTCTGCCCGCCGGCCTAAATAGATTGTACCTATTAGTAAATACAGGACAGCGGCAAGTAAACTACGCAAGCTGAGAAGCACCTCAGCCCTGCGTGCTTTGCTGTAAGACGAGATAGGAAGCCTAATGGGTAGCCGCAGCCTGTCTGCAAGTACCTTCAATGCGAATGAGACGGGGCAAGACATGGTGGATGGAGCCCTGTTGGGGAGACATGAATAGCCACTGAACAGATTCTGGCTGCGACTGTACAATGGAGGTGCAAACAGATCCACAGCTGCTTATTGCGGGAACCCACACAGCAAGCTCTTCCCATGTGGAGCAGTGCTCTAATGGCCAGATCACTGTACTAGGGACAGCCCTTAGTGGAAAAAAGGCGACCCAGTGCACTCGGTTGGGGGTGCATGGTGGCACGCCACTGACCGGTGCGGCCGCCAGTCACAATAACTGTGGACAATAACTGGCTCCCAGATACCCCTTGCGCAGCCCACCCGGCCCACAGCACCAGTCTCATCCCGTTGGGGCTGGTGAGTGGGGAGGCTTGCCACCAACTCCTGGGCACGACGCCATATCCAGCAAACCACTAAGAACGAAGAGTAAGCAGCCCACGCTCGGAGAGTACGCCAGAACACCGCCGGGCTCAGAAGGAACCAGGAGCAAGGAGAAGATCCCAGCTGGGAGCGCAGTCACCATGGGCACCAACCAGGAGGTCCTTGCGGCTATTGCGGATCTGAAAGTAGCCTGGGAGACCAAACTGGGTCTGGCTATGACTGAACTGAAAGCAGCACTAGAGCTGAAAGTCGGGGCAGTGCAAGAGGAAGTGAACCTTCTCCGACAAGATGTCAGGTAGTTGGCAGAACGCACAGAGAACCTGGAAAAGGAGGTGGGCCCGAACACAGCGGACTGTGCAACACAAAGCAGACCTTCACGCCCTAATGCAGCGCGTGGGTAATCTAGAATGCAGGGCAGAGGAGGGACGTGCCCGAAGGAATAACATCTGTATTGTTGGCTTGCCAGAGGGGGCTGAGGGATCCAACCCTACAGAGTTTGTTGAATCTATGTTGCTGCAGGAGATAACTGGAGGAGTTTTGTCCCAGGGGTTCACGGTGGAAAGGGCGCACAGGGCTCTAACGAGGAGGCCGCCGTCGGGCAATCCCCCTAGGACAGTGATCGCTAAGATCCTCAACTATCGGGATCGAGAAGGTATCCTTAAACACTTCCGTAAGAGCGGAACGATACAAAGAGGGACAGCAAATATAACCACATACCCGGATTACACCTTGATGGTACAACGTAGCCGCATGAACTTTGGAAATGTCAAAAGAAGATTGCGTGAAGCAGGCCACAAGTACATGCTGCTCTACCCGGCGAAGCTGAAGGTGTTCCATAAAAACAACCTTGTTTTTCAAAACCCCGGAAGAAGCTATGGGGTGGCTCGACACGCAAAGCTGCCCCCAGGAGTCGGGCATCCAGATGGGGGAAGGAGAAGGCAGAGATAAGTAATCTATGGACGGGGCACCAGAGGGTACCGCAGCTTAAGACTATGGGACACGATCCGTGAGCACTGAGATTTTTACCCAGTTAGGGAGCCTCGTAGAGCTAGTCCTCATACCCCCATTTAGAGTAGTTTAGTTAGGTTACCAGTAGTCCGGTGACACCCTGCCGGGAACCAGAAGCGGGGGTCGCCCGAGATCCAGGGATGGAGCTGTGCATTTGTTGGGGTTGGGGAGTGTGGGGGGAGGGAAAGGGTGGTGTGTGGGGGTTTGTTGTTGGGAAAAGGGGGGAGGGGGAGTTTGTTTTGGGCGGGTGGGTAATGAGCCGATATGGGAATCTTAACTGGCGGGAGGGAGGGCACGATATTGCATACAAGGCGGTGGGGTGCCTTAGAGTGGTTACCTGCAACGTTAGGGACCTCAATAGTTATTTGAAGCGCAATAAAGTTATGATGTACCTGAAAAGGATGAGGGTTGACATAGCATTATTGCAGGAGACCCACCTCACCAGGGAGAACCTGGAGGTGGTTAAGAGGAAGTGGAGGGGGAGCATAGCGGGTGCCACATACTCGGCCTACGCAAGAGGAGTTATCACGTGGGTAGCAACCCACGTACCATTCCAATTGCTTCTGTCCACGGGAGACCCAAAAGGCAGACTGATCGTTGTGAGGGGGATGCTGGAAAACCGGGAAGTGAGTATTGTAAACCTATATGCCCCCAGTCAGGCTACAGCGGCCTACTTTCGGACCCTATATAGTAAGATCAGCCCCCTACTGTGTGGCGGGATCCTATGGGGAGGAGACTATAATTGTGTACTGTACCCTAAACTGGCGAGTTCAGACAATAAGATAGACAAGCCCACCCCGGCTGCAAAGATGCTAAAGGCCCTCCTGATAGACTTCGATCTTGTGGATGTCGAGAGGCAACTACACCCAGCCGATAGGCAATACTTGCACTACGCGGCACCAAATGATCTGCACACGAGACTGGACTACCTGTTCGCTGCTGCCGACCTGGTAAGCGATATGAGAGGCGTGGAATATAAGGCTAGGGTGCTCTCAGACCAATCCCCTCTGGTCCTGGAGTGGCAACACCAAACCCCTTAGAGCACGGATTCTGACGTGGAAGCTCAGAGCCGAAGCTCTGCAGGACTCGGGATTCCGGGAGGATTTAAAGGAGGAGATCACAGAGTACTTTGAGATTAACACTGGTAGTGTCCGATCGATGGGAACTGTGTGGGAGGCATTTAAAGTGGTGGTGCGGGGGCGGCTATGTCAAAATCCAGAGGGCTCCAGGGGGGCATAGAACGAGAGCTGCGGGGCACGGAGGAAGAATTGGAAGACATTATGCGTAGGGGAGGCACCACCAAGCAAGACAGGGTCAGGATGAGACAGCTTCAACAAGCTAGTTGTGAACACTGGGACAGGTTATGTAAATTAAGCTACAAGAAATACGTAGAGAAGCAGCATGCGGGTGGAGATAAACCAGGAAGGCTGCTGGCCTGGCAATATAAAAGCGCGGCACCAAGGCCCGCAATTAGGGGAATCAGTGGAGAGGGAGGGCAGATCCTGGACACCCAGGAGGGAGTGAATGACAAGTTCCTGAGATACTACAAATGGCTCTATGAGGACCCAGGCGGAGCTGGGGACAGATAAATCCGGGACACGCTAGAAGACATGGGCCTGCCTACCTTAGATGACTTAGAACGGGCAGATTTGGACGCCCCAATCACAATAGTGGAGCTTGAGTTAGTGATTAAACACCTACCCACGTGTAAGGCTCTGGGGTCAGACGGGCTCCCGAGCGAATTCTACAAAACCTATAAACAGGAGCGGTTACCCCCGTTGCTGGCTATGTTTAATGAGTCATATGAGCAGGGCAGGTTGCCAGAGTCCTTACGTGACATGGTTTTTATTCCGCTCTTACAGCCAGGTAAGCCGAGCACAGACTGTGGTTCATACAGACCCCTATCGATACTCAAGCAAGATACCAAAATCCTTACGGCAGTGCTGGCAAACAGGCTTAAGCGTGTTATCAGCAAACTGATACACCTGGACCAAACAGGCTATGTCCCTGGTAGGAATATAACTGATAATCATAGGAGACTGCATCACATAATCGATCAGACAGAGGAGGACCCAGGGGAGCTGGCGATCATCTCGCTCGACGCGGTCATGGGAGCTGGCGACCATAGAGGCCTATGGAATGGGCCCAGGGTATCTTAGGGGGGTTAATATGGTATACAGCTCCCCAAGGACTAGGGTTAAAACGGGTGCCATGATCTCAGTCAACTGGCAACTTAGCAGGGGCACCAGACAGGGATGCCCCTGGTCACCTATGCTGTATATATTAGCATTGGAGCCATTGGCTGTCTGCCTTAGACAACAATACAGAGAAATTGGGATACGCACTGCAGGCGGTCTGCACCTCATTTCATTATATGCCGACGATACACTCATGTACCTGCGCTTCCCAGAAGAGAATACACAATACATCCTGGAGGTGATGGAACGATATGCTGCCCTCTCTGACATAGCGGTAAACACCCAGAAATCTAGTAGGTTTCCCCTAGGGAGATATAGACTTGTTCCTCCAGGGTGTCTGCCGGTATTGCCAATACCCCTGGCAAACCAAGTCGTTCAAATACCTTGGTATTGACATATACCATGCGACGGGAGAAGAACATAAACACAACACGGTGAAGGCAGATGAAGGTATCAAAAATAGCATGGGTTTCTGGTCCAGATTGCCCCTGGCCATGATGGGGAGAGCAACTCTAATCAAGATGGTAGTCCTGCCCAAACTGTTACACTTCTTCGTAAATATCCCGCATGAGATCCAGAGGCGTTTCTTCGCCAGTCTCCACAGTTTGTGCAGGGGTTTCATATGGCATAACTCCAGGAACCGGGTTATTCTTTGGAAATTACAGAATTCGTGTGACAGGGGGGGAATAAACCTGCCAAACCTTGAGTTATATTATCTAGCGGGACAATTGCAAAACGTGGCCAGATGGCGGTCTGAGGAAGAAACAGCGGAAACCAGGCTGTTGTGCATGGAACCGGCTCCCTATTTCCTTAGAGAGGTGGTGTGGCTGTCTAAGCCTGAGGTACTAGAGATGGCGCGGCTGTTGGTGCTTGGCTGGGAGGTTTGGCATACAGCATGGCAGTTGGTGGGATACTCGGCTCCGTTTTCTATGCAAGGGCCGTTGGCGGCGCTATGCAGAGAGGACCCCCAATTGATACAAGGGGTCCGTAGATACTGGGAACCCATGGGCCTGGCCACTTTGGGAGACATATGGCAGGATGGAGAGGCGGTAGAATTCCAGAAACTGGAGGAGGACACCGGGGTGCCTAAGGGGCAACATATAACCCACTCCAGAATTGTTAGGCGGGTGCGAGAAAAATGTCCGGCGGTGGTGCTCACGGAACAACCGGATGCCACCATGGAGATGATATATGACATCTTGGAGGGTGGGCACGAGATATCCTGCATATACGAGCTACTGGGGTCCAAGGTGGGTAAGGAATTGTCCCTATTGAGACAGCTCTGGGAGGAAGAGGTGGGAGAGCCTATGTCGGATGGGTTATGGGATAGAGCCCAGAGATATCATTAAAAAAAGTGTCCCGAAATGCAAGGCTCCAACAGATCCAATTATATGTCACACATAGGGCATATCTGACCCCTAGTAAGATTGCTAGGTTTGGGGGCCAGACGATCCAGAGATGCCCCAGGTGCGAGGAGGAGGAAGGCGGGATGTTACACATGTTCTGGGCTTTTCCGGAGGTGGGTAGATTTTGGTCTGAACTGAAAATACGCCTAGTGAAAAAAGGTATTAAGCTTGAGGTGGAGTCAGCCTGGGCATGCATGCTAGGTGGTTTCCCTAGGCCATGTCATCTGAGGCACATTAGCAAGATGAAGGACTTGGCATACATCCTGGCCAAAAGGAGGATTGCAATGTGCTGGAAGGCAGCTCACAGGCCCAGGATGGAGTTGTGGTGGGCTGACCTTTTGAAATGGGCTGAGGCTGAAACGGCTGTTTGGTTCGAAGCGGTCAGCAGGGGAGGTGAGGAAGAGGTAGGACCCCTAATTGAATGGAGGCAATTGGTGGCCACCATGGTGCGCCCCCCACCCCCCAACCCGATCACAGTGATGATGATACGGATGAGAGGAGGACAATCGACCCGCCTGAGGACGTACAGGCTGATGATATGGACATTATGGCTCAAGTTGGGAGGCGGAAGGGAGCGGGACTGAAGAACATAGTTTGTAATGTTACTTTGTTAGACATGGAAGTCCTAATTATTGTAATGTTTGGTGTGTTATAAAATAATAAAAAATGTTTTTTTTTAAAAAAACAAGTAATAGAGAAACAACATTAATTTGTGAGACTCCAGTTGCAAGCAAACACCTTTAAGCTTGCATTTTAAAATTCATATTGGGAATGTAGAAAGAATATTGTGCTTCAAGTGTACAGAAAGAAAAACAGAGTGTTGTGGTTTGAAATAGCAATAAATGCAGTGGTCTCCTCATTCTTTGCGGTAATTCCAAAAGGTTAATTTGGAGGTGGATTGCAATTGAGAGTAGGAGACAAACATGAGCTAACCAAGCAGTTTAAATATATCTATCTTCCGTTATAATATAAGTCGATAGTGCTATTTTTCGTGTAATGCTAATCAAAAAGCTAAAAACGAGGCCTTAATGCTACCCTACGAGGTTGTTTAAATTAAGCAAATGGACCAACCAATCAATACAGCAAAAAGTAAATCAGTACTCACATTCAAATATGTTTATGAAATTCAAACAGCCAGGACTCTTGAGAAAAAAAGCAATGGACAAGGAGGGCAACATTGACAGGAAGAAAGATTGTAGTAACGGAGAAATCCTGAAATGAAAGATTATGACAGAGGGCAATGACTGTGATGGAGACGGTCAATGGCCAAGGAGGACTGGGACAAGGAGGAGCAGGTCTGCGACACGTAGGAGGACTGTGATGCAGTCGGTGGACTGAAACGACATGCTTGGAAATCTCATGCTCCGTATGTGAAAGATAGAATATTTACATGGATGCGATTCATTGATTAAAATGCATTCTGCAACAGGGCTGTGAGATATCGCATTCTGGAGATATATATCGATATAAGATACAATAGTGTTAGCATTGAGATATAAGCGTGATTACATATACTACAATTTTGTATTTACATTTTGATATTTACACAGCTGTGTGTATCCTCAATCAGGAAGAGGAAGCCTGTATTTGCACTTTATTTTGATCAGCGTCTTATAAATCGGGCTCCCAGTTTGCAGTGTTTACAGATTTTTAAAGATTTTTACACATCAGCGCAAACAGAAAAGTATTGCTTTCCTATCTGTATTTATTATCTACCGCCCAATCACAACCGTCCCATTCCTCCTCAAAATCCTGGACCAGGCAGCCTACCTGCAGATCCAGCCCTTGCTGGAATCTTACAATATGGTTTGGCCTGCGTCAATCTGGCTTCCACCCATGCCACGGTACAGAGAATCTGCCGTGTTGGAGCTTAGAAACCAACCTGATGAAATCAAAGATGCAGGCAAACTAGCCCTCCTACTTTTGCTAGAACCATCTGCTGCCTTCGACCTAGTGGACCACCGTATCCTATGCCTGCACCTTGCTTCAGTCACACACTTCTAACCAGATGCCATCTCTCGGATCGCCTTGTTCCTGGCAGACAGATCCACAAGAGTCCTCGCGATTAATGCGTCTGACCTCCCGCACCGTGTCCCCCCCTCCCGCACCGCCGTCTCTGGTGACCTGCGGAGTGTCACAGGGATCATGCATCTCCCCAACCCTCCACAACATTTTTACAAAACCATTATTTGACATCCTGGATGACTTGGGAATCTCATACACAAACTAAGCTGATGATACACAGATCCTCCTGCCTCTAACTGAAAACTATATTATACTAAAGACTCAGCCACTCTGCACACTGTATACCAAATTGTCCGGACCTGGATGGCCACTCATTTTCTGTCTCAATGCCGATAAAGCAGAGATCTTGATTGTCGGCACAATAGCACTTCTGAACAAACTTGACAAGGCATACAGCACCTTCATCATCCATGACATTCCCATCCCGGTATCATAGCACTGTGAAAACGGTGGGCGTTAACCTTGACTCCACGCTATCCCTGACCAGGCAAGTCAATGCCATTGCCTCCTCAGCTGCTCACACCACAAAGCTAATCAATGCCAGCAGAACCTTTCTCTCTACTGACAGCAGGGTGCGAAATTGAGGGCAGCTGGGAGCTATTTAGCTCCCGCCTGCAGCCTAGTAGAGCCTGGTTGGTTTGGCACTAACAGCTACCAGGTGCTACTTTGGGCTCCCCAGAACAACTGATGCTGAACAAACATAACTATATGCATTTAACTGTGCATTTGGGAAGATCTATAAATATACATTAAGACACCTCTATACACCTTTTAAAGATTTAATGATAATAAATAATGGACAAAATTATATATTTGCATATTATGTGGAAGTTAGGTTTGGGGAATGCTATATACTGGCTCCTCGTTCCACAGTAGTAGCTCCTGGTCACCAAGGGATAACCAGGAGCCACTTTTAACTCCCACTTATTCAATCTGAATTTCGAAACCTGGACAGCTGCCTCACTATAGCCCGATGTTGTGAAGTATATTTGATGGTAATAAAGCTGGGACTCGAGACACAGACCTGCTGTGGAGTCCTTGTTTGTTCCAGGTAGCTGTATTTATATAGGTACACGTGTACATCAATCCAGTTTCTCTTGTAGGTTTATACAGTGGCACAGGAGACAGGACATAGTTACAGAGCAGAAACCCACCGGCCATCCTTCACACTCCAGCTCAGGCCCCCAACTGAAACACTCGGAACATTCACTCACAGATCCACCCAACATTCTCCTGAGCTGCCTTCATGCATCAACATTCTGACATCAAGCACTCCAGGTCAGTGACATACAAGACAAGACTACATTATAACGTCTCCCTTTCATACCCTGACACAACCATCACAACAGCTCCCTTTCATACCAGACTCAACCACAACATACCCTTTCTCACAAAAGGAACCTTCTAACACAAAAACTCCATCCGTCCAGAGCCACCACATCCAGACACACCGAGCCTGCCACACTCCGTCACAAACCAAACCAATCAAAGGAACATTAATCATACACACAGGTGGGAGAAAAGGAGGGGGAATCACAGGTTGACACACAGCGGACCTGGATGCTACGCATACAACGCAGCAGAGCCAACCGGAACCCATCTGTAAGAGTCCAAACAAACTAACACGCAGGGAGAGTGGTGTTGCCCATGCCAGGAACAACAAGTACAGAAGGGGTACGTAATCCACACTTCTTCCCCTCTCACAGCCAAACCACAATAAATTCAACCAGCTCCCACTTGCTGCCCAAACACAAATCCCACAGATCACAACCAATATCAAATGCAAACAACATCCAATCAATCCAGCACCAGACACATGCACACAGACTCATTCACTTGGTGCAGACATACATATACGGGGACGGCGGAAAGAAGCACATACATACTGTGCAAACGCTCAACAACAGGTGAGCACATTCATACTCACCCGCACCACGTACATCCTTAAACCAGTATACTCATGCATGCGTCAACCAAACCACAACACTACCAGACTCACTCACAATGAAAGAACATTTAAACATATATTGTGCTCCTGGTAGCACTGCAATTCAAACCTAAAAAAAGGTATCAAACATTTCGTGCACATTCCTAATTTACATTAGTCAATACGCTAGCTGATTTCACAATTCTCTCCTGTATATATAACATTCTTTGTATACACGTATGAACTTTATACTTTTTTCCAACATTAACCTTTTTCTTTAGAGTAGACTCACTTTCCAAAACCCAATCAATTCTTGGTTGGTAAAGCTCCACTCGTGTACCTCCTTTATGAGCGTACGTGGTGTGCAACTATCTGTCTGTGCACACTCTTAAATCTTTTATATGGGAATCACTTACCTAGATTCCAATCCATCATCATCGCTCAGCTGATTGCACAACTAGCCTTTGGCAATCGGGTGATTGAACGCATAGTCCAATCTTGAATCTCAATAATACACGAAATACCCTACACTCCAACCAACCTACAACGTATGCACTATGGCTGAATGATGACAACACTTAGGCCACTACACTAAAGACAACATCACGTAACAACGGCCCACACCACAATTCCAGGGTATGTATTAAAAGCATCACAACCCGTTTTTAAATATCAGCTTCATATATTGAAACAACTTTTTCCTTCATCACTAGAAAGCCTAGTCTCCATTTGTATCACTTTCCCTAGACAGTACTTTTCCATTTGCAAAATACTTAATTTGAAATGTAAGATTCAATTCCTTCATTTATATGTAGTCACCTTGGAAGTATAAACTGTTTACCCATTGTTCTGGCGTGAAACATGACAGCATCCTTGATTGATCTATATAGCATCACTATGTGGTAATAATTTAAACATCACTTGCAAGATAAGTGCCTACAATGATTTCCTTCGCTAAAACATGTCTGTTTGATTATATTTCTATATCATAAATAAAACTAGATGCAGCATGTTTCTACTTCTCTCACTATTCCACTGTACTCATCACGAAACATTGTGGCACCGATAGCCAGGTCCATTGAAAGTCATCATTGAATTTGAGGGCATAGTTATGAAAAACAGTGTCTTGTACCATGCTTAATTTCCCATGATGCGTTGCATTGCCCTTTTTAAATAAAACTATTGCAACACCGCCAGGTCACACCATTAGAACAAATCCAAATACTTTAAAGATTCCTTCACTCTCATAAATAAAGTAACTCCTCTTGCAACTATCAGACATATTATAAATACTTTACGTGGCCTCTAACTTCCTTGATTAGTCACGTTTGGGCTGAGAACACATTTCTGATAGTCACTTTCCGGATTCAAGCCTGGATGTGACTCCGATGTGCTGGTTTGTGCGTCCCGGTCAGGGAGGCACACTGAAACGTTCCTCAGAAAGAATTAGAATGCAGTAACAAAGCATTCTCCGGTCTGCCAATCCCCCACGCCACCTCTACTACGTCATCACTCCTTCAGAGGCAGCAGAGAGGTAGGACCACACCTGAGCCTTCCAGCCAAGTACCAGAATGAACCCAACTGCCACCGACAGCATCCAGCTTGTCGTCAGCGTGGCAGGGCACTGGATAGGCAATCCGCATTATTTTTCCCCCCGATACCGGCAGCAAATAAACTTTGCAGGGAACAAACTTCCCACTTGAGAAGGAGCACAATAACATTGGTTCCACAGCCCCCCACCCTGGTGGTCACGTAACAGCATTCTTTGTAAGTTACCTTACGTGAATTATAATATAATTCAAAAGTTTCAAATCATTCCGCCCTGCAGTGATATCATGCCAGAGCTCCCTTTTGCCATATTCCTTAATACACCGACACAAATATATTTATACATTTGATGTGGGAGCAGGGCCTTTTACATCTTGATCAGCGATCTCTGAGGCATTCTTTGTTGATGGAGGCCTCTCTCCCAGAAAACCCAATGTCCCGTTTTCACTATACTGGGCATGATGGATTATAAATCGCATGGGGGAATGGTGGGTCTCATTTCAGCTGCTGCTCCCCCCGCCCCCCCACAGCTCTCCTTACTGTCATTAGCGTTACGGAAGCTCCTCCTGCAGTCTTTCTGTCCTTTATCTCCGCTTCTTTACTTCTTTATTCCTTCTTCCTTTTGATACATGGTTCTTTTAACCTCATCGTCATGTGTTGTTTGATGGTAATAAAGCTGGGACTCGAGACACAGACCTGCTGTGGAGTCATTGGGTTTGTTCCAGGTAGCTTTATTTAAATAAGTACACATGTACGGCAATCTAGTTTCTCTTGTAGGTATATACAGTGGCACAGTAGACAGGAGACAGGACAGTTACAGAGCAGAAACCCACTGGCCATCCTTCACATGCCAGCTCAGGCCCCCAACTGACACACTCAGAACATTCACTCACAGATCCACCAAACATTCTCCTCAGCTGCATTCATGCATCAACATTCTGACATCAAGCACTCCAGGCCAGTGACATACAAGACAAGACTACATTACAACACCCGAGCGCTCATCAGTTCAGGACTGGAATACTGCAACATCCTCTTTGCAGGCACTTCCTCTCGCAACATTATGAAATTCCAGCTCATCCAAAACAATGCAATCAGAGCAGCCTTCAACATCCCAAGACAGGAGCACATTTCCGAGGCTAGAGGAAACGCCCACTGGCTCCCCATTTGAGAACGCATCTTGTTTAAAACCTTGCCCATCACCCATAAATCTCTCTCTAATGTGGCCCCCATCTACCTAGCTGAAAATTTCCAAAAAAGTCAATTTGACACGAAACACCCGGTCCTCTCTCTCACGGCCTTGCCACACCAAGACTTAGATGATGCAGAGCTCGAGGGTCGAGCTTCCCCGTCATTATGAACACTTGCTATCTCTTACATTAAGCTCTGGAAAAAAAACATTCTTATTGGGCCTTCCACAGACATCTGAAGACACTGTTCTTCCCCCAAGGCGTGACCCTTGGCTGACCCAACCAAGCTGACAGTACTACTCTGTTCTTAACACCTTCCTGATCCTCGCAACCAGTGCCTTGATGTCCACGGGTTTGGTACGCTTCTACAAACGTATACAAAAAGTTTAAAAGCCAGAAAAAAAAGAAAAAAAAACATAAAAGCATTTGTTCACATGCTGTTAGTCAGGCCTGGCTGACCAAGGCTGCACAGACTGGCAACTTGAAAAATGTAATCAAAGGAAGTCACTTTCTTTTATAGGCAGAGCTGTATTCTGTGCAGGGCTGCTTGATGGCCTGGTAAATACTTTAAATACTTTTAATTCACCTTTTGTTTTCTGCACTGGTTTGTAACATATAGCCCTTTCATCTGCAAATTAGCATAATTCATAGCCAAGAGGAGGCTTATATCCACGATAAAACAAATATCACACATTTTGAGAAGAAAGGACACAATAAGATAATTTTCAGAGCAGCCAAAAAAGAAATGGATGCAAAATAAAAACGTACTGCTACCCAAGAAACAATCAGTGAGGCTCAATAGGTCATGATAAGAAACCAATCACCTTCATCACCACATTCTCATCCAAAACACAAGGACATTTTGAAGATACTGTATACAAATTACCACTTACAACTTCATAATGAGCTTTTTGACTCTACCACAAACAAACCCAGAATTGTTTATAGAAGAGCAAATATCAACTGTGTCCAAGTTTTTTTTAAACAAAATTGACGTGGTAGTCCAGTAGTAACAAACTGTTTCGTTTCAAGCTGTTGAGAAACTGGATTTCTGTGTGAGAATCATTTTAGTGATAATGTATGGGTTAAATGTTTCCCCACTTGCATGTCATGAAAATGTTGGTTTATGAATAAAAGGATGTATCCAGAAAATGTTTATTTTTATGAATACCAGATTTTTTAAACAAAAGAATAAGGATTAACTATTTCTTCACCCTGTAAAAAGTATATATGGTTATGAGGAAGCACCTAGTGCAGCGCTGGAATTCATTGTTGCATGGTTTTATATCCTAGAAGTTCTACGCGTTTGCCACTTTACGCAGTGAGTTCCAAGTTCACTTTTCTGATGAACTTGTCTTTGTTGACCATTATTAGACAAGAAAATAATGGACTTCAGATTCAATGTCGCCCATGAGGTTTACTTTGTCGAACTTTCTACAACTACAAGACAGCATCAATAGACAAGATAGGTTAAAGTTTCGACTCAAAAGGGTCGAATGACAAAAGGGTCAAGTCAATTCGACCGAAAAAAAGGAATGACTTTTATTTTTTGGGGTGGGGGTCCACAAACAACCGTTTTTGGTGTAAACACACCTTTTTTAAGCTAAACTAGAGCACAAAAAAAATTTATACATTTAAAAAAAAAATTCAATCCTTTTGTTTTCGGTCGAATGCACGCTCACACCTTTGGCATTCGATCCTTTTGATTTCAAAACTTTTACTGGACACCGACAAGATAATGTGCTTATTGCCACTACACGGGTCATCTTCCTCACCAGACACGACTTAAGGTTTTTTTAAATGCCTTTCTATATACTTTTGCAGCACGTCCCACATGACTGAACAGAGGACATTCTGTTAATCATGCCAGATGTGGTAGTTTGCTAGAAGTTGTTGTCTATCATAATGGTGACAATGCTTTTTTCGGCCTGCTTCGCATCATACCTTTTGCTTATGCGGTGCTCAAAATCTCTGTGCCACGCCTGTGTCCTACAGTGTTTAACCTCAGATTGCATCTGTGGTGCTGGCCCTTGCTTTCTTCACGACATGGCTTCTTCAAAGGAACATGCTACTTGGATCACCCTATCCAGCAAAAGATATTTTTCTTGGATTAACTTTTGCAGAGTTTTGGGACTGTTGGTTTGCAGGACTAGCAAATCTCTGATCATAGAGTCTGATAACTCACAGAAAAACTTCTAGATGCACAGTTTCACTATGTAGTCATTTGCTGGTTCATTGCCTATCTGCACCAAAGTAAAACAAACAATATTTAAGCTACTTAAACCGGATTGTCATCAGGAGGACTGTGACAAGGATGAAGGACTACGATGAAGGGAGCTCGTCTCTCAGGCAAATGAAAATTCATTGACCTTCTGTGCCAGCACATGAAGGAGCACTGCCTTCTAACTAAGGTCAGCACAACACATAAGGTGTGCCCATATTGCCACAGAGTAGCTGTCAAACACTGGAGGCTTCCCTAAAACTGGTGGAAACGGTATCCTCCAACATGATGCTTGCTGTATGGGGCAGGTCACTTGTTCAGCTGTAAACTCGACCAATAGTTACGAGATAGGTCTAAATGAGCACTTGGACTGGCAAGGAATGTTGATGTGATGCATCTATTATAGTGCTCGTACAAACCAAGTAGGTATCTTCTCGTTACTAAATTTGAAAAGATTTAGTGATTCATATGTAATAGTTTCATTGCTAGTGACTTTCTAGTTCGTCTAACCCTTTACACTAGAATGCACAAGATGGCCGCCACATTTAATTCTACCCACTAACATATTGAAAGAGACAAGAGACTACATATTCAAGGGTCTGGTCCCACCCGCGCAGTCGATAACTGATCCAGTTCCATGGCGCAGCGCTTTGCTGTAGGAAAGAACTACTTCCATTCAGGTAAGCACATTTGACTTGCAATTAATGCACACAGTTGGTCGCCAGCCACAACCAAGACAAACAAGTCCTACTACCTCGTCTATTGGACATCTTGATCTAGGCAGCCCAGTGTGAGAAGCACAAGTAAGCGCACTGTTATAATATGAATAGTCACACTGTTTCAAAAGTCATTAACACTATCAAGGGGTCCTATCTATACCCTACAATGTCATCTTGGATATGAAAGAAAACATACAGAATACCCGCAGTCCATCTCGATTTAATTCCAGATAGTCAGTAGCTTCTTTAAACCACCCCCAGTAGCAATCAATAATTAGTACCGAGAAGACAGTCGTCACACATAGATGCATCCAATCAAATTAATATACAGAAAGAATTTAGTCAAGTAAGTTGATACACCATCAAGGACAGACTTTAAGGGAACCCTGATGTCTAGATACTAAATTATATCCTCCTTTATTCTGTATCTCAACAGAAACCGATATCAAGAAGAAATGTATATTCTTCACCACCCATTTTGACTATTAATCAAGTCAAAGGGTAAGTGTGAGCTCTTTGGAAGGTTTAATACTTTATCAATATTATTACCTTCCTTGTAGTGAAGTTGTTATCACTTCACAATAATGAATTATTTAATAACAGGAGTTCACTTGTATTTCTATGTGCAAGCGACCGATCAAATCTGAGAATGTGTCTATGACACTACTTAGGGACCATAATCCTTAAATCAGAAGATCAGCCAGTGAATACTGCCCTGAAGCGTTTCCTAGAACATATGTAAACTGAAGCACAGGAAAGAAACATGTTGGGATAATATAGGCCTGATTCAATTTACTAGGGTACCTACTTTAAGAATTTACATTTACAATTGATTTTTTTGAACCACTACATGTAATGTTTTATATGCATTTGTTTATGCACTGATTGTATATTTCGCTGGTAACCGTTTATGGTGTCAATTTTGTTGGTATTTTTTTCTGTTTGATGAATTAGGTTCTTACTAAGTTTTTCCTAATACAGGTGGTTGACATTACCTGTAGTTTTTAATACTGAGTACTTAACTACTTTTTATAATAGTTGATGAATTCTTGCTTATTGAATAAACACAATTTTTGCTTCGATTTACTTCTCATGCAACCAATAAATATGTTATGTGGAGAGAAGTGTAAACAAGGGAAAGAATTTAATCATTTCTTCCCGTTTCCAAATTCGGATTATTTGGTCGCTTGTATTAGATGTAGAATACACCCGGTCTCTATATTAGTGTTGTAAACTCGTCACCAACATGCAAAATTGAGGGGGAACCTGAAATGATGACTCAAACCCTGGTACCTTAGTTACACAAAAACAAATGTAGTGTCCATGAAGGAGTTGTAGAGATGTAATCTTGAAAAGCGGCAGGGACACAGCGGGCGCGTTGCTGGTCAATGCGCTGATGCTCTTTCAGTGGTTTCTCTCACAAAATGCATAGTGCCTCTTCTATGTCCCACTGCCATTCTGCCTCATCGGTGACAGGGCATCACAAGAGGGTGCCAGGGTGTGGGGGAACAAACTGCCCCAGGCTTCGCTCTTCACAAGGGCCTCGCAGGCAGGGCCAACATTGGCATGTGCAGCATGATGTGTGGCTGCACTTTGCCCCATGTGCATCAGGCAGCTCAGAGGCAGCTCAGCTCACACAGTATAGCACCTGCATTCTCTAAAAATCCTTTCTCCAGAGTCATTCTCTTCGGAGGTACAGCTATGCCAAGCTACGTACATGTCTCGGGAGGATATCTCATGGGCAACACGCTCACCTTGGAAGCAAGACGATGCGGAGCAGCACAGGTTCAAACCCCGAGTATGTGCTTAGAAACCTCTGGATATTAAACGCATTATAAATAACCAATTACAATTTCTGCATGATCGCTCGGGTGTGCCTTTTCTGGGAAGCCACAGTGTGATGCAACTTTAAAATAAGCAGCGCTCAGATACCTGAGGGTTTACAGCGATATATAAATTCTAGATTTTTATTATTATTAAAAGTTTATTTAAACTCACATGCTGATGCACAGGAACAGGGGGTCCCAGCTAGTGACACAGATTCCTTCTGTGCAGCTTTTGTGGATCAGATGTTAGCTCAGAGTGTTTTGGCATTCTGATCAGGGTTCCAGCCTGACGGAGACCACCACCTGCATTGTCAGTGCTGACTCTGCCCTGGACCCAGCAGGTCCATGAAATGTTTCCCACAGGGTGGCCTGCTGGATTTGTCACATAATGGCGGTGGCTTCCTTACATGCAAGGGCAAAGGCAACCCACGGCTGGGTCCTCACCTCTGGAATGATTCGATCAGAAACCAGACAGAAAAACTTCCAAAGTTATTTGCTCCTTTATGGCGCTCCTCTTTCAGCCTGGTTGTTCCTGAATGTTGACGAAGCTCTGTCATTATCATCAAGAGCTAAAGGCAGCTCCTGGGTATTGGGCCTCACCCTGTAGGCAGGAGCCATCTCGGTAGAACCAGGAGCTAACAGCACACCATAAATCTAGCTTGTGGACGAGATGCAAACGCTGACTCTTCCCATCATGTACGTTCCATTCTAGTTTAAATGCCCCTTAAATATGTCCTTTAGTCGCCTCTATTCATATTACCAAACATACAGAGTTAATATCACATATGTATGTTTGTATGTCTCCAGTTGGCCATGGGAGTCAAAAGTAGCTCCTGGAGACTGCTGGTTTCAGGTTAATTATGCTCTCCTAGGCAAGAAGCGGGGGCCAAATAGCTCCAAGCGCCCTACAATTTTGAACCTTATAATATAGATAGAACCCTATAATATAGATAGTATTGTACATTTATATTGTAAGCAAACAAGAACTTTCATGCACCCTTCATAAGGAAGCCAGTTTCCCCTTCACTTATTTGTTTTTTTTTTTTTTTTTTTAAGCGCTCACACAGCCCGTGGGGATCGAGGCGCTGTTACAGGAATTGTTTTTTTTGGATTGTCTTAGTTGCAAACGCGTTTAAATACCAAGAGGTTTCTAAGCGCAGACCCGGGGATTGAACCTGTGTTGCTTCGTGTCGTCTTGCTTCCAAAGCGAGAACGTTGCCGCTGAGCCATCCTCGCAGGAATGTAGAGCGGGACCACTGCCCCTCCTTTCTTTATCAATTACGGGCTTTAGGGGATCTCCCAGAAGGCTATGTCACTAAGTTTGCTGCAGTACTGGACCAATCTCTCTCTCTTTCAAGAAGCCCACGTCCTTAGATTGTGGAAAAAAAAGACAAGTCTTTACAATAAGTTTGTCATGGGCATACATTACTGTTTTCTCAACAACGCGTGGTCCTGTCAGGGAGGCTGCGTGCCTTGTATGTGCACAGTTTCAGAAACTGTATTGTACCAAGGAAGGAGTCTGGAACCAGCATGCCTCTTTTTTTTCGACTACCTCTACAATGATCCATCACTATTGAATATGCTGGATAGGGCTTATGGGAGATGTAGTCCAAAAGATCTGGTGAGCCAAGAGTTGAAGGTCCCTGCACTAAAGGCGTTTGTGTCTTACAAGTGTGTCTTACATTTGTATGCCAGCACTGAATTTAGCAATACGAGTTACTGGCCTTTAATTATAGCTCTTGTATCCTGATTTTCAATGGGAAATTAACCTCCTGCATGATCAAATGAGCTACTTAAATTCACTGGCTTGAAATAACTTTTAATAATAATATAGTAGGCAGATGTTAACATACTCATGATATTAATTTAATCAGTCTCATTCAAGAGCGCACTGTTTACAGCGCCGCTATGACTAATACACTGAACTGAAGACACAACGTGGAACATTTCCCCCACTGTGCTTCTTATGACTATTCTTTATCACCAGGATAAACTTCTAATCTTTTTTTTTTTTTAATCACAGGTTTTCAGGGACCATTCTTAGAGTGCACTTAAAAGGGGCAATCAGTCTGCTTGGCCAATACTGACAAACCCTACTCTCCCGTTGTACCTTTCTGAAAATAGCACGTTAACGAAAACTAAAACACACGTGAAATGAGGACGTGGTTCTGGCAGGGGGAAATGTGATGGAAATGTCATACTGCAGCTCATGTCAGTAGCAACATGCACAGGGTTTATCTAACAAAGGGCCCGATTCACAGAAGCCCTATCCAATGGCACAACCAATGAAACATGCTCTGTGAATCAGGCCCTTAGTGTATGAAGTAGGTTCATGGCTAATGACCATGGATACTGTTGGAAGATGACCTATATTAGGCGACTATGGCACGATCTTTGCAAAATTTTTGTTGTGTTCATTCTCCAGATTTACCCTACAAATTATTTTGATGGAAGTGCAGTTAACCAACATATCTATGCCCTCCACCGAAACTCAAAGGGAGAGTTTTTGCATCCCCTATCCTTGGAGGTGCTAGGGCAGTGCAAAAAATAGCAAGGGGGCCTCACCAAACCTTGCGACGACCCGGATTGGTGAAGCCATGCAGTTGCTTCTTGAGGTGTGCTGCAGGTTGACCCACACAACGCTTTCTTAATATACATGCCTAAAACAGAGGTAAAATTGCAGTATTCATTCAAATGTGTATGCTGTCATAAACGGAAGGCCCGGCCCTGGGCATGGGCAGTCTGGATGGTCGCGCAACACCCCATGCCAACCTGGTCCACCCCGCAGGCAGCAGCTACCCCTGTATAGGAAAAGTTGGTATGCCACCAAATGGGCGTGTAGCGAAGCGACTTCCCACTTGGATACATTTCTTCATCCATTTTACCTCATGTGAAGCCCGATCAAAGCAATTACATGGAGCCACATATAAATGCACTTCTGAAAACAAAGTGACAGGTTCATCGCAAATAGCGACAGGGTTGAAACCAGTTTGTGATTCTATGCAACTCATTCTATCGCACTGTGCCTTATCAGCCAAAATAGGACGCTCCTACACGTTACTCATTTTCACAGTGCACACGAACACGAAAAATAAAAATCAGTCATTGGTGGGCCAACATATGATAATCAAAGTGACGATCATATATTGCACATCACAAAGGTATTTGCCTCTTCCATATTGACGATTATATACTGCACTCAGTGATTTGCATCTTGATTTACTGCCGACTACTTCTTGAAGACATCATGGGAAATTACAAGTATAAATGATTGATATCACTTTATGTGAGGTCCGTTCCCAATTCCTTTCTAGAGCCGGTGTTGTAGGATATCCTGCATCCCCATGGCAGCATGAGGGAGGCAATCTTCGGGACCACGTCCACTTGGATACAACAGATTGCTACAGCCATACAAACAGCGTAAACATGAAAATAATGTGTGATAGCCCAACCTCCAACAGCTCTGTTCCTGGGATTGGTCAGTGATGATCTTTGTAGCGCCGCCCTGCCCATTCCTGTCATCTGTGGGAGATGCAGAATATCATACTACGCCGCCATTCGAAGGACTTAAATATGGACACTGCATATCTTACTTGTGGTCCTCACCCCCACAGGAATCGTGTTTCCATCATTTTAAAATGCAACAGAGCAGACACATATCACGTGCTCTTTACTAGCCACATGCAGCAAGTTTAAGCACAGTGCGGCATATATATCATTTCATGTCAGTCCTGTGTGCCTTTTTAACAGGATTTCACTTACAAGGTTCTCGCCTAAGGGTTAAACTTTGCTGTCAGCGAACCTCTTTCCCAAAAAGTGGTTGGGATCCAAAGAAAAAACTCCCTTTAATGCGCAGTCCTAGATGATGGTGTGAAAACGAAAGTAGCGTGCAAGAAGCCTGACGGAAGTTCACATGGGAAAAAGAAACCCTGCTGCTGTGCGAACAAGTGTGCCTTGCAGCGCATGGGATCCAAAGCTCTGGGCTCGCCTGCTCTACCCCACCTTCTCTCTCAAACTACAGCTGGCCGAGGAGCACATTCCACCATGACTAATCCAGCAGTTTTACAATTCACCTTCCGGACAATGTTAAATGGTAAACCACTTTCTGCTGCAGGCAGGGACCAGGCTCGGACTGGCTTATAGGGCAACAGGGTAGCGCCACTCACCCACCCACAGATGCCTAGAGCCATACATGCAGCATGAAAATGAAAATACAACGTGGACACGCTGATAAACCCTGACCTCCAACATCTCTGTCACTAGGATTGGCCAATTATCTTCTTTCACTACATGTCCGCTTATAAACGACTTTGGGCTTCTTTTTGCCAGTCGCTTATCATTTTCGCAGGTTGCTTGTTGCGGATTTTGTCCACTTATTATCCATGTTCAGCGCGCATTGTTGCACTTATTCAGTTCTAGTGGACAAAAAGCGCAACAAGCAGATTCTACAGGAGCACGACTCAGTGTTTTCCACCTTTGCACATGCCAAAGGACAGGACCCTGCTTAGCCTTGGAATACCCTCGCAGACTACAAGCACCTCGCCTCTTCCTGCCCAAGGCCATCAACACTGTAATGCATGGCAGAGGGCTGGGCTGCATTAGGGCTGTCAGACCCCACCTTGGAGACAGTCCTCTAGTTTTACCAACTTTTGTAGGTCCTTTACAGTCCACAGCAGTACGAAGTTCAGATGTGCAAACGTTCTAAAGTTTTTTTATTGCGGTTGTCACTGGCCAATATCTAGTGCTGATGTTTATTCTATAATGTTTCTATGCTGAACTCTAAACTACAATCGTCTACTTCAAATGGCTGTTGTGACATCACCCAGAGATGCGGTAGGGCTGTCACGGTATTGGTTTTATGGTGGTATGATAACATTCTTGCCAAATGATAGTATATCATGGTTATCGTGGTATAGCAGGTGGAGTTAACTAATCTTAACAAATATTTTCTTAAAGGTCATAAATTGACAGCATTTTGAAACTGGTCTCTGCACATTTTTAGCTGATCCTCCAGGAATCTAAGGCAGCTGCTGCAGGTTTGGTCTGTCATGACGCTCACTCGTTGATCGCCTTGAATGAAAGAGTGACTAGTAGAAGTGTTAAAATGCACATTTTGAGCAATCAGCTTGCTGCTCAGTCACAGGTCATTGCTTTGAAAAAGGGCCTCGACCTGCATTATTTTGGAACCACATGGCATTGGCATCATGACCCCTCGCTACGATCAGTCATAAAAGTTTGTTTTGATAACGCTTTATCCTATTAATGGGAGAAAAGCCACTCATGTGAGGTCTGAAAGCCCATGTCATTGTGTTTCTTTTGTCAAAATGTCATAGCCAACACACACTAACCGAAAGGTTGCATATTGATCAAATCACTATAGCTTGTTTACCATCTGCCTTGTGTATTATAAAGGTCTGATGTTGGAGTCACCACTGACCATGTAATCCTAAGAGGACAGCTTCAGTGGGCGATGTTGATTTCTTTCTTGATTCTTGCAATACATGTTTATTTACCCTCTTAAAGATAATGGCACCAAAACCTTTTGAAAATGACAAAATTATAATACATATTGGCACAAATATGGCTTAGACCACCACATCACCACAGCCCCATCATTACCATTTTCCCCAGGTCTGAGCGCATTAGGACCCTTGTCATGTGAGTTGAGATGAAAGAATGCTTTCATGGATGGTGTCACAAATCGGAGATAGACCTGAGAAATATCTCACCCCCATTGCTCTGGATACTTCAAATTGAATGTAGAATCTGTCCTGCCTGCTTGAGTCCAGTGCCATATGCAGAAGGCAGGTGAAGGATCAAGCGAAGCAACAACTGTACAGGTGGGGGAGTGGTTTATATACTACCACAAAGTACTGATAGGCCCAGTGTTCATACAGTCTACAGAGCTAACGTTTATTTTGGACATGCATCAGAAGGGCATCCAGTTCATTCCCCCCTTTGAATTCTGGGCTGTGTAGTTCCCCATCTTTCAAATTGGTAGGAAAACCACAAATAGGCTGATGCTGATCTTTAACCCGACTCTACTGATCACAGAGAAAGAGCAGTCACAGTATCAAAGCCGCATTTACTAATGTGGCCTCACTTTCCCAATGCTCTTGTCTGCTAAACGCCACATCCCACAGTGCAAGATCCAGAATGCGCAGCACTTGCTTACTGCAGCCTTTCCAAATCAGATTGAAAAACTCACTGAATAGCTGCAGGCCCTAAAACAGTATACCGGTATAAACAACGTGATGGTTATTATAGTTCAATTAAGCAGTTCACATTATCTATAACGGTATACCGTTACACCCCTTATCTGGCTGTCCACAGCGTTGATTGAGATATTGGTGATTTTTAGGTCTTCACAAACGCCCCAACATGAGAACATTTGCTGACCATTTTATTTGTAAATGTGGAGTGCCACTCCCCTTATCGACTCCCCATTGTGAGAATCCAGAAGGTGTCTCACCCACTAGTCCCCGGGGATCTGTCATCCAGGTGGCCAGGACACGGCCATCGCTTTTGGATCCAGTTCCTTGGGGTGGACCAGTGCGGGAGGATCACCTGGGTGAAGGCTCTTCGGGGAGTGGGACTGGGACACCGGATGGTGAGACGCGGTATCCCCTTCTTTATAAACACCTTTACCCCCATCCTACAGGTAGGATATTTAGGAACTCCAACCACCCACCCCCCAGTACAACATACTTTCACATGGACAGCCCGCTATGAGAGAAAACGGACTAACACCCGAGCCGAATACATGACGTGTCCCAATACAATGGTCAGGCGAGGTCAGACAATTACTGACCATCACACACACACACCAGAGTTCCATTAAGTTTCCCCTCACGGATAAAAGGCAGAGCATGAGAGCACACTCTGAGCGAGGCAAAGCACACGAGGAAACAGTGGTTCCATGGTGGCAGTTTAAGCAGAGAAAGACAGCAAAACAGAAGGGTATTGCAAGGAGGGAAGTTCCCTTGACTTTTTCAACAAGGAACCGTTGCTTTCATGAGCCCTCGAGATTGGAAAGCTTAAGACCAGGGAAAACAGGCTGAAGAATCCTGCATTGTGTGTCAGAGATACCTGGGGCCCTCGTGTGTCAAGTATCAAGGCGGACAGAATTACCTGCTGTGGTATGGTCCTTGGCTCCAAGAACAAAGCAGTATCAGTGACGTCAACACAGCCGGTGAGTTGGGGAGGCCGATACAAGACCAGTCTGTGTTGAAGCCAAGGTTGCAAACGTGAACATTGGATGGCGAGCACTGGTGCGAACATTGTTCACCAACCAACCAACCACGTGGGTGCTTAATCGAAGGTCTCTATAAGGTATCCACCTGAAAAGTGAAAGAGTTGTAGAGAATTGTGAATCGAAGTGGTCCTGCGACGGGTCAAGCAAAACCCTATGCACAATCGAAAGTTGATAAAGTAGGTCCGAGCCCGGCAGAGGGAGATCAATTGAAAGCTTTGTGTTGAAGTGGGTCGGAGCCCGACAGAGGGGGATACGGAGTGAAGAGAAAATTACCTGAGAATGTATACGTGTGAAACCTTAAGGAGGAAGGAACTTTGTTGTTTGTCATATTGCATCAGGCCCTCTGGAAAAGAGACTTTGAATGGCAAAAAGACTTTGGCACAGAAGGCCAGGATGTTGAAGTTTTGAACTGCACCCTCATGCTAGAGAAGCCAGAAACAGCGAAATAATGACAAGCGACCAGGTAAGTAGAAGACATGTTTATTGTCTCATACTAAGCAGCTCACCAAAAGACCCCCCAACCCAGGCAGCATCCAGGGTCCAACTGACATAAGTTGAGAATTAAAACTGTGATGTAATAACATTCCAAAAGCTATGACATGAGCAAGATCCATTATGGAACAACATAGTGTCATTGCCAGCACTGACATGGGCTGCAGATGTTACCACAGCAACAAGCAAAACATTAATACACAGAACCTATATACAACACATCTCCCTCCCCTAAAAAATAAAACTTCTTTATTATCAGCTGCATATACATAGGAAAGTACACATCTATCTTCTTGTCTTTGCAACTCTAGATAAACTCCAGACTTGACCCCCTTCCACACACACACAGCATTATTAAAATTCATACGACCCTAACGGGTTCTGAATAGAGTGTCTCTCCCTTCCTGGAGACAACCACCCTCCTTATTCTCACCCAATCTCCAATCTCAACAACTGTTCTCCTTTTTGGATGTTTCTCATTGACACTCTCCACCCACTTACTTTTGCGAGCATCCATCTTCCTCTTTACAGCATCTACAACTACATCTGTCGCTCTTGCCCTGCCCAACCAGGCTGGTGTCACACATGTATTTGCCTTCCGTCCTCTCATCAGTTCAAATGCACCGATTCCCGTCTCCCTTCGTGGGGCCATCCGCAGAGCATACAACCTATCTCTCACGGCCACCCTCCTGTCACAGTCAGTCACATTCGCTCTACGTATAACTTCCATAATGCTTCTGTTCACCCTCTCGGTCTCGATGCTGCGTCGCTGTCAATGGGTTCAAACACATCCCATCCTCGTCGCCATTGTGAAATAATGACAAGGGACCAGGTAAGTAGAAGACATGTTTATTGTCTCATACTAAGCAGCTCACCAAAAGACCCCCAACTCAGGCAGCATCCAGGGTCCAACTGACATAAGTTAAGAAATAACACTGTGATGTAATAACATTCCAAAAGCTATGACATGAGCAAGATCCATTATGGAACAACATAGTGTCATTGTCAGCACTGACATGGGCTGCAGATGTTACCACAGCAACAAGCAAAACATTTATACATGGAACCTATATACAACACAAAGCTCGAGAATGTGGCCTTGTCCCAGGCTGAAAATGTAGGGGGGAGGGAAGCCAACTACTGGAATATCCTGATATATCATTTCTTGAACACTTTTCTTTTACATAACATTGTTTGCCACACTATTTGTATTTAGAAGTAAGATTTGGCAATAGGTTTATTAGTATAGGCCCTTTTATTTTGACAAGACACCACTAGGATGCGTTATTGTTTGACGGTCGTAGCTTGCTCCCATCTTTAGATTCAGTGTTAGACAGGCGTTTTTCAAACCCAAATTAAGTTCAATAAACACCCTTGAATTGTGATCACTTGTGTCTGTCTTACTGTTTGATACCATGCCTTCCTTACACCATACTTTACCATTCCTTTTTCTTTTCCAATGTTAAATCACCACTTTTATTAATGTTCCCCTCTTCTGCGGCAGCGCAACCTCTGCTGCTAAGTTTCATTAGCATCAGGTGTCACTGAAGGTGCCACAGCAGTGAAGCGAAGCAGCAACAATAAGCCACAGGGAAGTTTACTCCTATTTCAATCATGTTCAAATTTAGAACATGATTGAAACAGGAGTTACCCAATTTAGCTGCAGGGGTCGGCGCCGCAGCGCCAGTTAAGTCAAGTAAAGAAGCCAAGGGGAAGTTCTCACTGCTGCAACGCCGGCCCCTACTGCTAAGTATATATAAGTGCTATATAAATATAATATACATTTAAAAAAAATACTGCATGCATATTCTGTTGCACACAGCACACTAGGTCAACTGCTGCATTTTTTGGAGACAGTGGAGTTTTTTTCTGAGATGGCGACAACACCTTTTGCGGCGATTGTTTTGAAAATTACTTATACAGTTTCTATTTGATCATGTCTTGACACTGCCAGGCTACAAATCACTAGGCGAGACAGTTGCTTTAAAGGAAGAAAAGGAGAAAGGAACTGAGGAAATTGCAGAAACAGTAATACTGGACACAATTCTACTTTACTAACTCTGGGCATCTATTATCCTGGCAAATGCTTAATAAATATACACAAGCCAAAAACTGCTGGCTTTACCAATGCTTTTTCTTTTAACAGGGCTTCACTGAAGGGGATGGACAGTGCTTATATATCGATTGGCTGAAGGCAGACATGGTTAAGGCATTTTACTACACGTAGCGTTTACAGCTCAAATTAAGTCATTCACTTGCAGAAGACTGCTCTGAAAGAAAAAAAACACTGGCACATACTTAGAGTGCAAATATTAAGGCTTGACTAAATAGAGCTCAAAGAGTTCCCATGAGAAAGGGTTTTGGGTAGGAACTGGCTGGGAATGACCCTTGGGATTAGCATGGCAAAGGGAGGGCTATTACCAAAACAACACCTACAAGCTGTGTGTCCCTCGATGCCATTTCTTCCTATCTGTACTCTAATGCAATAGTTTTGGCTTATAATAACCTAAGCTAAAAAAGGACAGTTCTCTTTTGAGATGAGGAGGATAAAGAGGGCAGGAAGGCACATATTAACGTAATCATAAGGGATGTAGCTACATTATAAAAACAGAACAAAGTTCCAGTTAGGGAACTCCCGTCCCCTGCACACTTTCTATGGCTTAATAGGCGAGCCCAAAAAGAAATTTTTAGTTCTTTATACAAAAGGAACCTTATGACCAAGTCTTAATGATTTAAATTTATGACCTTAGATTGAAACATTTTGTTTACAGTAAATAGACATCACAATTTGATATGAAATTCACATAGAATTTTAATATTCATGTGGCCCAAAGCGTTTCGAGAAACTTTCTTCATCAGCGGCGTATTATATTTTCACATTTATCTACAGAGAAGGATTCAAACATATAAATCAATATTCAATTCAAAAGTATTTAGAACCTAGATATCTGGAAAATCATTTCTTACTTGCTGATCATATAGCCTCCTACATGATTTAGTCAGTATATAGAAATCTCAGTGAAAAGGAGGTTGAGTGACTGGATTGTACGCTCAGTTTACAGACATTCAGTCAATCAAAGCTCGGATTCAAGAGAATGCTATGAATGAAGCATATGAAAGGTGTAAGATAAGTCCTGCAGGGACCTCTGAATTCATTCTTGCAGGTACGCTCTGCTTTTGTTGAATGAGACTTATAGAACATACGCAGCTTTCATATGTTTCAATCGAAGCGCATTTCGAGTATTCTGCATTCACCTTCATCTCTATACACTGTTAACTGAAGACTTGGTTCTGCTCATTTCCTCTGAAAAGGCTATTCAGCATGCGCATGGTATATTACATGCTTTGACTCACGCATGTTTTGAGATATCTGCATACAAATTTGAATCTCACGTCATGCTAATCTAAGCACCGATACGTTGATCTAACTCTCATGAAAGGATTTTCCTGTTGTGAAAAACGTATTTTGTATGAAAATAACTGTCGTGAAGAAGACGTTTGTCGAAACACGTGTCGGCTGACTACCCAACCCATTAAAGAATAAGTAATAAAGCATTCTCTTGAATGGGAGCTTTAATTGACTGAATGTCAGTAAACTGAGCACGCAATCCAGTCACTCAACCCACTTTTCTCTTTAATTTGCCAGGGTGTCTTTGGGTACACCTTTGTGACTGTGAATCCGCAGCCAGCCTTTGCATATATCTGACTATAGAGCACACTCCTGGGTTCTACCCACACCTACCTCGATTTATATAGAAATCTCAGTTGCCTAAATTCCTGGGTAAAAGGTACAATTGTCTGGTCATACTTTTTAAAACCACAAGTAGTTCTAAATGTAATTAGTTGATGCTGGGTGTTGCCATTTCAGCCATACATTTTTGGTCTTCAACAACTCATTATTAAGTTAGTTTGCATTAAATACTACAGAATTGCATTTTTAATAGAAGGGATACTGACCTTCATCCTAGAGTCCATTTGAATTCTAAGTTCCAAAATCATCCAGTATTCACTAAGACTACAGGAAATTCCTAACCTGAAAGATTTTCTTTTTTAAATAGAGTGCAGCCCAGATAATGGAGCTGTCCTTGTTTAAACTAATATATCTAATCTCATAAAAGAAACCATTCTTACCCTTGTAATTGGGTCAATGTAGCCTGATGTGGAGTAGTACAATTGGAGAGAAGGTGTCTTCAGATTCCCACTGGTTACAGGAAATCACGTTTGGATTCCCAGATATCTAAGGAAATCCGTTGAGGTCATTAGTAACTGTCATTTCACATAAAATAAGTGAATTATATTTTATACAAGGAATTCTTACCCTCTGTGGTGAGTGCCTTAGTCACAGTGTTTAGTTGCCTAATCAAATCTTGGCCGGTTTAGATGTGCAGAAGGACACAATGTATATCCTCTCTGTAAGTCAAAATAATATGAAGGTTCTAAGTATAAGGCAAAAATGCACGTAGAGTAGTTATGGCAACCTGTTTAGAAAAGGTTCTTAAGGGGTGGGTAGTTTAGAGCTCGGTGAAGATACTTAATCAGAACAGCTAAAGCAGAAGAGTCATCTCGTCTGTGTTCCAATGCGAGTTCAGTAACTCAAAACAAGATGGCCGCTTAAAATAGCAGCGTTTCCTGATGACATCATCACGTTTAGATTTGAATGACGTCATGTTAGTAAACATCACCCACAATATCTAAATGCAAGTGAATGAGTATTGATTAACGTGTAAAATGTGTTTATATTTAGCCACAGATAACTCGATACAGTACATTTTTGGTCCAGAGTCATGCTAATTAGAATTACTCACGATGTATATTTAAAAAAGGAAAAACGTAGGCTCATGCCCAGCATACTGTCTCAGTATCTGTAAAAACATGTCACATGGACCTGCTATTTCTGTGATGTTCACTGAGCTGCTAGATGACCAGGAGACTCATTTCTCTGGGAACGTTTACACCCCCACAGTCAATACTGATAATGGTAAATATCTCAAGGCTAAAGCCCATATTTTAGAGTTTGCACAAATGGAGTTTTAAATTGGTAAGTATAGATATTAAGCTGTTAGTCTTCTAAAGGACCGTGGCTTGCTGAAGTGTGCAAAAATTAAATTTTTAATCACCAAGGCCCGGTGTTTACTATCTCTAGATGCTGTAGCTACATTATGACAGCACCTAGAAATATAAAGTTTTCACTAGCACATTAACCAGTACCAGACACATGATGGCAAAGTCTGAGCTTCTGAGGCACAGGGCATATGGCAGTAGAACTTGTACTTACTTATGTAACCATGGGCTGTCCTTGGACATTTGATGGAAACATCTGACCATACAAGAGCCATAGAATAGCTGTACCTCTGTGTAATGGCTATGACTGGATATTTAACAGTGTGCTGGTGTAAGATGCCAGTACATGGTACAAAAAGGCAATTTCTATCATAGTAGGTTGTGCAGGTATGCAAGTGTACATGCGGCATATCATACAAACAGGACTATTACATTTGACAATTCTTATTCTACTGGTTGGGTATGATTCTATCTTCATGTATGAGCATTTGTTGTTATTTTTCCTGTCGTTTTTAATTTTCCTTCTTTCTCAGTACATTGACAGGCCAACTCTAGGGTGAACCAGATGACAGGCCTTTCGCCAGTGCTGTCATAGCACTTGTCGAGTTCACTCGGGGAGTACTAGTGGACGCTTTGTAAACATTCTGGATGGCTATTCTTTCTCTATTTCGCCATAAATTATCCTCGGTAACCACTTGGGTATTTTATGATGACATCAAAATGTAAGGAGTGATGGACTAGAGGAGCAACTCATTAGGGAGCCATTGACCAGAGGGGTGATGGACCATATGAACCAAGGACCAGAGGAGAGTGATCAACCAGGTTGCCCAAAACCAGAAGGGTGACTGACCAGAGGAGAGTGACTCACAAGGGAGTCAAGGCCCAGAGGGGCGACAGACAAGAGGAGCCACTCACAAAAGGCACTGCTTCCAAGGGGGGGCCCATGTAATGCGTGACGCCATGTGCCAGTCCTGGATGTGCACTTTGCATGGTGGTGCTTGTTGGCTCATACTCATAATGGAAAGATCAGAAATACCAGTGTTTTCATCGGGACACGTGTGGGGATGCGGGAAGGTAGGCCATGTGTTGTTGGCGGTGTGTTTCGGTGGGGGGCCAGAGCGAAATGTCTGAGAATTGTCTTCATTTCCAGCCAATTTCAGAGACATTTCCCTGTGTCCACTCACCGAAACACGTCGCCAACAACAGAGGTTATACCTTCTCGCGTTCCCACAGGTGTCCCGACGAAAAAGGTACCTCACATGTGTGGGTGCACCTACCAGGGGCGCAAAAGGAAAAGGCTAATCCACTGGTAACCCCAATCCTTTAGCCATTGCCCATTTTGTTCATGTGGGCAACCTACAGATTTGGGCCTAGGTTGTCGAAGCCAGCAAGGAAAACAGGGAACCCCATGCATTTCCCAAAAGAGGACACCCGTGGGAATCCACAGAGGTCTGCCTTACGCAAATTTCCCCAGTTTTTATTAGCCACAATCCCCGACAAAGTGTGATTGGTGGGGAAAAAAAGACAATGTTCATTTTGTCTGGGGTTCTGGGTAATAATTCCTGGGCCGCTTTGCGCAAATCGGACCTCTGCGGATTCCCACGGGTGTCCTCTTTGTGGAAATGCATGGGGTTCCCCGTTTTCCTTGGTAGCTTGGACACCCGAGGCCCATATCTGTATGTTGCGCTTGTCTGGAGAAAGTGTGAAATTCAGGTGTGAAAACAGACTTGGGGTTACTTGTGTTTTAGGCTTTCCCCTTGGCGCCCGGGTAGGTGCACCCACACATGTGAGGTAGCGTTTTAATCAGCACACCTGCGGGAAGGTATAACATTTGTTGTGTTTGTGTGGTTTTCATAACGTTTTGACCCATTTGCTGGTGCCCTTTGTCACACAACCCTTTCATTTCCCAAATGTGACCTAGATTTAGTGACTGCTTTAGGCACCATACACTTTTGTAACCTGCACAAGTCCCTTACCCTTGAAAAGGTCTGTCTGAGCTCTTTACCACCTTCCCCATACCCTTGCTATCCTTTTTTAGTTATTAGGTGGCGCTTAAGCTTTGTAAAATCACTCAGGAGACTTCGAAACGACAAGCTGGTACCTGATTTTCAATGTGTACTGGAACCCTAAGGCCGTTGCTTCAGATGTATTGGTGGACTCTTTGACGGACATTATTGATACTTTTACAACCAGATTTAATAACTTATTCATGATTATTTGTGGGGACTTGAACATTTCTTGTATTGATAAAAATGGTACGTATGCCAATGATGCTGGTAGCTTGGTAAGCAGGGGACAGGAGAGATTGGAAACATGGTGTAATGCAAACAACACTAGGGATTCTTACATGCTTAATGGCCAAACGGCTGGTGACATTCCAAGTAAGCCCACTTGGTCCCATGGGAATCACTCAAGAGTTTGGGATTATTTATTTGTTTCAAGAAACATGGTAAATACTGTAAAAAACCTTTGAGGTGATTTACAAGGGCCAATGTGACCATGCGTTACTGGAAATGACTTGGGCTACGGGCTTTAAACAAAAAAATATAACCTGATGGGCAAATGCGGACATCTCTCTGGGAAGGAATCCACTATGTATGAAACCGTAGGAGGTCTGACAAAATGTACAGAGCAGCCCAAGGGAGATAAATTATACTCCACTCCTCTGGGATTTTAGGGTAAGTGACAAGAGAGGAACTAGTTTGAATTTTTTTGCCCAAACACTGTTATGACAAGCTGGTAGTCCTAGAAAAAAAGCAGTTGCGGAAGGATCGTCAGATGATCAAACTTTCCAAGAGTAATGAAAGACCTGAATGGCTTAAAAAGAGGAAGCAAAAGTATAAGAACTGGCTATCACTTCACAAGGCTCAAATGTTACAGTTTGGCTCCGACACGATGTTAAAAGCAATCAAGGACAAATACTGGCGACAAACGTGCAAGCTGATTAATAACCAGATCTCTACTCATGTAGCCGTCTCAACAAATGTAGTGATGGCGAAAGATTGAGTTGCATTTTATGTTAATGTTAAATATCATTTGTACCATGCACTATCACCACCAAGGTGCAAGGTCACCTGGCGTTCTGGTGGATCGGAAAGGTAAGAGGGGGTGGGGAGGACAGATTAGTATGGTATATCTGGAAAAGGTGGGGCGAGGGTTATAATGTCGTGTTGACAGCTTCAGTTTGGTTTGCACCGTTCGCTGAGCTTGGGTGCGATTACCGGCTTGGTAGATTCCCGTGTGCTGTTGTGGTGGGCTATTTGAGGTTTGTTTGTCGTTGCATTGTGGTAAAGTGCATGCGGATTGCTATGCAGAGAGGTGATTGTGTTTGTTTTGCATTTGAGAAGTGTATGCAAAGCTTGAGGTTTTTAGGGTTGGTTAGTAGGGGTTATTCTTACCTTGCTGCTTTGGACTTCTGTGCTCATTGTCTCTGTCGGTGCTGCGTGTTGGGTGATTTGTAGGGGTTTGTTTGCCATGTATTGCGCGTAGTGGTGGCTTTCCTCTAATTGTCAAGTGGTTTGTGGCTATAAGGTTGTGCAGGCCTCCCTCTGCGGCTGGGTTGGAGATGGCTAAGGGATTCTGGGTTTGGTTGTATCCCAGAGTTTCTTGTGCGTGATCTCCACCCTCCGAGGACTGTGTGCACTAGGCTTCCTGGGGGATACCAGTTATTGGTTAATGCTCCCTCTCCTGCAGCTGGGTTTCAAATTATGAGGTAGTAACTAGAATGGGATATTGAGGGAATGGTTCCTTTTGGGCTCTCTCCCTGGCTGGTTCCTTCCATGTATGCTCTTTAGGTTGTGCTCCGTTTCCAGTGGAGTCGTCGCTTTTCCTAGTCGTTCCCTTCTGATTCTGAGGTGAAGAGCCAAGTTTTAAGTTGTTTTCTGTATTTTAGGTGATCTTTTGTATTGCATGTCTTTTGGGGGCAGTTCCACGTTTTTTCTGCCGAGTGGGTGAAAGACGAACACCCCCCCACCGCAAAGTTCTCTTTTTATCTATGGCTTTGGTTCTAGGCGAATGTTGTTGCTCGATCTCAGCGGTCTTACTGGTCAATAGATGGTTATTTTCTTTTGGAGGAATTCTGCTCTTGGGTGTGGATAGGTCTGTGCGTTATGCACATGGCTTTAAACCTTATTCGTTGTTTGATGGGTAGCCAATGTAGCATTTCTTTGCGCTGGGGTGTTGTGGTCCCTTCATGGTAGTTTGAGCAGGAGTCTGGCCGCTGCGTTTTGGATGTGTTGCAGTTTCTTTAGTAGGCGTTCCGGCATTCCTTCGTATAGGCTGTTGGCATAGTCTATTCTGGACATGAGGGAGATGATGGAAAGTGTTTATGGGTAAAGGATGGGGAAGGTATGATCCTTTTTACTGTGTGTGTAGGAGGAAGAAACATTTCTTGATTATTGTATTTACTTGTGGTTCTAGTGTTAGTTTGTTGTCCATCAGGAGTCCAAGATTTTTGACTGTTGACAGCATCGGTACAGTTCCTAGTTCTGTGAGCCATGGGATGTAGTGGTTATTTTCTAGGTTTTTGGGTACAACAATTATTTCTGTTTTGCCTGGATTGAGTGGTGGGCTGTTTGTGTTCATCTATTCATAGAGTTCTTATAGGCAGCCTTCCATCGTGTTTTCGTCTTGCGGGTCTTCTATTTTGTAGATGTTGTGTGTCTGCATAGTTGTAGCATGAAAATCCGTGTTTTTAAATGAGCTTAATTAGTGGAGTCAGGTAGATATTGAAGAGCAGTGGGGATAGGGATGGCCCTTGTGGTATTCCACAGGTGGCGTCAATCCAGACCATTTCAGTTCTGTCTGTTAGAAATGATTTAATCCAGAGTAGAACCAGGTCGGTGATTCCTATGTCTTCTAGTCTCTTGATGAGGATGTCATAGCTGACTTTGTCGAACGCTGCAGAGAGGTCCATAAGTATCAGAGCTGAACTTGTGTCGGAGTCTGCATTTGTCTTTAGATCATCCCAGATTGAGAGGAGTGCCGTTTCAGTTCCTCTCTTAGGTCTAAACCCAAATTGTGACTGGTCCAGCAGTTGGTGTTTTTCTACATGTTCCTGTGTTAGACCATAGACGTAGGATTCAGATAGTTTTGCTGGGTACGGGATGTTCGATATAGGTTTGTAGTTGGAGGTGTCTTCCACGTTGCCTGCTGTGTCCTTGAGCAGTGGTTTGATGTACGCTGATTTTAAAGGTCGCGCCACTTTACCTGTTGTCAGTGATTGGTTGAAGAGGTTTCTGTAACATGCCAAGGGTGTGCCCTGTGTGAAGATTGATTTGTATATGTCTATAGGGCAGGGGTCCGTGTGGGGCCCTGCTTTTTTTGCTATTTCTTACCAGCTTGACAAAAGCCTCTACTGATATTTGAGGGAAGCTTTGGAGTTTGTTCTGGGGATCCTCAGTTGGAGGGGGTTGTCGGTTGTGCATTTTGGTTGCCTGGTATTCCTTGTACGATTTGGTGGATGACTCTGATTTTGTTTTCGAAGTGGTCTGCGTGGTCATTGCATAGTTTCACTGAGGGTACCGGGGTGTTGTTGCATCCAATTGGGTTCTTCATTTCATTTATGATGTTGAACAGTTCATTTTGGGTGTTTGTGGCTTTGGTGATTCGGTTGTTGTAGTATTTATTTTTTACCTTTTGGATTTCCTTTTTGTATGAGCGGATTTGTCATTGAAATTTTGATTTTTCTGCCCCGGTCGTATTTTTTCCTCCCTTCTAGTTCCAGCTTCTTATTTTTCCTTTTCATGGCAATGAGAAGGGGAGTAAACCATTTGCCATTGTTTTCCTGTGTGATGGGGTTAAGGGTTTTTCCTTGGAGATATTTGTTTTGGGGATCCATTTATGATGTTTTTCTGTCTATCAAGGTCGATTTAGTCCGGGTTTTTGGTTGATGGTTTTGTGAGTTCAAGTTGTTCCACTAAGTTAGTATCTTTTATGGTTTCTCTTCATGACAGTCGGAAGTTTATTGGGTTGTTTGGCTGCTTTGGCAGGTAGCCTGAACGCAAATGGAATAATGAGGTGTTCGCTCAAGAGTATCTGTATTGGCGGTGCCGTGGTGATAATGTTTCCGTTAGAGAAGGTTGTGTCGAATGTGTGTCACGCTGCGTGTGTTGCTCCTTCCCCCAGCTGATGTATTCTCATTGTCTTGAGTTTTTGGACTAGCGATTTTTGCAAGTTTGCATTGTCTTCTTAAAACCAGATGTTAATCCCTAAGGATTATCAAGTGTTCCTGTTCGATGGCCAGGTTGGTGATGGCTTCTGTGAAGCTGTCCTCGAATGCTGCGTTGAATATTGGTGGTCTGTAAACCAGAATGAGTTTGAGATTGTTTTGGGGTCCACTGTCAGGTGAAGGATTAGGGATTCACAGTTTACGATGTTCAGCGGTTCGTCTGTTTTTATTTTCAGATGCTATTTGTATGCCATTGCAAGTCCTGTCCTCAACCTCTTTTATCTTTCCTGTTTATCTGTGAGCACTTGAAATTGTCAGGGAGGCAGCCGTTTAGTGTGATTTTGTAGTTGTTGTCTAGCCATGTTTCTGTGATGAATAGGATGTCGATATCCACGTCTAAAGTTTGGGCCTTTTGCTTGGAAAAGATAAGTGTTTAAAAGTGTACTTACTTGTGAAAGAGTTGTTTGGTAACTGTCACTCAGAGTGAGCAGTTTCAAAAGTTCTTACTTACCTTGAATGCGTTTTGCAATTCAGAAAGGTATAAGGTTATTTTACTCACCTGTGAATTGATTGTGCCTCTCTCCAAAAGTAATGCTGTAGGCTTCACTTTACTATTTCTTGGATGATCTAAATGTATAGGTTTACCAACTGGGTCTTGCTTCCCCTAACCTGCTGTATAACCGGTTTAAAATAAGCCAGCCTTAGGTTTTACTTACCTTGAATAGCTGTGTGCCATTCTTAAAAAGGATCCTGTAGGTGTAGCTGATCTTGCTCTGCCTGGTGCAATCCTGAATTAGTGTAGAGAGTTATTGCAAACCTTAGTCTGTGTTCCACTAATCTGAAAGGCAACTGTAATTGTATATTACACCAACAGGTCTTACTCACCTGGTATAAACTGAGTGTTATCCTGAATGTAGTTATAGGTTCATACTGTTCTTTGAATCTGTGTTCCACTATTCAGAAAGGTATCTTGATAACAGGGTTGGTTTACTAAGTGATTCCTTAACTGAGTGTAACTGCATGACTGACAGGGTCTATGTTAGGACAATTTTTCCAAAGTCCAATCAAGGACCCAGCTTAAACATTCAACCGAGACAGCACAAGACTCCACCCCCAGTACAAGGCTGCACTGTTAGGGAGAATTCTCAAGAATGTGCTAATTCCCTTACCTTTTGAGACCCCCAGCAACTTTGCTGGATTTCTAGGATTTGTATTTCTAGCTGGAAAGAGTATGAGCTTTTTTTCACACTCATCTATTGTGATGTGTGTTTTACTTTTGTGTTCTTTGGATATGGAGTTTTAAAAACAACTCCATAGGCATCATCTTTGTCCTGTGTGTCACACAGCACCCTCATTGCAGTGGCACAGGGGTGTCTTTCAGACTCCCCAAGGTTTAAATACCTTTTCTGGGACTGACTACTGTCTCCCAGAGCATGTAAGGTTAAATTGACTTTACTAGTCTTTTTAAATGTACAGACCAAGCACACGGTATCGTCCTATAGAGTGCTGAGGGGTTGCCTAGCATCCCCTGAGTCTAAACACTGATCCAACAGTCAAATGTTACCCTTTCCCACTTGAAATGGCTGGGGGCAGTGGTTTTAAACAAAGTACCATGATTTTTCCCGACCGCGAACTCCGGTAGCTAAAAATTGGGTCAGCCATGTTTTCCAATATGGCGCCCAAGACCTATCTGTAAAAACAGACTCCAGTTGACTTTCTTCAGCATTTCTTTTTGGAATGGTCATTCTTGTGTTTGTCTTTGTGCGCCAATCCAGGTTTGGTCCCTTTGTTGGGCTTCAGTGCTGAAGCTCTTCTCTGGCACTTGAGTGTCTGGGGTGGACAGGATGTGAGGGAGGTGCCCGAAACTCCCTGTGCTTAGGCTCCTATGAGACCTGAATGCACTCTGGTGTTATTGGCCAGCTGGCTGTCCGGCAAGGACAGCCACCCTGCTGTATGAGTGACAGCCAGGCTGGAATGAATGGGGGAAAACTGTGTAAAAGTAGGTCTCTGCCACTTGGAAAGCAGAGTCGACCACTGGAACGAAGGAACCAAAGACGAGCTGAAGGAAGATGACTGCTGCAACTCCTGGTCCACTGGTGAAGCCCTGCTGCAGGTCCGAATTGCCTGAAACCCCATTGACAGAGAATCCCTTCAAGGTAAACTTCTTCCCTTGAGTTTGGTGGGAACAACCAACTCTTAAGCCTGTACACGGTCCTCATACTGTTCGATTTTTCTCCAGAGTGCTGTTGAAAACCGGATAGGAAGTGGGAAGGATACCAGTTTGTGGTCTTTAAGGCACTCGCACCTTAAACCGACGTTTTGCCAAGCTTGTGGCCTCTTCCCTGGGCAGTACAGGTACCTCCCGACATCCTTGTCCCCACGACTGAAGCTCAGGAACAGCGAGATCTGCAGGAACTGCCAGAAACAACTGCCTCAGCTACAGCTTTTCTTCACTTACAAGGTACTGTGCCAATGTGGTGCAGAACTCTTCTAGGCCGCGGTGAAAGTTTGTGAAACATTCCCGACTTTGAAGGCTTGTCCTTCCCTAAACCAACATCTAACTTTGCGCCTGACCAAATTCTTCTAAGAACCATGGCAAAGACATAACCGTTTAATACCAGAACTGTGCTATCCTATAAAAGACTCTGAACTATTGACTTTGGCCCAGGCCTATTGAATTGAATTGAATTGCTGGTTGTAGTGAACTGAAACCCTTTGCCCTGCCTATAAAAGTATTTGTGCCCTGATTTCTCTTAACCTTGTCATTTTACCCCTTTTAAAAGTAAGTGCCATTTTTCTCCCTGAACAAAACTTGTTCAATAACTTATTGGTTGAGTATTTGGAATATATTACTATATGATATTGAGCTGCTCTTGCTAGAGGAACGTTTTCCAACTGACTGTGTAAATAAATGTATATTCTTTTACCAAGAAACCTTGAGTAAGTGCTTGTTTGAATCACTGTGATTGCTAGTCCTTTGTGTAACCTATTGTACTACTCACTTTACTCTTGAGACAAGTCTGGCTGCTCAGCCACTGCTACCACATTACTGTGTAGTAGAGGTTTGTACCAAAGGTGAAATTGTACTTGTAGCCTTAATTGTGTGTATTGTTCCCAAAGGGTACTGCATATGATTCTGCCTAGCATGCACCACCCCCGTTCATGGCAGTACAGACAGACAGAGAGAGAGAGAGACAGAGAGAGAGAGAGACAGAGAGAGAGAGAGACAGAGAGACAGAGAGACAGAGAGACAGAGAGACAGAGAGACAGAGAGACAGAGAGACAGAGAGACAGAGAGACAGAGAGACAGAGAGACAGAGAGACAGAGAGACAGAGAGACAGAGAGACAGAGAGACACCGCACCAGCACAAAGAAATTGCATTACACATATGGTCCGAAGGAACACTGATACACAACGTATTGTAAAAATAAAGGGTCCATTTAAACACAAGTAGAGCAAGGTAAACCTGGCAAACAGGTACCATCACAGAACAAATAAACACACTACAAAAACACAACACCATGACATGAAGCACACAGACCAAAGCACAGTCCTTGTCCAGAAACCCAACTGTACTACCAGGGAAGTCAGACCCCACCAAATACATCCAGTATCGGACAGTACCCACCCATGGGGAGCAAAACAAGTCACCTTCCGACCACCCTCAGCAATACAAGGATAGTAGACCCTGTCAGTTATGGAGCAAGGCTTACGGTAAGACCCTCATAGCAATGACAAATCCACCCCCCGACCTGCGTCAACCCAATCTCAGCAAGTGGGAAACCCCTCCACACCCACAGATCCCTCCACTCACCCCATGGGTGCCACCTTCAAGATTCTCCACAGTAATCCCCCCCTTGCCCCCAATTCCATCCACCCTGACAACCCCCGGCACACACAGCCCACTGCTGCCGCCGCCCCCCCAACCCCACCCCCCAAGTTCTCCCCTCGAACCAACCCTACGAGGACCACAGTCCCCAAGGACAGAGAGGACACTCCATCCTCTCCAAACTCCACACAAGTGAGACCAGCACACCCCACGGGGAGCACCAGAGAGACAACACATCCCCTGTCCAACTCCAACAACTCCACCATAGGGACAAGCCCAACCCAATGGCCGATGACAGTGTACCCCCTAACCAATCTGGTGCATCTCCACCGCGGGCCGCCTCCACAGCCTCGGCAAAGGCACCCATGTGTGCCCACTCCACTAAAATGGCCACCGTCTTCCTCCGCCACCCTAGTGCTTCCCGTCCCCTCCTGCTCCCCCTCCTGACATCCCGGGTGGGAAACCCCCCCCTGGCATGACCCACATCCTCAGCGGGAGACCCCGGCCAAGCCCGCCCAGGTTCCAGAGCATCTGCAAAGGCAGGAATCGAGGAAGGAGCCCAAAACCTTGCACCCCCCGTCCTCCTGCCCTCCCGTGAGAATCCAGTCCAAACTGGGAGCCCGGCCACCCGGAAAGGACTGCCAAACCCCGCACCCCTCCTCCCCCCCCCACCCCAAGACCGAACGGCGCAAGTCCGCCCGACTGGCAGGGTGCCTGCACAAAAGTCTGATCCTAGAAGACGAACAGGCAGCCGACCACCGGAACCAAATCTGAAGAGGAAGGCAAAGAAAAGAAAAGATGGCTGTAACCACCCCCAGCGAACAGAGAGCCCGCAGTGCAACCGGAGTCCGCTGCCTTCCCCCACACAAGCGACCCAGGGACCCCAAAAACAACAACCCCGACCCAGAGTCCGGCAAGATGGACCAGACCCATGAAGAAAATGGAAAACTATTTGCCCTTACTAAAACATCTAATCTGTCTATTCCATTGGGACCCCAGACTCCATGGGACTTTCAATTTGATTCTTCTGATGTAGAATCTCTGATCAGAAAAGCTCATCTGTCGAGGGCCCCGGTCCAAGACCGTCTTACTAATGATATGATCAAGAAGGCCCCAGAAGCCCTGGAACCCTTTTATTGGTAAACCTTTGACCAGATATTATGGTATGGTATGATAGTTTATTTATATAGCGCCTATACACAATGTGTTTCAAAGGGCTTCAAGGCAAAGGAGGGAACAAGTGAAATAACTAGGAGGCATACTGGAATCCTGGAGACTAGCGACAATAGTGCCGATATTTAAGAGGGACAATAGGGCTGATCCTGCCAACTATCGCCCTACAGGATGTGTTGGGTAAATTGTTTGCGGCTCTAGTTCTATCCTTCCTGCAGAAATGGGAAACTGGATTTACGAGAGGCGTTGGGACCGACTTGAATTTGTTCCTTTTGAATATCTTAAAATGCAACGCTTGGAAAAATAGCCAAAAATATACCTGGCCTTTGTTGACCTGAAAAAGGCATTTGATAGCATTGATTAACAATTCCTTTGGTCTAAATTAGGGGCCACTGAAAGAAAAAAGAAAAAAAAAAAAAACGCAGCAATAAAGCCATTATATACTGGAACAAAAATTCTGATTAGACTGAACGTCCAAGGACTTTTATCCAAAAGAGATAAACACGTATAGAGAGCTGAAACAGGGATGCCCGCTGGCCCCAACGCTTTTTAATTTGTCCTCATGGACACTCTAAACCCTATTAGAGACTTTCCCCATAGGATGGGTAACCAGGAGTAGGTATGGATGTTCTATGCAGATGACCTGGTTTTGATCGATCAGACCCCTATAGGGCTCCAACGTAGGCTGTCTGGCTTGCAAGAATATATGACCTAAAATGGTCTAGAGATAAACGCGCCTAAACCCAACATTTCTGGTGCTGGGGCTGAATTGAGGTAGACCAGGGTTTTACATGGCACTTGGGGAATCACAAGCTCACTGAAGTTACCCCATATCCTATCTAGGCTCATGTATTAGTTCTAGCATAAAAAACGCTCCACGTTGTAGGGAGTTGAAAGACACGACTAAGAATTTGACAGCTCAAGGCTGCTTAATTCACAGTAGATAACAGAAAATGTTCGATTCTGCCGGTGTTGTCTTTTTACAAAATGAAAGTCCATTCATCATCAACATATGGTGCAGAGGCGTTCTTGGTTACTCTTGTTTGTGTAAAATATAGGCATTATTGGAGGGCACCTTCTGGAGAAGAATTTTGAGATTATCCGGATGTGTTCCAATCTCTATAATACGACATGAATTAGGTCTCACATCATTGCATGCATTAACCATATGGAAATCTCTTGATCTGTTTCGAAAGTGCACCATGTCCACCTCTGCCCTTCCTTAATAAATTGTATTTTTAGAAATGATGCGAGGGAAAGCAAATGTAAGAGGGAAAGCAAATGCAATTGACATTTGGAATTCACAATGTTTAACTTTCCTAGAGCAACTAGGCACTAACCAGGAGACACTCATGATGAATCCATGCTATGTGCAGCAAGATTGGATCCAGATGATCGAAACTAAAAACAAATATCATCTGTATGGCAATCTATGACAGGAATTGAAAGCATACAATTAATTGGCAAACTATTTAATCAGGTCCCCATTTCCGCTAATGATAGATTCATGAGGATTTGAATGAATGCCTATCCTACAAAGCAAATTTTAATTGTATACAAAATGATAGGCATAGAGCCAGGTTGTAGATTTTGCTCCAAGGAATACGAATTAGAAACTTTGAAGCACAGAACGCTGTTTTGTCATGGCCTCACATCGCTAAGAACTAAACATATTGGTAAATTCATTGAAGCTAGGCAGACTCTTACAGCAGAGGAGTGGTGGGCACTATTTTTTGCAGGTGGGAACTGATCTATGACAATTGCTTTGACAAATTTAATTCTCAAGTGCGAAGTAGTGATTTTAAAATGCTGGAAATGCACATACAGATTGATGGACTGTTAGGGTTTCGATCATGATGTAAAGACAAAGGTTTGTAATAAACTATGGGCCTCATTACGAGGTCGGCGGTAACGCGCCTGTGCTACCAGCGGGTTGCTGCCGACCTCGAAACACTGAATCCGCTGCCTGACTTCCCGGTGCCACTGGGACATTACAAGTCCCGGTGGAGCGGGAAGTCAGGCAGCAGATTCAGTAAGTCCCCATTTCCGTGGAGTCCCATAGGACTTCAAGGGATTGGGGACTCTGAAGCACCTGCACCGCTCTAGTGGTGCTGGTGCTTCCATGACAACTCTGCCTACCGGGGACATTGCGCCTGACATGGTCAGACCTGCAAGGCGTGGCGGCCTCAGCAGGCAGACTTGTAGTGTGGCCTTCCGGAAACAAGGGTGCCAGTAAGCTTACTGGCACCCTAATTACCAGACCGCCACACTCATAATGAGCTCTATGTATCTTAATAACAATTTTTTTTTAAAGTCAAAACTATTGCATTTGGATACAGCTGGGAGGAAGATGACATGAGAGGAAGGACACACAGCTTGTGGGTATTGTTTGGTTATCTACCCAACCATTGACTACCCATGGCCATGCTAATCTCTGGGACCATTCCCACTGTAAGAAAGGCATGGCATCAAAAGCAGACACTGACACAAAGGATGCAAGTTTCAAAAACCTTTATTTAACTCAAAGGGGTTAGGAAACTGCCTATCTTGCCCTATCTCTATAATGGGAGAAGTCTCGACCATTAAACAAAAGATAAGTCAGTGCTAGTCAGCCTTAGTCAAAATAAAGTGGCCTATACTAAATAAACCTAACCTTGCCCTCCTTCTTAGAATACAAATGTGTAATGGGAATGTAGTAACCAAAATCAGTGTCTCAAAATAAATGTCAGAATAGCTGGTGTGCCAACTTCCTTCCCCAAGTTTCAAAGCACAGGGACACGGGAGTCTCTCAAAAAGTGGATAGGTGTTTGCTGTGTGAAACTGTGCCAATGCACTCTGGCTCCCTGCTACAGTTCAACAAAGTTCAATTGGGCTTTGCTTTTCTCACAGTTCAACTTCCTTCTCAAGACGGAAGCAAGATGATGCGAAGCAACACAGGTTCGATCCCCGGGTCTGCGCTTAGAAATCTCTGGGTATTAAGCACGTTCTAAATAACCTTTCATAACACATCACACACGGGTCTCCCTCAGTCGGGCTCTGACCCTTCCTTTACTTCAACCACTGGTCTGCCTTTGTCGTGTTCGGACTCCTCCTTTACTTTCAACCGTTGAAGACTTTAGAAATTGCACAGGTTTTACAATGCCCTCTGCATGACCAGTTCGACTTCTCTCTTTAGTAACGATTTCCTAAGGACTCTTGGTCCTGGTAGATTTCTTTCCCCTTTCCTTTCTTGTCAGATTCAACAGGGTCAACAGTTCATAAGATTTTCACACATCATTAAACACATTTCTTTCTCAATTGCTTTCCGGCTTTCGTTTGCTTCTTTCACATAAGTTCAAATAGACGCTTCACAGAGATGTTCAATTGTGCGATCACTTCTCGCAAGACCACTCTGTTACTTTGTCTCACTATTGAATAATCACTCTTTCATTGCGAGTTTATCTGCTTGCGTATAACCTTCGTTCTGGATACAGTCCTACGTTGATTGTTTAAGACAAACCAGACTTTTGCTTTCATCTTTCACTTACCGGTTGTGTTAATCTCGCTCTTGGCTTCATTTTCCTTGTACTCTGATATCAAGGTCTTCATTAACTACACCTCTGCGACTCCTCAACTCGGTCGTTCACCAGGAAGGGGAACAGGCAACCTGCTGGTACTTTAATCCAATCTTCTGGCTGTTATTTAAAAAACTTGTGACTCCTTAGAAATACGGTTTTCTCACCTGACCTTCTCTTGCTCCTTTCAGCATCCAATCGGCCCCTTGGCCTTCCGATCTCCGTAGCCTGGTTTGCATTCGCCCTGGAAGAACTGTTCCTTCTCGTACCCAGCCTTACTCAGAGTCTACCTGCGTGTGCTACCTTTTATCGTGACAGGGAGTGTTAGTAACTTGCAGGTGTGTGTAATTCGGTCCGAGGGTCGGACTCTGCCTGACCTCATTAACAGGACAGAGCCTTTATAAATCGTAATCTTCCTAGCTCTAGTTTCCACCTTCCTTGGCTCAGTAGTGTTAGTAAATGGAAGTGGGGAGGAATTGTGGGAGTTATAGTTTCCCACAAAATAGGTAGGGATGGGGGAAAGATGGGTGTTGAAAGGTGGGGATACCATGTCTCGCCGTCGGGTGTTCCTCCCTCACTTGTCCAGTCCCAGGGTTGGGATCCAAAAGCGATGCCACCTGACCAAGGTATCCCCGGGAACTAGGTTGTGAAACACCCTCATATTTTTCATACCACCCATTACCTGTCCCTACCTGCCGAAAACACATCATCCTGGGATCTCTTTGCCCCTCCAAGCAGTAGCATCAACCTTTGACCTGCCAGTGATATGATATTTATCATATCATAGTGCTGGAGTTGTTAATAGCTTAATTGCAGCTGAAATACAATACAATACTGGTGTAATAAAAATGTCTTAATTACTTGATTTAGATCTGGTGCTTGCACTGAAGTCCTATTAAAAACAAGCACTGGAGAAGCCAACATTCTTGGCTTGCGTATAGGTATTGTATAGGCATTTGCCACAGGCACTGTTTTCATAGGTCCAGGTAATCACACTAGTTTCCAGCTGCTGCAATCTTATGGCCAGGTAGTACTAGTAATGTTGCAGCAGTGCCTTGCCCATACCAACACAAACGCTAAAACTGTTGGCTTTGCCAATGCTTATTTCAAGTCCCTCACCATCCCTACCCCAATAAATTAATCAGCAATCTTCAGGAGCATGCCCAGTTAGTAGCCCTGCCCACCCAGAGATGCTTAGAGCCATACCTATAGCATGAACATGAAAATAGATCGTGGCCACGCTGATAGACCCGCCCTCCAAAAGCTCTGTCACTGGGATTTGCTAATTGTCTTCTTTCACTACAGGGTTAAATACCATAAAGAAGAAAAACACATGTTGGAGTGCTGCTATGGACATGTGTGGTCTGATAACACTTTAAAAAAGTTTAAAGACAATTATGTGTAGTCGTGTTTATGGAAAGTTTTTATTTTAGCAAGAACTTAATAATGAAGGCATGGAGCAGGATGGAGAAGCTGGACAATAATGGTGAACCCTGGGTTGTGAGAGGGAAACAATAGTGAGGGTGGGAAAGGAGAAGTTGGACAATAATGGGGAACAGTGGGATGGATGGTAGGGGGATAGAGAAACGGGCAACGACTATTTCAGTTAAGAGCACATTTCTTTCTAGAGGTGGCCTGGGCCCTTTCTTGGGTTTGCTGACGTGTGTGAATAAATCCCATACCCAGGAAGCTGGCAACATAGCAGATTAAAATGGTGTTTTGCATGTACTCTGCAGACTGGTCCTTTCCACTGAACCATGGACATGGCTCCACTTGGACAGCGGCCAACCTTATCTCTGGACTCACTGATCTGCGTCAAGAGCTTTATAATAACCAGCGAGTGAACCCCGCAGGGAATTCTTCAGGGGAAAAAAAACACAGTCTCTAATCTTCAAATCTGTGCCCTAGTCTCACTGCCGCAGGCTGCTTGAAGGTTCAGCACTTGATGGTGCAGGAAGCAGCTGTGAGAAACCAGAAGGTCTCTCACCTACTAGTCCCAGGGATCTGTCATCCAGGTGACCAGGATACGGCCATCGCTTTTGGATCCAGTTTTTGGGGGTGGACCAGTGTGGGAGGATCACCTGGGTGAGGCATCTTTGGGGAGTGGGACACCGGATGGTGAGACACGGTATCTCCTTCCCTGTAACACCATTACTCCATCCTACCAGGTAAGATATTTAGGAACTCTACCCCACCCCCCCTTTTACAACACAAACACTTTCTCAAGGGCAGCCCACTATGAAAGAAAACAGACTAACACCCGAGCAGTATACCTGTCGTGTCCCAATACAAATGGTCAGGCAAGATCAGGCAATTGCTGACCATCACACACGCACACACACACCTGACTTCCATAAAGCTTCTCCACGAGGATAAAATGTGGAGCACGAGAGCACACTCAGAGCGCGGCAAAGCACACAAGGAAACAGCAGTTTTGAGACGGCAGCTGAAAGAGAGGAATGATGGCAAAACAGAAGGGGATCTCAAGGAGGGAAGTTTCCTTGACTTTTTTGACAAGGAACCATTACTTTCCAGGAACCTCAAGAATAGAAAGCGTTAGAGTAGGAAACCAGGCAAAAGAACCCGGCATTCTGTGTCAGATACCCGGGCCCTCCTGCGTCAACAATAAAGCAGGAAGAATCACCAGCCGCCGTGGTACCGTCCTTGGCTCCAAGAACAAAACAGCATCATTGAAATGAACACAGCCGGTGAGTTGGGGAGACTGATACAAGACCGGTCTGTGTTAAAGCCAAGGTTGCAAGCAGCAACATTGTATGGCACGCGCTGGAACGAACATTGTTAAAACGTGTTTGCTAAGAGTCAAGTTGAATTGCTGAGGAGCGACTGAACTTTAAAAACAAGATACAATTCCTTTGAAAGAGTGGTCGGGCACTGCGTGGGTGCTCAATAAAAGGTCTTTGTAAGGAATCCAGCTGAGGAGTAACAAAAGTGAAAGTGAGAAAAAATGTATATCGAGAAGGAGTAATTGTGAATCGAAGTGGTCCTGCGACGTGTCTAGCAAAATGCTGTGCACAGTCGAAAATCTTCGATTTTGATGAAGTAGAGAAGTTGTACATGTAAAATATTTGGTCAAGACCCTGCGAAGGGAGACCAATTGAAGATTTTGAGTCAAAGTGCAGAAGACCCAGGATAAACAGTAAATCACCCGAGGAACTGTATATATGAAATTCTAATAAGAAAGGAATTTTAATGTTTGTCGTGTTGCATCAGGCCCTCTGAAATAAGAGACTTTGAATGACAAAGAGTTTGGCACGGAAGGCCCCGATGGTGAAGTATTGAACTGCAACCTCGTGCTAGAGAAGCCAGAGAATGTACTACGCTTGAGTGTGACACCTTGTCCCCTGCTGAAAACGTGGGGAAGGGAAGCCAGTGGCTTGAATATCCTGACATATCATTTCTTGAATACTTTTCTTTTGCACAACATTGTTTCCCACACTATTTGTATTTAGAGGTATGGACTGGCAATAGGTTTATTAGTATAGGCCCTTTTATTTTGACAGTCTCGACTAGGACTGTGTTATTATTTGATGGTCGTAGCAGGGATGTCATTTCACCAAAATGCCAAGGGTAGCGGAAGTGACATCACACAACCCTTGACCCCCTGATGACATCACAGGAAGTGATGGCAAACGACCTTAAGATGTTTCAGCTGCACCTAGCACCGGTGTTTCAGGTGCTCTCATTTCAGCCAGATATAAGAACTGAGGCACAGAGGGAGGCATGATTTGTCCACCATTTGGGGAATGCCATTTTCCAGATCTGACGTGGAGTCTATATGTAAAACATACATAATGCAGTATTTCTAACAGGGTAACGAAACTCTTTAACGCAGGCTACAGCTAGTGTATGAAACATCTATAGATCACTGGTCAAAGAAATATGTGTTATCTGTGGCATTGCTATGTTAAACAAGTCAAAAAAGCACTGACCTGGAGAGGCGTGCACTGCTGTTTAACCAGGATAAAAATGCTGCACGAGCAAGGCCAGAAAATTAAATCATTGACCAGGATTTAGTATCAAAACAAATCCCTGGTTATAAATGTATATATGAGTCAGCTACCATTACAATAGAAGAAACCTATTAGACTGCACAGCGTGCACAGAGGGGAGTGCACCCGATAATGTTTTCTTTGCTGAAGTATAATACCTGGGAAAGTTTGTTTCAATATACCCAAGACCCCACCACCCCCATAGTTTTTATTATCCAAGCGTAATACTGGGTGACAGAGGACTTTTAAATAAAAAAAAAATTCAATGTAATATCATTACTGCACACATACATTAATAGGAACACACAGTTATTTAAAATTGAAAACACTCACAAGTTGCTTCTCACCCGGGGACTCACTGGCAGACTTCAAGGCGCACACTGCACACTACCCCTTTGTCAGACCAGTCAGACCAAGTGGTGCCCAGTAGCGTAGCACAAAATGTGGCAGCTCCCTCTGAGCCATGCTGTGCCCCCCCCCCACCAAAAGCTCCTTAAAGCACAGGTCACGCCACACCCCAGGCCAGTCCGGACCACCACATGTGTGGAATGGCCACGATGATGCAGAGGCATGCACTACTGCAAGTGAAAGAAGTAAAACAATTTTTCAATCAAAACTTAAATCTTTAACGTAACAGAGAGAAGGAGCCGGTGCCTGGTCCACAAATATACCAGCCACCAGTGGAGGGTGTAAATATTTGCCACAAGTATGAATTGCGACAGAGCATAACGAGGGAGCCTGAACTAACAAAAATGGGTTGGGGGGGGGGGACCCGGCGTTGCTTCTCCTTCCTCAGAGTAAATGTTTTGAATAATGGGTTAAAATGGCCCGTTACAAAGCACACTTTCAGGGAAAATGTGGGTAAAATGCCAACAATCGGTTTTGTAGGGTTAAGGGTAAATCATGGAAAAAAGGTACAATAGATGCAAGTCACCAAAGGTGCACAGAGCATTTCCCAATGCATTAACATGCCAGTCCCTGCAATTTATGTCAGTATAAAAAAACATTTGTATGCTGGCTGTGCCCATTCATTTCCATGCTGGCTCCACCAACATATGTTATTATTCCCATATAAGACCATACTTATGTTCGCTTTAAGACGTTTTTCTTTAGTATGGTTACTGGCACTGGGCACAAAACTGACTCTGCCAATATATGTAAGTGCATACTCCCGTTGGTTTGGCCATTAAAAGCAATATGTCACAATAAGAAAACCTGTCCAAACTGGTTCCAATGTAAGCAAGTCTAGACCCATAAGAACACTTATCTTGCATGATTCATCAGAGATGCTCAGTTAATAAAAAGTCATGCTACAGTGAAAAATATAGAGGCCACTAGACCAAAAAATCAGTCTAGCGAGGTACCACTACTTATCATGCTTGCTTTTTTAAAGATGCCGAGTAATACATGTCATGCCACAGTAAACAATGGCTAGACTGACTGTACCAAAAGGCCAGTCTAGCCAGGGAATGGCAGACATGAACTTGCCTTTGCCCAAAAATACCAGTAAAACATGCAAAGTCAATAAAGGATGTGGCAAAATGCACAAATGATCCCTGTTCTCCCAGGGCCTCACACACACATGCATCCCCTTTCACCCACCAGTCACTCACCCATACATCTCCTCTCGCACTCGTTCACACTGGATTCACCACGCAGGCACACATCAAACCCCACCCAGAACATTCAAACACACACTACCACAAATACGCTCACTAACCCACTAGTCACTCACACCTCCTCTTACATGCACTCACTGCATTCTCTACACCAGTACATACACACCCACCCACGCACCCAGAACATTCAAAAACACACCATCACATTCATATTCATATTCATTCACCCACCAGTCACTCAATCATAAAACCTTTTCTAACCTCCATCGCCCATTGCATTTTCTACACAGGCGCAGCACACACCCACCCAGAACATTCAAAAAAACACCATCACATTCATACTCATTCACCCATCAGTCACTCACACACACATTCTCTTACATCCACTCATTGCTTTCTCTATACAGGCACACAAGAACATTCAAAAACACACATCGCATCACTTCTCATTCCACCACCTTTTACAAACATACATCCGACACACACTTCACACATCATGTTACAAAAACCTTTTTATTGCAGGTTCGGTCCGTCCTTCCAGGGCCCCTCGGCTCCTCCGTGCTGCTCACAAACAGGAACCAGGAAGCTGCAGGAGCTTCCCGGTTCCTGTATGTGAGCTGCAAGGAACCGAGGGAGAAGGGGTTGGAGCTGAACGTGGCATGTGCCACATGTCATGGTCAGCTCCAACCCCTACTGAGTTCCTCCCCGGCCCAGCCTATACCCTGATGGGTGAGAGCTGGACCGGGGGACCCCTGCACCGCAGGTGGGCCCGCTGCACCAGGAGCACCTGTTTTTTGGGGTAAATTAAAGTTTTATTTTGTTGCAAAATTATTTTTCTTTCTTTTTAAATGTGTGGTTGCAAGGGAGTCCCAGGATGTAGCAACTGTGGCACCAGGGGTTGTAGTTGCGACCCCTGTGGATCCCCAAATGACGTCCCTGGTTCGTAGCTTGCTGGCGTTTTTCAAAACCAATTAAAGTTCAATAAACACCCTTGAACTGAGATCACTTGTGTCTGTCTTACTGTTCGATACCATGCCTTCCTTACACAGTCCCACAGAAACATGTATAAACCTTGTTAGGTTCTGATCAGATTGACTCCCAGGCGCCCAACTAGGAGCCGTTGGATGGTATGGGTATGGTATGGGCCTGTCTGCACACAGCAGACAGGCTCAATGCCATGTGATAGATCTGTGCATAAAATGCGAGGAGCACAGCAGACAGACTCGCTGATGGCTCTGTGTGTGATAAATACACAGCAGATTCACTAATGTAATGGCTCTGTGTATCATCTCCTGTAGGCACAGACTCACAAACCTGACAGCTCTGCGTTTCACATGTGAAAGGGGCACGTCAGACAGACTCACTGACATATGAGGAGTCTGTGCATCACATGTGATAAGCCCACTGGTGACAGTGTAGCTAAAATGGGAGGGCTTTGTGTACCACCTGCGACAGGCATGGAGCAGACAGACTTGCTGACATGAGATGGCTTTGTGCATAATGTGTGATAGGCACATAACTGAGACTCACTCGCATATGATGGCTCCGTGTAGAAAATGTGACAGGCACAGACCCGAAACGTGAGGGCTCTGTGCATCTCCCATGATAGGCACACAGCACACATTGTCACTGACGTGTGATCGCTCTGTGCATCACCGGCGATAGTCGCATAGTAGAGAGACTGACTTGCTTGGGATGGCTCCATGTATAAAGTGTGATTGCCACAAAGCCAACAGATGCGCTTAAATGTGATGGCTCTGTATATAACATGTCAGGCACCAAGCAGACATACTTGCTGACGTGATCAATCTGTGTACAGACTGTGACAGGCACATAAGTGGCAGACCCGCAGTCATATGATGGCTCGGTGTATCAGCTTTATTAGGTACTGTGAGAAATCCAAGGACGTCCTCACACATAATTCCCTTGGAACCTCTTCTCAGGAGACTAGGGAAAAGCCATCACTCTTGGATCCCAACCATGGAGGCAGAGAAGCGAGGGTGGAGCACCTGGGTGGAGAATCCTTGGGGATTGGAGAGGAGATGACCTCAGGTGAGACACGGTATTCCACACTCCCTTCTCTCAAAGACTCCCCTATCCCAAATGCAATCATGGGATATTGTTACCCCTATCCCATTGACAAAGAAAATAAGAGATTTCGCCAGTCTAGGCAGCATGAGGATGGGGAAAAGAGAGTGGTAAATATTGGGGTACACTTTAGGAGGGGCATGGTATCCCTTTCCCTAAAAATTACCTACCTAACCCTCCCCCAAACTTTATGGGCTACAAGACTGCTCCCCCCTTTCCCCACATTTGACGGTTACATGTTCTGGGGCGAGGAAGAGGAGACACAGTAGTAAACACTATACCTTCCTTTTACCACTCTGCAGGCATCTTCTTCATCCCAGTACCAGAGAGGTAGGGATGTCCCTTTAATCATGCTCAGGCAAACCTAAGTAAAGACACACACCGGCAACCTGTTAACTGGTTGCAGGTGTATAAATTGAGGGTCAGAGAAGCACCACAGGGAGGCTGCATGGGAGAGACCAACAGAAGAACCCTAATGTATGGAGCCAGCTGTGGTGGGACCAGCGCAGGAGCCAGGTTGCCGGCAGAGACCCTGAAGAACTTGTGTGGCTCAAGGCAAGTGGGCCGTGTCGTGGCACAGGTGTGGGAGCCTTCAATGCAGAGTGCGAGCAGCAGGGGTTTCAGGAGAAGCCTGGAAAGAGAGAGAACACGTCTGCATTGGGAAAGAAGCCACTGCGTGCATGGAAGACTGCCAGGCAGGCGCTTGCATCAGAAGGCCCGCTGGCCTCACATGCAGAGAGAATGTGAGAGGGCAGTCGGAGGGAGCTGCCATCAGCCGCTGAGTCTCAGAGGGAACACTTGGGCACCGGGGCACTCCAAACAGACTGGAATTGGTAACGGTCTTTGAAACAAATACAATATATGCCTATTAAATACCAAACCGAGCAGAAACTTGAAACTACATATAACGAGTGCATTATACATACTGAACTGCATGACAACTTACAATTGAGCATAACAAATGCATTGTAAATACAGAACTGAATGGAAACTTCACATTAAGCCTCACAAATGCATTTTAAACACAGAACTGAACGAAAAGGTGAAACCATACATAACCGAAGTATATTGAAACCCCTAAATTAGATATCTTGAATACGGTGCTTTAAAAACTTTATGAACAAAGCAAATCTTGAAGAACAAAGTGCCCATGTGAAAATAAACTACAGGAAAAGGGTAGAAGTGTGAAAGAGTGCCACAGAAGATGGGCTAGGAATAAAACCCCACAAAGGTGAACTTTTATGAATGAATGCAATGCAACTAGGCTACAGAATTAAGAGGTGTGTTTATTTGCATTTAAGGTTGACAAGGAGAAGCCAAAAAAGTGTCAACTTGCACATACAGCCAGGAGGCCAGCAAGGTGGAATTAAGTGAAAGTGACTTGGTACACTGGGGCAGGATCTGAGAACCTGTGTGGACTAGAACCTAGGGTTCCTGGTTGCATGACCTGTGATCGGTGGACCGTGTTGTCTGACAAATGCGCCTAGACCAGTGAGCCCTGAATGAATTGGGAAACAAAACAAAGAGAAACATTATGAATAAACTGGTGAGGCCAACCAGGAGGAGGACTAACTTGACCTTGAGTTGTGTTGCCCTTTTGAAAAAGACTAAAATAAACTTGGCAGAGATGAAGTCCTGGGGAAGGGTACCCCTAGACTTGAGAAACTGTACATGTTGCCTTGAGGACAAAGCCTTTAGACCTCTTTACATTTGGAACTGTGCTGCTTGAGACGTTTTGTGGAACTTTCTTGCACTTGGGGAAAGGAAACAAAGAAAGTGGAAAGCTGGAAGAAGCTCAGACTTTGAGTTAAGCACTGTTTATTCTGTTAGCAACATCCATACACATTGTTTTGTTTTAGTTGTGAGGGTAGGAATAGGTTTTGGACACAGAATGACTTAAGTTCAACTCTTTGACTCAAACTTTCCTTAGTTTTGTTCAGGTAGGGAAATCCCACCTTAGTATAGGGCAAGTTAGTATAGGGCCTTCAACCAGCCTGACATTTAAGTTAATATATTTTGTATGAACTTTAAGTCTGTTGTCCGTGTCTTGCTTCATGATACCTTCACAGTATTAGACAGACCTACTGACATGGCTCTGTGTAGCCCATGTGAAAGGTGCAAAGCAAACAGAATCACTAACATGTAACATTTGTATGCTGCATTTAACTCCCTAGACTGCATCCCGTTCTTCAGAGGCACCCTTCGAACTTAGCATTTAGCAGAGTCCCATATTCTGCTGTTTTCAACCGAAAGTTGTATCCTGCTGGCCACCGTATTTTGCCACATGCTCTGTATTTTGCATTCTTCAGTTGAATCCCATATTTTGCTGTTTTTACTGAAAGTTGTATCTTTCCGGTCACCAAACTTTGCTGTTTTTACTGAAAGTTGCATCTTGCCGGTCATCATATTTGCCACATGTTCTGAATCCGATTTAATGTTTAATTGTACCCGTCACACTGCAATGCATTAATGCTCACCTGATCTCAAAGTGTATTCTAGTGAACTGTTCGGTACCACCATAGCGCCACTCTGAGGTAGACCTCACTATGCATCCACGTCTGTTGCTTTGGTCAACTTTCTGATTTCCGCCTGCCACTGCCTGCCCCTATCCTACTTAAGGCCCCCCCCTCACATCCTCTATCCCCAATCCCATCCAGGCCCCATCGCCCTCCTGGCCATAACCAACACTACCCGTCGATGTTACAGCTGCCCCACAGCCCACCCGTATCCCTAGACGGGCACATCCTGGAACCTATGACATCCCCTCCAGGGCTCACCTCTATGCACAGCCTCCCTTGCCCCCTTGCACTTAGACAATCACACCTTCCAGCCAGAACCCACATCTCCAGAGACACCTCGGGCACCCATGCCTCCACCATCCGACTCAGAAACTCACTCCTCACATACCGCACACCAACTCTAGACCTACCAACCCACCCCCACCACTCTCAACACTCCCAACCAAACCATTATGGGAGCCCTCATCAACACCAGATCTCTTCTAGCTATATCGGAAACCTGGCTCAACGAAACCTCAGTCACAGCTCTGTCCCTTGCTGTCCCGACAACCACTCCATCTGCAGAAGGGACAGACCTAATGCCAAAGGGGGAGGAGTGGCCATCATAGCTAAATCCTCCTTGAACATGAGAGAAGTGCCGTCCAAGCCCCATACCTAATGTGAACTCCTCTCTGAGAAACTGCCGCTCTCAGCGACAGCAACACTAAATGACCACCTCATCTACCGTCCCCCTGGGCCCACACACGCCTTTGAGAATAAGGTCACAACTCATCTCAGCACTTGGCTTTGTGCACAGAATCCAGAATCCTATGCATGTGAAAGGTTGCACTCTCCACTGGCTTGCAGATATCAACTGCACTCTCCACCATCATATCTAACTCTCCCTGCCCCTGGACTGCTCACCACCTAATCACCTTCAACATAAATACCATGATCAGCCCTACTAACCTTCCCTATATAGCCCCAGAGGCTACCTCAAGAAACAAAAAGATCACAGCCAACAACCTGCTCCCACTATTGCAACACGTCCTGGCCTCTCCCACGCACAACACCACCAACCCCACCATAATGACCACTCTATACAACGACACAATCCTGTCTGCTATTAACAAAATCACTCTGCTCACGCGCCGCAAATCGAAACCGACCCACCTCAATGCCTGGAACACCCCCCCTCCCCAAGTTAAAAGATCCAAGAATAACAAAAAGAAAAGCAGAATCACTCTGGAAAAAAACACCCAAATCTACTAACAACTAACAATATTCTCTTTGACACTGCCTCCAGGGATTACAAACAAAAAGTTACTTCTCACCAAATGGAAATATACGACGACAGAATAGCCAAAGCCAGCTCCAACACCAAGGAACTTTTCCTAATCCTCAGAGAGCTAGAAACCCCCATCCCACACCAAGAAAGCTGCAATAAAGACGTAAACTGGTGCAAGAACATTCCAAATGCCCTCCAAAACAAAATCAGCCGCCTCCAAACTACAATCAAAGCCAAAAAGAACAGCCTAGACAAATTACATAAACCCCCCCACCCTTCTGACACCACCACCACCCTCCCCAAGGAGCTTTCCCAATTTGAATTCAAAGAGGTCTCCATTCCAGAGGTTCTGAAGATCATCCGTAGCCTAAAACCCTCAAGATGCCAAGGCGACCCATGCCCACTCAGAGTCATCAAAGACTGCACACCCCAACTCGCTCCATTCATCACCAATCTTATCAATGCCTCATTCAAAAGCAACTGCGGCCCATCGGACCTAAAAAAAGCATGGACACTTCCCTTATTAAAAAAAAACAATCTGGACCCAAACACTCCCACTAACTACCGCTCTATAATAACAGTACAGTTTCTATTGAAAATTCTGGATCGGGTAGCTTATCTGCAAATTCAGAATTACCTGGAAACCAATAACATCCCAGGGTTAGTTCAGCCTGGTTTTCGTTCAAGACACAGGACGGAAACAGCACTACTGGATTTAAAAATCCTAATGGGCAATCTGAGGGAAAAGTGGGAAACTAGCTGTGCTTCTTCTCCTACACCTCTCTGCTGCATTCAATCTGGTGGACCACAACATTCTGTGTGATCACCTAACATCAGCAGCAAACCTCTCCCCTATGGGCACACACTGGATAAATTACTTTCTCAGCGACAGAATTATGAAAGTCTTCTTCCCCAAAGCCGAAGCTTCCCCACCCCAGTCACCTGTGACATGCCACAAGGATCCTGTGTGGCCCCCACCTTGTATAACATATTCTCAAAGCCACTTTTTACCACCTCGACGACCTGGGTGTCATCTACACCAACTACGCAGATGACACTCAGGTCCACATACCTATCTCAGGAGACCATGGCACTGACACGGCCACCCTCAATGCCATATACTGATCTATCCAAGACTGGGTGGCGCAGCACAGGCTATGCCTAAATGACAATAAGACCAAGCTGCTTATCATCAGCTCTCAATACAAAATCACCATACTTAATCACTGCTTCAAGTCATTTATCATAGATGGACCCACCATAGAAGTCACCAATGAGGTAAAAACATTTGGCTTCCACCTAGACTCCTCACTCAATCTCAACAAACAAGTAAATGCCACCACCTCAGCCACCGCATACACATGCAGACTCATCTGATGAGAACTAGCTCATTATCTGTTAACGGTCATTTGTTTTGCTCTGTGCTGCACTCTATCAATATTTACCTGCACAAACATCGACCATCTCAACTACAGTACGCTGTATCTATTGCCTAAGGCCATAACACTTACTCATTTTTTAATGTACTGCTCCTATTGGAGCATAGACCATTACCATAGCCAGGTACAGTAAATTGACTAATGTAACGCTCACCTGAATCCCTCGGAGGCGCGGGTCTGGTCTGGGCGTTCTCCGAACCTTCCAGAGTCACTCGCAGGTCTTTGGCACCACCCTGGAAGGGCCCCCTCCTTACTGTGATCTTAATCCGGAGAGTGAGATGTCTTAGGTAAGTAAATGCGGCGCTCTCCATCCTGCGTCTGTGCAGGGGCGCTGTAGCCAGTTACTTCACTGGACGATAGTTCAGCCTTTTATTGCGGAGGTAGAGTCCAGAAGGCAAGACCGTCGTTAGCTGCACGAACGGTAAGTGCCTTATACAAGTCTTTTATTGTCCTTTCAGAATCTTGCCTCTTTGCAGGTCCGGTATGTTGATCCAGTAAGTGGAAAAGTCTGGAGTTTTTTGCAGGCAAGCAAAAGGTTCATCTGAAGTTAAATGCACTTTTAAATGTCTTTTTCCCCCTTTTCTTTCAGGTCGCGGTGCAACCGGCAATGAAGACTGATGCCAAAGGATCGTGCCGGAGGACCACTTGAGGCACGTGAGTAGAAATGGAGTCCTGAGCTCTAATAATGTCCTTCTTGTATTTTACAGGTGCGGACAAATGGCGCAGAACGGAGCTCGCGGAGACCGTGGCACAGGTAAGCAGATATCATGGAGTTATCGCTAACCTGTATTCTTTGTTGCAGATGGCTGGAGAACGAAGAATCGCGGCACGGGGCCTTGGAAGGCGCCGACGGGTGGTAAGAGCAGCTCTGGGATTCTCTCGTGCTACTCTAATGTTCTCGTTTTCCTTTTCAGATGTCACGGAAGGCTGGAGCTGGATTTCAGGAAGGTAAGTTGAAGATTGTCCTGTTTTCAGGTGCAGAAGAAGAAGATCAGCTGGAGCCGACACGGTGAGCGTCCTGCTGCTATTGCAGAATAAAGCGAAGCATGTGAAACCAATCGGGTGTGGTTTAAATAGCCTTCAGTAGTGCTTAGGCGTCTTCTTCCACAGCCTCCAGAGGTAAGAAAAGAGTTCCAGTATGTGGTTCTTGGGAGTGGTGCTGGCCCCCCCAGCAGTTAAAGTAGTCCCAGCAGGATTGGATGAAGAGTTCATCCTGCAGGTAGGAAGGCAGCATGGTCTGCAGCAGGTAAGTCCACCCAAACTCCAATCCCTTTTATATGAGCCCGGCGCTTCCAGTGCCGGGACTGGGTCCCTTTATGAGCATGAGCCTGGCGCAACTGGCGCCAGGACAAGGTCCAAAAGGCCCCTACGGGGGCCGGCTGGTGCCTGGAATGAGGATCATGACCCTGCTTCCAAGGATGTTGGGCTAGGTCTGACACCTTGGGGCCAGTGGTCATGACAGCACCCCCCCCCCTCAAGGCCCCTCCCAAATTGGTCTTCCCCGGAGGCTTTGGTTTGTTGGGGAAGGTCCGATGAAATTTTCTGATTAGACGAGGAGCATGGACATTTTCTGAAGGTTCCCAAGATCTCTCCTGGGGGCCATACCCTTTCCAATCAATCAGGTAATACAGTTTTGACTTGAAAAATTTAGAATCCAAGATGTTCTGAACGTCGTATTCGGTTTCTGCGTCTACTTGGATTGGCTCTGGAGGTTTAGTCAGACGGGTTCCGGGTTGCATAGGTTTCAGGAGTGAAACATCGAATACGGGGTGTATTTTCATCCGAGTGGGCAATTCTAATTTAACTGCCACAGGATTTATCACAGCCGTGATCGCGTAGGGTCCTAAGTACTTTGGGTTAAAGCTGCGTGGTCCTTTTAGAGATAGATGTTTAGTAGACAGCCAGACTTGGTCTCCTACTTGGTACTGAGGGGCCTCTTTCCGATGTTGATCAGCACCTTTCTTATAAGATTCTTTGGCTCGTTGAAGGTGTGCGATGGCTTCCTTAAATGTTTGAGTTATGGTCGCATGAAGATGGTCCACAGCGGGTGTTCCTAGATCTTGAGGTGGATCTAAATTAGAGGTCCGAGGATGAACCCCATACAACAGGAAGAAAGGGGTTTTACCTGTTCCGGTATGTATTGAGTTGTTGTACGCATATTCAGCAATCCAAAGAATGTCCCTCCAAGTACCCTCTGATTGTTGTAACATGCAACGAAGATACTGTTCCAGAGTTTGGTTAGTCCTCTCAGTCTGTCCGTCAGTTTGAGGGTGGTGGCTGGTAGAGAGTCGCACGTCAATTTGTGCAAGACGACAACAACTCCTCCAGAAATGGGAAATGAATTGGCTCCATCGATCAGAGATTAGGACTGAAGGGAACCCGTGCAAGCGAACAATGTTTTCAAGGAATTCTCGGGCTAGAATGGAAGCTGTGGGTAATCCTTTCAGTGGAACAAAATGAGCCATCTTTGAAAAAAGATCGACAATTACTAGAATTGTATTATATCCGGAACAAGGGGGTAAATCCGTGATAAAATCCATTGAGAGGGTGTGCCAAGGGCACGGTGGAATGTCTATCGGATGCAGTAGCCCGGCTGTTTTTTCTCTCTGGCTCTTGTTTTGTGCACAAATGCCGCATGAGGCCACAAAGTCTTTGATATCCTTTCTCCAGGACGGCCACCAGAAATGTCTTTTAATTTTTTCGGAGGTTTTGGCTACACCCGGATGTCCCTCTATTAAGGAATCATGATAGCAGGTGATGACCTGTTTCTGTAAGTCATCACACGGTAAATAAAGTCTGCCTTGGAAGTATAATAGATCTTGTTCTATCGTAAAATCCTTTCCTTTCTGCAGCCAAGTCAAGGAATCTTCGGGAGTTATTACTTGCTTGATCTTCCTTTTTATGTCGTCAAGAGACATTGTGTTGATGACTCCCAAAATCTTTTGTTCGGGGATTATGGGTACTGGTTCTGGATTAGCTGCAAGTTCGTTAACACCTATTCGTGAAAGGGCATCCACTTTTCCGTTTTTGACGCCCGGCCGAAACGTTATCACAAAATCATATTCCGCGAAAAATAAAGCCCAACGGAGTTGTCTTGAAGATTGGGCCTTGGCTGACTTCAAATATTGGAGATTACGATGATCAGTAATTACAGTGACAGTGTGCCGGGCTCCTAGGAGATAATGCCGCCAGGCCTTAAAGGCGGACTTGATTGCCAGAAGTTCCTTGTCCGTGATTGTGTAATTGATTTCCGGGGCCGAAAATTTGCGGGACCAAAACGCCACAGGGTGTAATTGGTGTGTTTCAGGATCTCTTTGTGACAAAACTGCCCCCATTGCAAGGCTAGATGCGTCGGTCTCGACGATATAAGGAAGGTCTGGACGAGGATGTTTCAGGACTGGAGCAGAAATAAATTTGGCTTTCAAATCTTGGAAGGCTTGTTCGGCCTCTGGTGTCCACTCGAATTTTTTGTTCTTTTTTAGGAGAGCCGTGATAGGTTGGACTGTTCGAGAGAATTCGGGGATAAACCTTCGGTAAAAATTAGCAAAGCCCAACATGCTCTGTACTCCTTTTACCGAAGTCGGAGACGGCCATTTGGTGATAGTATCCACTTTTCTTGTGTCCATGTGAACACCCTTGGGTGATAAAATGAACCCCAAAAATTCGACTTCTTTTACATGAAAGGTACACTTTTCCAACTTAGCAAATAAACAATGGTGGCGAAGCCTCTGCAAAACTGCGGTGACATGTCGTCGGTGTTCAGCTTCTGAGGAGGAGTATACCAAGATGTCATCAATGTAGACGACTACACAAACATCAATAAGCTCTCGGAGAACGTCATTCATAAAGAACTGGAAGGCGGCCGGTGCATTACATAGTCCAAAAGGCATTACTTGATACTCGAATAATCCGTATTTTGTGCGAAAAGCCGTCTTCCATTCGTCCCCCTCCCTGATTCGTACCAAGTGGTAGGCTCCTCTGAGATCTAGTTTTGTGTAAATGCAGGCGCCCTTTACTTGGTCCAATAGTTCGGGAATCAGAGGCAGCGGGTACCTGTTTTTGACTGTAATCTGGTTCAGGGCGCGATAATCTATACACGTTCTCAGGTCACCTTCCTTTTTCGAGACGAAGAACAAAGCTGAAGAAGCTGGAGATTTTGAGGGACGAATAAATCCGTTAGCCAGGTACTGGTCCAAGTATTGTCTGAGGTGAAGATTTTCTGGCTCAGTAAGAGCATATATTCTACTGCACGGTGGAGTGGATCCGGGTATCGGGTCTATCTGGCAGTCGTATGGCCTGTGCGGAGGCAAGGTGTTGGCCTGATCTTTCTGGAAGACATCACTAAACTCTTGATATTCACGAGGCAATTGGAGGTTCTCGGAAGCGATGGCTGCCAGCCTGATGTCGGGCCGAGAATAACAAGTTTGGGCGCACTCTGGAAACCGGATTACCTTGGCTCACCAGTCGATCTGAGGATTGTGTTTTTCCAACCAAGGAACTCCTAGAATTACTTGAAACTGCGGGGCCTTGATTACATCAAACACGATTCCTTCCCGATGTCCGTCCTGGCAGAGCAGCGTCACTTCCACGGTGGTGTGAGAGACTGGTCCGGAAACTATTTCTGTACCATCCACTGTAGTGATTACATCTTTTACCAATTTAGGACACAAAGGAAGATTCATCCTAGCTGCCATATCTTGATCCACGTAGTTACCGATTGATCCGCTATCAATGAATGCCTTAATAGCATGCATACGATCTGGTTGGTCGGGGCTTATGAGGACCATAGGCAGTACGAAATGCGAGGTCAAGGAACTGGTTTTTACGCTCGGCAAGCGGACCTCTACGCTTGCCGGGCGAGGTCGTTTCCCGATTCTTGTTGTTTTGCATCCTTTTCGGAAGCTCCCAAGGCTTTCTTGACCGGTTTCACTGAACAATCTCGAAGGAAGTGTCCAGACCTCCCACAGTAGAGGCATAGCTGTAACTGTCTTCGCCTTTCTCGTTCCTTTTGAGTTAAAGGTCCTTTCACGATGCCTATCTGCATGGGTTCCAAGGAATCATTTCCTTTAGCAGGGTTTTGAGTCTTTGAGAACGCCCTGGTTTCAAATCTGGAGCGATTGGCCTTTCTATTCTGTAGTTGATACTCTAATTGAACTACTAAGTCGATATAATCGCAGCACTCTTGCGGAGGATTTACCACCTGTGCTAAGACATCTTTAAGTTCTCCACGTAGCCCCCTGTGGAAAAGCGTGATCCTCTTGTCTTCAGGCCACCTGGTTTCAACCACCAGTCCGTTAAAAGATGCTATGTACGCCAGGAGATCTTGGTTACCTTGTCTTAGCGATAGGAGTTCATTGTCCAAGGCCTGCCCTTGTGAATGCCGTGCGAACAACTTTTCCATACTGGCCTGAAAGTCTTGGAAGTTTTGGAGGATCGGATCATCCTGTGTCACTAAAGGAATGGACCAATCAGCCGCATTGCCACTAAGATAAGAAAGTACGAACGCTACTTTGGCTTGGTCAGTTGGGAATGCAGCGGGTCTACACAGAAAGTGCAAGCGGCATTGGTTGATGAATACTGCGTAGCGTCTAGGATCACCTGAGAAACGTTCTGGTGGAGCCAGGGGCACGTTCCCTGGCAGATTAATCTGCACCGGATTGCTTGAGGTTGTATGTGGATAATTCCCTCCCGAGGTAGGCAAAGGTGCTTGCCCAGCTTGAATTTGTAGCAATTGCCTGGCCAGGTCATCCGCTCGCTCTTTGGAAACGATCAATTCCCTTCGTAAGGCATTTGTTTCTTGACGAGATGCATGTACCTCGGCCCTCAGCTCCCCAAGCAATTGGGCCAATTGGTCTGTATCCGAGGTTTCCATTGCGCCTGGGTGGGATATTTGTGGTAGGCTTCGCGTTCTGTAACGCTCACCTGAATCCCTCGGAGGCGCGGGTCTGGTCTGGGCGTTCTCCGAACCTTCCAGAGTCACTCGCAGGTCTTTGGCACCACCCTGGAAGGGCCCCCTCCTTACTGTGATCTTAATCCGGAGAGTGAGATGTCTTAGGTAAGTAAATGCGGCGCTCTCCATCCTGCGTCTGTGCAGGGGCGCTGTAGCCAGTTACTTCACTGGACGATAGTTCAGCCTTTTATTGCGGAGGTAGAGTCCAGAAGGCAAGACCGTCGTTAGCTGCACGAACGGTAAGTGCCTTATATGAGTCTTTTATTGTCCTTTCAGAATCTTGCCTCTTTGCAGGTCCGGTATGTTGATCCGGTAAGTGGAAAAGTCCGGAGTTTTTTGCAGGCAAGCAAAAGGTTCATCTGAAGTTAAATGCACTTTTAAATGTCTTTTTCCCCCTTTTCTTTCAGGTCGCGGTGCAACCGGCGATGAAGACTGATGCCGAAGGATCGTGCCGGAGGACCACTTGAGGCACGCGAGTAGAAATGGAGTCCTGAGCTCTAATAATGTCCTTCTTGTATTTTACAGGTGCGGACAAATGGCGCAGAACGGAGCTCGCAGAGACCGTGGCACAGGTAAGCAGATATCATGGAGTTATCGCTAACCTGTATTCTTTGTTGCAGATGGCTGGAGAACGAAGAATCGCGGCACGGGGCCTTGGAAGGCGCCGACGGGTGGTAAGAGCAGCTCTGGTATTCTCTCGTGCTACTCTAATGTTCTCGTTTTCCTTTTCAGATGTCGCGGAAGGCTGGAGCTGGATGTCAGGAAGGTAAGTTGAAGATTGTCCTGTTTTCAGGTGCAGAAGAAGAAGATCAGCTGGAGCCGACACGGTGAGCGTCCTGCTGCTATTGCAGAGTAACGCAAAGCATGTGAAACCAATCGGGTGTGGTTTAAATAGCCTTCAGTAGTGCTTAGGTGTCTTCTTCCACAGCCTCCAGAGGTAAGAAAAGAGTTCCACCCAGCAGTTAAAGTAGTCCCAGCAGGATTGGATGAAGAGTTCATCCTGCAGGTAGGAAGGCAGCATGGTCTGCAGCAGGTAAGTCCACCCAAGCACCAATCCCTTTTATATGAGCCCGGCGCTTCCAGTGCCGGGACTGGGTCCCTTTATGAGCATGAGCCTGGTGCCACTGCCGCCAGGACAAGGTCCAAAAGGTCCCTACGGGGGCCGGTTGGTGCCTGGAATGAGGATCATGACCCTGCTTCCAAGGATGTTGGGCTAGGTCTGACACCTTGGGGCCAGTGGTCATGACAACTAAGTTGTGTGACACTTCACATGAGATAGCACAGCAGCTGCATTACAACATTTTCACTGCCAACCTCTCGTAATGAAACCCAATATGGCGGTTACGCAAATCAGTGGACATTCCCCCCACCCTCTTCCTGCCATCTTTCTTCTCCAAACCACTTGACTAACGCCCTTCATCATGGGTCCACAATGCGTTACTATAATTCCTCAGATACTAGGCTCAACAGCCTCACCAAAACCATCCATTTCCACAAACGCCCCAGATCTGTCAGCACCAGAAATAAACTCCTAGGTCAGCGCTCCTGTCATGCCTCTGCTACTATATTTCCCGCTTCCAGCTTACAACGTGCACACCACGCTGCAACAATGAGCCCACACTCGCCTGGAACTATTAAGGTCACAACACCTGCCCCACCTGAAACTACAAAAGTCGCTATTACCACTCAGACAAAGGAAATAATAAATCCAATCTGACACCCTCTCCACTGCAATGTGCACTGATTAATGCTAGATCCTTCCCATCACATGCCACGGAAATTCACGACCTTGATGCCTAGCCATTACGGAAACATGGTTCAATGAAGCCTCGGGACGAGCCCTCTCCCTAGCACTTTCATCAGGATACACCATCTTCCAATAAGATAGACCAACTGCGAAAGGTGGGGGTGTAGCCCTCATAGTTAAGGAAACTCTAGCAGTGAGACAAACCATCTCACATCTCGGAGAGAACGTAGGCTCCCTTGCAGTCAAGATCTTTATCTCTCCTAACATCAACACTGCTATTCACATACCGCCAGCGAGGACCAGCAGCGGACTTCCATGATAACCTAATCCATCTCCTTAATGAAAATTTGAAAACCACCTTCAAATCCGTTCTTTTGGGGGCATTCAATCTGGGTTTTAATGATCAGAACGATAAGCGATCAAAGGCCCTAGCTAAAGCTCTGCAGGAACTTGGCTTCCACCAAAAAATCTTCAATCCCACCCACTGCAAAGGGTGCACCCTAGACTGGGTAGTAGACCATAACTGCGAGGTGGATATCAGTTCCAATACTCCCCCTGGACTGACCACCACCTTATCCACTTCCTCATCCCAACCAGCTCCAACACACCGAAAACACTCATACCTGCCCCACCTGCTCTAGCTAGATGTGAACATAACCTTACCAAAGAAAGGATCCATCCTTACCTAGATACTCCAGTGCTCAAGTACCCACTCTCATCAGACCCATCTGTGCTGGCTGATATCGACGACACTACGCTCAAAACAGCCATTGACACCATTGCCCCGCTAGAGAACAAAAAAGCGAAAGAAAAACACTCCAATTCTTGGTTCTCCTCCGAACTGAAAGAACTACAAGCACTCAAGCGCAAAGCCCTGAACAAATGGCAAAGATCCCCACAGGACTCCACGCTAACCACCTACAGAACTCTAGCTACTCAATACAAAGCCATAATCTTAGCAAAATCCTCATCTTTCAACAATAGGATTACTAACGCAACCTCAGAATTTAAAGAGCCCTTTGCCATCTTTAAGGAACTGTTCACACCAGTAACCAAATCACAAGAAGTTGTTAAAGACGAAGCCTTGTGCACCAGTGTACAAACAGCCCTGATTAATAAAATGTAACTCTTACCGAAAAAAGATCAATGATCATCACAAGGACCTCTCCAGATACAACATGATGGTGTCTTATAAGACCATCAAGGACATAAAAGAAAAAACCCTTCTCATTTAGGGAAGTAACCGAGTCCAAAGTACTGGACATCGTATGGAAAAATCAGACCATCCAACTGATTTAGCTATGCTTGCCCTGCCAAGTTGGTCAAAGAATGTGCAGACACCTTAGCCCCAGTCCTTAAAACTTTCATTAATGCCTCATTCAACTCTAACACAGTCCCTGCATGCCTAAAAGAGGCATGAGTTCGCCCACTTTTGAAAAAACACTCACTAGACCCTGAGATAGCCAACAACTACAGACCTATCACCACTGTCCCATTCCTGCTGAAAATTCTGGACAAAGTGACTTATACCAAAATGCAGCAGTTTTTGGAAGCTAACAGCATCCTGGGTTAGAGGCAAGCGGGCATCTGCCCGGGCCATGGGACAGAATCTGCTCGGGCCATGGGACAGAATCTGCCCTACTTGATCTCAAAATCCAATTCTGTGACATTATGGACAAAGGCAAGCCAGCACTTCTCCTCCTGCTAGATCTATCGGCCGTGTTTGATCTTGTTAACCATAATACCCATTATAAACAACTCAAAAATGCTGCCTACTTCTCCCCTGAAGCCATAGCTTGTATCTCGTCTTTCCTCAAAGGGAGACTTACGAGGGTCTTCTCAGAAACTGCTTGCGCAGCACCCACTACCATACAATGTGGAGTCCTACAGGGTTCCTGCACTGCACCCATCCTATATAATATTTTCACCTTACCACTCTTCAATGACCGGGACAATTGCAGCATAGCGTACACAAACTATGCCGACGACACCAAAGTCTCACTCCCCCTAACCGGCTCCTACAAACAAGAATCAGCTGCCCTAGCTAGCATTCAAGCAGCCATCTAGACATGGATTGCAGCAAACAGTCTTTGTCTCAATGGAAAAAAACAGACAGACAGAGTCACTGACATGAGATACCTCTGTGCATAACATGTGATAGTTATAAAAAAGAGAGACTCACTGACGTGCGCTGGCTCCATGGTCAACCTGTGATAGATAAAGTTAAAACGGATCCACTAATGTGGGAAGGATCTGTACCTGTGATAGGCACAGAGCACACAGACTCGGCTAACACGTGATATCTTTGTGCATCACATGTTAGATACTGCTTAAGGGCCTGGACTTTTTCTCCCCTGCTGTGCTATTCCACCGGGCTCAGTGTCAGATTGCCAGCCCAGTCGCCTTCAGCCCACTAGCCAATCACAAGCCAAATTCCCTTCCATATATCCAGCCTTGCCTGGGCGTCCTCATCGCTGGCATCCTTTGCTAAAGACAAGAACAAGAACATTACCTGTTTGTAATGGCTAGGGAACGGACAGGGTAAACCCCTGCTTTTCCAACAGATCGACATTACAATGTGTCTCAACAACCACAGTTCATTCCCAAACTCATGAGGACACACACTCACAAACGCTTGCCGTGTCATTGAGCTGCAAATCATCTCAATCTCAGCCACATTCTCTTTCCCTCGTTAGGATATCATCGGCACTATCCCGGCTCTCTCACCACATAATGCTCATTAATTCACACCAGGCCATCCACCATGCTGTTGACATCACCAACCTCATCACTGGAGGTGATGAGGTTGGTGATGGCATTTTTATCACTGAAACCTGGCATTTTTATCACTGAAACCTGGCACTCCCCTTCCCCTACCAATGTCTTTGATGTTCTCATCTCACCCGGGTACAGCATTCAAAATGTTCACTGCACAGAGAAGGTAAGGAGAGGTGTGGCAGTTATCCACAAATCAGACACAATCTATACCATGCTCAGTTAAACAGCCAGGAAATCCCCATTGCTCCTCTCTTGCCACCTTCTAGTACCGCAGATAGATATCATTACACTTCATCAGATTCATCACCCACGGCCCAGATGTGGGTCATTCCTCTAAAACACTTCTGACCCCATCACCTCAGCACCAGTTGCAAACATCTTCCTTGGTGACTTCAATCTTCCAAGTACCGGATCCACTGACATCACTAGGGACTCTCAGCGCCACCGCATGGATCTCCTGGATATAAAACAATGAATGCTAAACCCCACGGACATCAGAGGAAATATAATCAACCTTGTCTTCTCAGCATCCTTCCTATACACCGTCGTAACCCGATCCCACATGACTTGGCGGACCACGCTGCCACCCTCATCCTCCTTAATTCTAATGTCCCGTCCAACAAGGGTTGTTGTCAAACGACCATGTCCTTTAGTTTCTCCATTGAGGACTTCCCCTTGGAAGCACTAGACACAAACTAGAAACTCTAACTCCACCACCCTGCAATGCAGACAGTCCCTTATTAACTCTCAAACAACTATAATGGAATTGGTTGATGCGCATGACCCCTTTCAACTGCTTCACATCAGGGATAAACTCACCACCCACTGGTACATAGAAGAAATAACCAACAATAACTGTACCATCCAGTCACTCAAAAAACACTGCTGTGAAACTGAGAAATAAAGCCCTCCTCAACTTCAAGGCCTTACGCAGTCCTTGCCCGTCTCTCATCATCAAAGCCAAAACTGCATATTACTCATCAACTAATGACCACCACCAACAAGAGTAAAGCTCTCTTCACAGCAGTCAAAAAATCCTCAACCCACTTCCCGACGCAGTAATGCCTGACTCTAAAGAAAAGTGTAACGCTTTGAACAACCTTTTCATCAACAGGATAAGATATGACAATTGATCAATAGCCCAAACTCGTACTTCCCTCTGCTCTCAACCCCACAGCTTTTAACACAATGTAAGACCACCTTCACTCCTGTCGCCCTCACTTAAACCAACTGACCAAGTGGTGCCATACTGATTGCTATAGACTTATGAACCATAGACAAAGCCTATTTATCCCTATTCTATAAGCAGTTTCCCTACTTAAAGAAACTAAACTGACGTCTATCAGGGTGTTCGTAGTGTAAAAATGATAAAGCTCTGTCTTGGTCAAAAACTCCATCTTTCCCTGTCGCTACACCAAATAATAACTAAAGTTCAAGCAAATTTTGAGCCCAGGAGAATGGCTCCCTTCAAGGATGTTAAAGTCTTTCAAAACACAAGTTCTTGAAAGTTCAGCAAAAAGGATTCCAGCAACCACACCAGTTCCGCCAAAAGTTCTCAGAAGGGCTATAAGGGAGTCAATCTTCTACTATTCATTGTTTTGCTTTTATTTATTTATTTTTAATCAATTTTGTAATTTTTCACTTTTGGAAATGTCAATATCTTTTACCTTCTTTGATACATTAAATTGGACCCCACTGGGATGAAGAAGATGATCCCTGAGGTTTTCTTGACGTTTGTGGAACTGCCCGGGGACTTGCAGACAAAAATTATCAACTACTTTCTCAAGATACTTCACAGTCTCAACTCTTCCCTGCCGCCTCCCGGACTTATCTTGGTTCCAGTTACATTCTCCTTGGAACCTCTTTGCCGGTTTTTCCAGGTGTCACGGGTCTGCTTCTTCTATCACTTTACTTCTACGATTAACTCCTCTCTGCAGCCAACTCTTCTGCTTAAAAGGTCTCAGCGTAGTTGTTGGGCAGCTTGGTCGACCCACGACAGGGCACGCCATCATCTTAGTGTTTCTCACTACTGTCACTTACGCGGCTTCGCGCAATTGTTGGACCTAATGATCCACCCATTACAGGTCACTCCACCACTTTTGCTTCTCTCCACTTTTAGTATGCTGGCATCACACCGACCAGCAAGACACTTTTTGGGCATCCCGCTGCTCACCTTTACAATTCCAGAGACATGCCTCTCTGCAGTCTCCCAGAGCCCACATTCAGCTTTGCAGGCTCGCGTCGGCCCTCTTGCTTGCCGGGTTCTCCTCCTCCGTGCAAACCGTAGCCGCTCCGGCTCCAGCTGGATAGGCGACACTGCAATAAAGATCCCTTACTTCCACTCTCATCATCAGGTGGCGAGAATAATGTCCTTCTTTGCGGTTTAGCTTAAGTAGGTGGGACATCCCCAGCGTAACGTCGGTCCAATTGTTTACAGCTGGGGGAGCGTTCTTCCCGCTTGACTGTTGTGTTTTCCGGCTCTATGTATTTATCTTATCAGATTTGTCAGGAATCTTACAATACCACATTGTTTCAGTCGGTTTTGTAGTCATAATATCGAAAAAATAATTTCGAATTACAAAAATGTCGAAAAAAAATGACGAATTCAAAAATGTCGAAAACACATACATATAATAGAAAAAGTCATTAATTCGAAAATAAAATGTCGAAAAAAAATCGAAAAACCAATGTTAAAATAACTATGTAAAATGTCACATATACTAACGTTTTTTTATGGGGGCGGGTCCCCCCTCAAACCCCCATCCCAAACCCCTACCCCAACCCCCCCTCCTCCCCATCCCCCCCCCCCAACACCCCCCATGGATATACCTTTAATTTTTTAAAAAAAATATTTAATAAAACATTAATTAAATAATTATTAAAAAAAACCATCCCAAAACCCTACCCCAACCCTCCTACCCATCCCCCCCACCCACCATGGATACACCTTTAATTATTTTAAAAAATTATGTTTAATAAACTATAATTAATTATTTAAACATTAATTCGAAGAAAAAAAAATTCGACATTTTTATTTTCGAATAAATATTTGACATTTTGACTTTAGAAAATATTGTATTTGAAATTATGACTGGAGACTGTTTCAGTCTTTACCCTACATTCAGTGTACTGGGGTATTGGTATCAACCCAAGGGGTTGGGAGTTAAAGGGGCTGTATCTCAGACACACGTCCTTAGTCCCTCCCCATGAGATCCTCCCGCATGTTACCGCACTCAGGGTGAGTACTGTTTAGAGGTCGCACCTCCCTAGCCTCATGGAAAGGGGCTTCCCTTTTGGGAGGAGTGGCACCATCTTAAGGGTCGTCACACATCCTAAAAGATCACAGGGAATGCCTTTATCCTCCCTCCTCAAAACAGTAAATACCCCACTCAAACAAGGGATCTTTTAAAAGGACCCTAAAACAGGACTTATCCTCCCTCCTAATAAAAAAAAAAAGAAACTTGAACCATGACAATCTCGTAAGCTACTGTTCGATTTTTAGCCTCCTATTCATTGGAAAAAGCCTTCAGTTGCCATTTGCCAAACAACTCCATGATTTGATTAACTAACACCGCCTCTTGTGATTAAAAATCTTAATTTTAGCACTGAAACCGCCATCATTCAGGTCATACATGATGCTCTTAAAATCAGTCACTTCTCCCTGCTGGAACAGACCAGACATTTCTTGCTAAGTTGCAATTCAACCATAAGTGATGGAATCACACTTATTTTGGGATGTTCTTAGGCCATTTATTTTCCCTCGTTTTCCACGGCAGCAGCTCAGACCCTGACATTATTGCCCTGGCTGCTACACAGGCACCTTTTTATCCAAGGCCCTTTTAATGGCACTACATTCTGAGATCCCCTTTTGGATGTTTATGTCATGCAAGACTGCACGTTACAAGGGACTTCATTCAGACACGGTCTGAAGCTCCAGAAGGGGCGTAGTTCACTGACACAATCTGGAGACTTTGGAAAGTTTCCACAAAATGAACGATCCCCTTGTGAGTTGCACAGTGGGGCCTTGCAATCTACTCTAGGGCTCTCCCGAGACCCTTTTGCATTTCCCCTCCACACCTATCCCTGTGGAGGGCAGGTATTGGGTACCCATGTTGGTCAACTCCTCTAATAATGGTACCACGGTATGGGAGTATTCTTCTGCGGCTGGTGCTACTGTGCACAATCACATAGAGCTCCTGCTCTATCCCCAATACCAGGCTGTAAGACAAAATCTGATTGAATGAGAACAGACCCAAGTAGCCATGCCCATTTACCCCATATCTATCCTAACGTCTTCAATAAATACCCTTAACACCGGATTTATTTGGTCCACCACCTTGTCTGTATCCCCACTTACTACAGATGACTAACCCATTACCCCATTATCTACTATTAACTCTTATCATGGCACCCATGGATAGAGTATGACTGAGGTATCAAAGGTGTTGCATGTGTAAGGGGATGGATCTGCATACATTATTCTATTGCTTTCTTTTGCTTTGCATGACATGGTCCAATCACTGTAACGAGAGTAAGGATTTCCTAAGAAGCAAAAATATAATGAACCACAACAATAGAAACGATTGGGGGTAATTAATGAAGAGAGAAACATATCTTGAGATTCCAAACAATATAAAACAGGCTACCCTGTTATCTGTCTGTGGGTCAACCCCTCAAAGGCACGAAATGCGGATTATTACGGTTGTTTGGGTTTAGCCCCAAAATAAAAAGTTAAGGGGGTTCAGGAAGGGGGCAGGAGAGTTCGGACCCCCCCCCCCCTTAAGGCTTAATTACATATTGATAAGGAAATCCCCAAGGCAGGGGGAAACCCTACAGCAATGAAGAGTCTGGACACAGCTGAGAGGCAAACCAAGTTATTACTAGAGAAAGACAAACAGCAGAATACAGTAATACAGAATGACAAGTGACCGGTGGAGAGCTCTCTCTGCCGGTGTTAGGTTCAGAGCGTTTCTTATATAGCATAGAAAGTTTCCATGACATTTGTAGACATTTGGTAATACTAAGAAGCAGCCATTTGTGAAGAAGCCTTGCGGTTACATGCAGGGTACATTGTGTAGCAAGATCAGTACGCAACTTTGGCATTCACCGCTGAATACTCCTTATAAGGTGGTATTTGTGCACAGCTATGGAAAGGTACCGGGAGCTGGTGTCTCATGGGTCAGGAGTACAGCATTAGGTCATGTCCTGCCAAGCCAAGGCAGGGTGTGGGCATGACAGGAGAGCTGTGTGTAGCAAGAGGCCTCAGGCTAAGCCATGGTGAAGGATCTGGATCCTAGCAGGGGAGGGTAATTGCTAGGAGGTATAGTATCAGGACAATCCTGCCACATCAATATGTAACAGGTTCATATGGTGTCTTTCTGTGGGTTAACGCATTTTGTGTGAGAAGATGTTGATTATCTTTTCCGTGCATGGGTCTGAGATCTTGGAACCCCACAATATAAAAAGACGTGGGAATGTGTGGGGGGAGGCAGGCGGCAGTCAGTCAGTTTAGTACTTACCATCCATTGGGTCTCAATGAAACAGGCTAGTCGAGGTGTAACTGTGGGTAAGTCCCTAGAGAGTAGGGGATGTGGATTATCACGATTGCGTATGGAGCCATGATATCTTGTATCTCAGCAATAAAACAATGTGTTGTAGGAACTGTAGGGATTTAGCTTGTTTCTGGCACATGGGGTGGTCCTGTAAGAGAGTCCAGACCTATTGGAAAGAAGTTCTAGGCTGGATTCAAGAACTACAAATATCTTCAGAGAGAAGAGTCCACTATAAGTGCTGTTTAGTTTTAAGAGAAGTGATGAGGAATGGAGACCTCTTCCACATATGATGGGACACATTTCTTGCTGCTGGCAGCGAGGGTGTGCTTCGCAACTTACTGGAAAAGAGATGTTCAACCTACCAAAAGAGAACGGGCACTGAATAGGAAAGACATCTTTGAAATGGAAATACTCACTGCTATGTTATATGATAACGAAAATTATATGGAGTATGAGTGAAGTGCCTTCAGGGAGAAATATTTTGAATGAAAAGGAGGTGTCAAAAGGAGGTGCTGGACAAGGATGAATTGAGAGGGGATGGAGTTTTCTGCATAAGTATACAAGTAAACCCAGATTGGGGTGGTGTAGTACGATGGGGGCTAAATTTGGTATATGAATGTGATAGATGTACGTGTGCGAATTTGATGGAATGTATGGTTGTTGCAGCATAGTGCAGACCATCTTTTGGCAACAAGATACATTGAAAAGAGGCAAACCTGCTGTAAGGAACAAGTTACTTACCTGCAACTGTTGTTCTCCAGCATGGGTCTGGCATGGATTCACATGCTCATGAATAGTTCCTGTCGTCAGGCCGGGAATCCTCGGTAAAGAAAAAAAATCTGCATCAGTTTCGTTTCTGATCTGTCTTTCTTAGTAGTAACCAATCACTGATCTCTGGGTCATACTGCCCCCAGCCAATGACTGCCCTCTGCCCAAGCCCCTCCCCTGGCAGCCATCCTCCGATTTGGTAGCACGTAAAGTGGCAGTTTGACCAAGTGAAGAGCCGCAGAGGGGAAGGAGGGAGGGTTCGCATGTGAATCTATGCCAGACCCATGCTGGAGAACAACAGTTGAAGGTAAGTAACTTGTTCCTTCTCCAGCATGGGTCTGGCATGGATTCACATGCTCATGAATATAAGAATACATAGCAGTATGCACATGCACAACGACGGGAGGTGGCAACAGGCTCAACATTAAGCAATACAACAACTCGACATTAAGCATCTCTTACCTCCGCACCAGGCTCACCTTAAGTGAACAGGTTGCACAGCACTGCTTGGCCGACCCTGGACTCCTCCCTTGAGTCCCGATCGACGCAGTAGAATCTTGTGAAGGTGTGCGTCGACCTCCACGTAGCAGCCCTGCAGATGTCCAGCAGGGGCACACCAGACAGGAACGCTGTGGTAGCAGCGATCGTTCTGATCGAATGGGCTCTCGGACGGCCGGGCAGCAGTCGGTTTGCCAACCGGTGACAGTGCATGATGCAGCCAGAGAGCCATCTGGAAATGGAAGCCTTCGAGAACGCCTTGCCTTGATTCACAGGTCCAAAGTTCACAAACACCTGTGATATCTTCCGAAAACTCTGTGCGGTCCACGTAGAACTTCAGCACTCTAGCCACATCCAGCGAGTGCAAAGTCCTCTCGGCCGGAGACAAAGGCGACGGGAAGAAAACTGGCAACACCAAGGGCTCTTTGAGGTGGAAGTCCGACGGTACCTTAGGCATAAAGGAGGGGTGCGTCCTCAACACCACCCTCGTGTCGTGAAAAGTCGAGTATGGAGGCTTGCAAGATAGGGCCTGGATCTCTCCCACTCGTCGTGCGGAGGTGATGGCTACAAGAAATGCTGTCTTCCACGACAGGAACTTCAACGACACCGAAAGCATAGGCTTGAATGGGGCCCCTATAAGCCTGGTCAGCACCACGTTGAGCTCCCACGCTGGGGGTCTTCACCGGCGGGAACGATTGGAATAGTCCCTTCATAAATTCCTTCACCAGGCGATGAGACCACAAGGACGCCCGTCCTGTAGTTCTGGTGTATCGGGAAATGGCCGCCAGATGCATCTTGATGGAGGCGTGAGCCAGTCCAGCTTTGGCCAGCGACAGTAGGTACGGCAATACTTGGGGGCCGTAAACCGCAGAGGGTTAATCTTCTGTGCCCGGCACCAGACAGAGAACCTCTTCCACTTATGTCCATAGCATTTGAGAGTTGAGCCCTGGCTTTTGCAAGAACCTCTCTGCAGTCAGCTGGGATATTTTCCTCCAAACTCTAGTGCTGCAAGAGCCAAGCCTGCAAGTTCAGCGACTCCGGGTCGTGATGGAGAATGGCGCCTCCTTCTCTGGAGAGAAGATCCGCGTCCGTCGCCAGCTTGATGGGTGGGGACGCTGACAAGTCCAGAAGGTCCGGGAACCAGATCTGTCTCAGCCACGCCGGTGCGACGAGGATCATCCTGCACCTGGACCTCTTGAGCTGGTTGATGAGACGGAGCGGCAACGGAGGGAACGCGTACAGGAACAGGCTGTCCCAAGGGAACGAGAAAGCATCGCCCATGCTCCTCGGTTATGCGAACCTGCTGGCGAACCTCTGGCACTTGGAGTTTGTTGCCGTCTCGAACAGGTCGATCTGGGGTTTGCCCCACCGTTGAAAGAGCCGATCCACCTGGTCCTGGCGTAGTTCCCACTCGTGGCACGAGCGCAGCTCCCTGCTGAGCGAGTCGGCGATGGTGTTTTTTATTCCTGCCAGGTGGAAAGGAACCAGAAACATCCCCTGGGCGACGGCCCAGTGCCACAGATCCTGGGCCTCCTTGGATAGGGCTGGGGATCTGGTGCCTCCCTGCTTCCAGGTGTAGAACATCGTGGTGGTGTTTGTCGGTGAAGATCCTCACCACTTTGTCCTTGGGGGACGGAAGGAACGATTTGAGCACCCAACGCGGCTCGTAGCTCCAGGATGTTGATGTGAAGAGACCTCTCCTTCGGGAGCCAGAGGCCTCTTGCGTGGAGATCTCCTGTGTGGGCACCCCATCCCTCCAGGGAGGCATCTGTCGTTACTGTCTCCTGATACGCCGGGGTCTGAAAGTCCATGCCTGCCGTGAGGTGCGCACGGGCATCCCACCATAGAATCGCCCGACAGAACTCCTCGTCGAGCTGGATCCTGTCTTCGAAGCTGCACACTGCTTGAATCCAACTGGCGTCGAGGAACTCTTGTAGCGGACGCATCCGAAGTCTGCAAAGGGGCACAAGGTAGATGCATGAGCACATCATCCTGAGGAGGGACTTGATGGACCTCACTCTGGCCACATCCGTCGCTAACAGGCGCTGCACCTTGCCCAAAATGGCCTTCGTCCTTTCTTCCGATGGAGATGCCAGTCGCTTCGCTGTATTGAGCTTCGCTCCCAGAAACAGTGCCACCTGAGACGGGCCCAGATGGGATTTGGGGTAGTTGATGGAAATCCCATCTCCGTGAGCAGGCGGACGGTCCTCGCTTTGTGTTCGACGGCGAGTTCTCTTGACCTTGCACGGATTAGCCAGTCATCCAGGTAGGGGAAGACGTGGATCCCTTGCAGGCGCTTGGTGAACACCCTGGGTGCCGACTTTAATCCGAACGGCAGGGCTCTAAATTGGTAGTGACGCCCCTGGACTATGAATCTGAGGAACTTTGTGTCATTTTAGAACGGGGATGTGGAAGTAGGCATCCTCCAGGTCCAGTGACGATAGGAAGTCGCCCTCCTCCAGATGTCCCACGTGCTGGAGGGTGACCATCCTGAATTTCTGTGCCTTGATGTACTTGTTCAACCGATGCAGGTCCAGGATGGGGCGCCAACCGCCTGTCTTCTTTCTGACGAGGAAATATCTTGAGTATACTCCGGAGCCCCAGAGCCTCTTGGGGACGAGCTCTATGGCACCCTTCTTGAGAATCACCCTTACCTCCAACAGCAGTTGAGGGATGTGATTCTCCTTCCTGGCCACGGGAGGAATGCGAGGACACTTCCTTTGAAATTCCAGCAACTGTCCGCGGGCCAGGGTGTCCAGCACCCAACGGTCGGTGGAGATGGACTCCCACATGCTGACGAACTTCGTCAGCCGGCCTCCCACTGGGGTGCTTTGTGCGGGCCCGACGCTACGGCCGGTTCAGTCCTGCTTGGAAGAGGCCTTGCTGCCTTGGCCTCCTTGCCGGCGGCGGCGAGACCCTCCTTGCTTGCCGCGGCCTCTGTAGGCCTCCTGGGACGAGGAGCGGGCCGCCTGGCGGTAAGTAGAAGAGCTGCCGCTGGATCCCTAGGAGGCTCCCTGTCTGCCTCCAGAGCTCCGAAAGGGCCGCCGTTGCTGAAGGACTCCTAGGGCTTGGGCTGTTTCCGTGTTTGTCTTGATGGCCTGGAGGGACTCATCCACCGTCTTTCCAAACAGGTTGTTGCTGTCGAACGGCATGTCCAACACTCTGGTCTGGACGACCTGGCGAAAGTCTGTCGCCTTGAGCCACCCTCGTCGTCTGAGGCAAACCCTGTTGCCCAGTTGGCGAAATCCGGTATCGGCAATGTCCGTTGCCACCGCTATGGCGTGATCCGATGCCACCTCTCCTTCCTGCAGAATCTCTGGGACCTCCGCCCTCCTGTCGTGCGGTAGGAAGTCTAGCAGAGGAGCTATCTTGAACCAAAGCTCCCGGTCATAACGGGCCACAATCGGCAAGGCATTGGCCGCCTTAATCGTCGTCCCATGGAGTCCAACTTCTTGCCCTCGCTGTTGGCGGGGAAGTGGAAGTTGAAGCCACCGCACCCGCTGCTTTCTTCTTGGCCGCTGCTGAGACGACAGAGTCCGGCGTGGGCAGGGCCCTGAGGCACAAGGGGGCGGCAATCGGGTACCCGGTACTTCTTCTTGTACCTGTCCCTCTTGGCGGGTGTCGTTGAAGGGTTCTTGAGGATAGCCAGCCCCTCGTCCCAGATGTCGTCGAGCAAGGGCACCGCGAGGACCGACTTTCTCTTGCCCTCTCATCGTTGGTAAAGAAAACCTTCCTTTTTCTGTTCCTCAGGGCAGAGCTGGAAGAGCTCGGATGCCCTGGCTATCATGGCGTGAAAAGAGCCAATTTCGTCAGACGGAGAGGCCCGAGGAGGGGGTGATGACGGGATGTCAGTTGTGTAATCGCCGCCGTCGTCATCCGTCCCCGTGGCTGTATCCGTCGCCGTATCCTCTAGAGGGTCCGGCGAGGGGGATGAGGGGTCCACAGGCCTCGCGGGCACGAAGGGCGGAGCGGGGTGGACTCTCCTCCGCTTGTTCGGTGGGCTTCCCGACGGGCCTGGTTCTGGATCCTCCGTCGGGGTCCGTGGTAACCTCGTCCTTATCTCAGTACATAAGGATTGGATCACCAACAAAATGGCCGCCGAGCTATTCTGGGGCTCGGGTAATGGCTGTGACGGACAGGATGGCTGCTCCACTGGGCCCTCGTCGTCGCCATCGTCGCTATCTTCGATCACATCAGCGGGAACCTTCCCCTGGGATAGGACCTTCTCGAAGCTCTCGTTGAGGCCTTTCACGGTTTCCACCAGATCCTCCTCGGAGGCTGAATACGAGTCCGTAATGGCCACCGCCCCCCCCCCCCCTCTTTTTCCGCCGGGGTCTTCACGGGGGTCTTAACGATGGTCTGGAAAGAGGATTCCCTCCGCGGCGGCAGGGAAACTCTGGGCCCTGAGGCCACCTCCACTGGCGTAGGCTCTGCTGGCTTCGCCAGGGCCCCTGCGACAACCTCGATAGAGGCCTTTGCCGGGTGGATCAAGGCCCTCACCACCTTAGGTGCGTCCTGGGCCTTTGCTTTGGGGAGGGGGGGTGGAGGGTCACCGCCTCGCTCCCCCTCGGCTCCCTTCGAGATCGATCAGGGCCTCTCCAGAAGCTTACCCGGGTTCTCGGACTTCCTCTTCCCCGAACCAGAGCGCTGGCTCGTGGTTGATCGTGCCAGGGAAGTCGCGCCCTGTCTGGCAGCCGAGGAGCCCCGACCTTTCGGCGCTCCCGGTGCCCGCGGACTTGCAGTGCTTGGCCTTCTGTTGGGCCCCCGTCGCCGGGGCGCCCTCACAGGACTAAGAAGACCGCTCAGACTTTTCCTTCGCCTTCTCACCTGCTTTGTCCTTCTCCAGCCAGGCGGCAAGGCGGGAATGACGATCTTGCTTGGTCCGTTCGACAGGTTCGTGCAGAACGCACAGTCCTCCTCCACGTGCGTCTTGTCCTCATGAAGGCAGTGGAGACATCTCGAATGCTCGTCCTCCTTGAAAACATTTTGCAATCCGCATCCTGGGCAGCTCCTGAACAGCTTGGATCCGGGCGTCAAGCTTCCCTTGTCCTGGGCCATGTCCTTTGAGGTAGGCCACAGATCTTCTGGAATCCTCCAAGAACCGTAACTCGACGAAAACTTCACCCTTGAGGGGTGTAGAAGAATTCCGAAACGGGTCCCCGTTATCGGAAGTAGAAACAGTGGAGCTTGAGGCTCGATTAACCCAAAAAAAAGAGAAAAGTCTCCTGAAAAAGCGTGAAAACGCAGTAAAAGCTCGAGAGCTAAAACACAAGGACTCCCAACACTTGAACGTGCTGTAAAAATCTGAGGATGGCTGCAGGGGACGGGCTTGGGTGAGGGCAGTCATTGGCTGGGGGCAGTATGACCCAGAGATCAGTGATTGGTTACTACTAAGAAAGACAGATCAGAAACTAAACTGATTCTTTACCGAGGATTCCCAGCCTGACGACGGGGAATATTCATGAGCATGTGAATCCATGCCAGACCCCATGCTGGAGAACAGTGGGTACCCGTTTGCATCTAGAGATACACATTATCATAGATGTGTATGGGGCAATGATCGCTTGCAGCCTAAGTGGTGCAGAAGAAGAAATTACGTTCCGGTAATATTCATTCTATGGATTCTTCTCCTGCAGATTCCTCATCAGATTCCAGTGTCAGTTGCTCCAAAACTTTTTGACAGGGGGAATAGTGTACCTTAAATCGGCCTTCAATCTCTTTTTACTCAATGCGGCGGTCGTCGACTCCAGCCATGATATTGGTCGCCATACTTATACCATATCACTACGTCCCCGTACCTCAGTTCCTTCCCTTCCCCTCCCCAATCCACCCCCACCCCCAAGCTCAGCTGCTGTGTAGGAATAATCTAACAATTCAGCTGAAAAACAGCCACAACTCAAAGAAAAGATTCACCCAATGAGGTTGTTTCTTCTTTTTTTAGGTGAAGAACGGAAACATAAAATATTTCATAAATCACAAAGAAGTTATAAGACAGCTCTTGAAAAGGGAGTGTGCCTCATTCTTTCTGTAAAGAAGATATTCATCAAACTGCAGGAGCTTTCCCAGCAGGGTTGGATGAGAGGATGATGAGGAATCTGCGGGAGAAGTATCCATAGAACATTACCGGTAAGTAATTTCTCCTTCAATGGATTGCTTTTCTTTCACAGATTCCTCATCAGATAGACTCTACAAGCAGTATGTACTAAGGAGGCGGGATGAAAATCCTCACACCAAGATACTCTGAAAAACCCCTCTCCCAAAGCAAGCATCAGCTCTGCGGGCTACCTCTAGACAGCAATGTTTGGTAAAGGTATGCAGTGAAGACCAAGTCACTGCTCGGCAGATGTCTATCACGGGCACACCCCTTTGTAGAGCTAAAGAGGCGGCCACACCCCTAGCGGAATGGGCACTGATGCCTGAAGGTAATTTCTTTCCCGCATTGAGATAGCATTCCATAATGCAAAGCGTCATCCACCTAGATACGGATTGTTTGGAGTCAGCCACACTGTTTCTTGACAACAAGAAGGCTACAAATAGTTGGTCAATTTTCTAAACTCTGTCGTACTCGCAACATAAAAGCTAAGAGCCACTTTCGGATCTAGCCTATGGAACTGCTCATCCTCCTTGGGAGAATAAGGGTGCGGGCAGAAAACTGGGAGGTCGATAGTATGGGAAAGATAAAACTCAGACGCAACCTTGGGTAAAAATCCCAGTCATACCTTAAGAGAAACAGTCTCCCTGAAAAACCAGGTGGCTTGCACGATAGGACCACTATAGTGAAGACGCAGGAAGACCCTACACTCTGGACCAGGGTATTACCAAAACAATGCATACTGAAAAATTATCCAGAGGACTCTATTCAAGTATCGCGTATCAAAAATATTTGACTCGATACAAAATTTGAAAATGACAATCATGTATAAATCACCACTATAATTCACATTTAGATTGCAGCTAAAATAACATTTAAAACAGTGCAGATGGCCAAACTCATGTCTGCACGAAACAATTCAATCATCCATTCAGCACACATACAAAAAAGCATTCGCATACATTATTTTAAAAAACATCAAGATGGCGACATAAGGAAAATTTCATAAAGTTTAAGAAATTGGGAAAATATCAAATTTTGGAATTGATCTTGATAATTGCAATTTGCTTGATCACATCTCCAACAAATTTCAGTTTCCGACGGGTTTTGACGTGTTTGAATTATTTTATCCACGCCTTCATCAGGGAATCCAAATTGTATACCAATTGTCCAGACACTGGTTCCATGGAGAAAAGTAACTATGCCTGCAGTATATGGTCTTCAATCATGGATCTAGAACTCACAAATAGAGAGGCAACATATCTCGCCCAGAATTTATGGTGCCGCAGCAAGTATTCTCATAGTTGCTGCATGGGGCAACTGTAAAGGCCTGGACTGATGCTCATCATCAAAGTATATATTCCAGTTTGATTACACTGTAGCAAGATTGTTTGCAAATTGCGGGTGCATTCGGAAAACAAGCGTCCTTCGTCCTGGCGATCTCGATGCCAACGAGAAGGCTACAAATAGTTCGTCCATTTTTCTAAACTCTGTCGTTCTCGCAACATAAAAGCTAAGAGCCCTTTCGGGTCTAGCCTATGGAAAGGCTCATCCTCCTTAGAGGATGAGGGGCGGGCAGAAAACTGGGAGGTCGATAGAATGGGACAGATGCAATTCAGACACATCCTTGGGTAAAAATCCCGGTCGTACCTTAAGAGACACAGTCTCCCTGAAAAAGAGGAGATATGGTGGCTCACTGACCTGTCTGGCTGACCTAATAGCCAGCAAAAAAGCAGTCTTCAGAGTAAACAAGCGAATGGAGCAAGAATACAAAGGCTCAAAGGGAGCCGCCATGATGAAAGTGAGAACTAAGTTAAGGTCCTAGTCTGCGACAACAAAAGGAACAGGCCTTTCAGGAATTGAGCCATGACCAGGATCATAAAGAAAAACCCTTGATGCAGAGACCTTTTGAAAACAGACAACGCCACCAAGTCTCCTTTGACCTGAAGGCCTGACGAGGCCAGTGACAGAAGGAACTCCATCACTGTAGTGGTGGGGCAAGAGATAGGATCCATCCTCAGTTCCCTGCACCAAGCCTCAAATCTTCTCCATTTGCACGCGTACATCGATCTTGTGGAAGGTCTGCTTGCAGCCAGCAGCACCTTAAGTACCTCCTCCGAGAGGTCCTAGTCATCATATCTCATCCTCTCAAGAGCCACATATGCAGATTGAGGGATTCGGGTTCGGGTGTAGTGCCCGCGCTTCTGACTGGGATAGGATGTCCGGCCGAAGAGACACCCGGAGGTGTGTGCAAATGGTAAAAATCGAGAAGGTCCGCGTACCATGTTCTCCTCGCCCATTCTGGGGCGATCAAGATCATAGTTGCGTGAAACCTTCTCAACCTCCTGAGAACCCATGGAATGACAGGACTCGGAGGGAAGGCATTGTGGAGGTCGAAGTCCCACTCCACTAAGAACACATCCCCCAGTGTGCGCCTCTCACCAGGAACTCCCTCAAGCAAAATTGTTTGCACTTCTTGTTGGACTCTGTGGTAAACAAGTCTACCTTCGGGGTACCCCACTAAGCGAAGATCTTCTGCAAGACCTTCTGGCACACTCCAACAGCCAGAAGCACAGCTGCATCGCCTCCCTGCAAAGGGGGAGTGAGTGCTGTGAGACAGGCATGGTATCAAGATATGAAAAAGACAACAGATTGTGAATTCAACAATAGAACCTTTATTAAGTATCAGGATGGGTGTAAATTCTAACTTGCCCTATATCTATGTTGTGGATTTCCCTACCTAAAGAAAGTCTATGTCCGTAAGTCCAAATCAAAAGTCTGTGTCAAAACCTGTTTGCCCTCAAGTCTAATACAAAAATGCAGTGTAGGGTTATTGTAACTAAATAGTGTTCAACAGAAGGTCTGGAGCAGTCCCTAGCTCCCTTCCCCAAGTTCAGGATACAGTTCCAACAATTATAGGTTTCAAATGTTCTGTCAGGACTTGGTTTTCTCTTACCCAGGTTTCAAGCAAACTTGGTTTCAGTATACAAAATTCAAAAGAAGCTCAGGGTTCCCTTCCCTAAGCTTATAGTACTGGTTTACAAAACAACCTCACAATGTTCAGCTTTATCTTGTTTCAGGGTTGTGTTCACAATCATCCTGCACTTGCTGGGGCTTCCTAGTCTAGGTGCAGTTGACAGGCCGCACGGCCCACCCATTACAGGTCACTCTACCAGTTACCCTTGCCCCAGCTTTCTACCACCTTGACTCAGATTGGTTTCGCAATTCACAACCAACTCAGAAGCTCACAAATTCATTGATTAATGATTTCTCTTTCTTGGCACTTCCTTGGCTCCCTTTTCCAAATTCCACTTTATTGGCTTTCATTTGCAGCCTTCACTTCCACTTGTTCAACTTACTTTTGCTCGTTCAGCATTTTCTTCACACTTCACTGACTCCTCTCAGCTGTTCATTCACAGCTTTCAGTCTTGTATTCATAACATTAAAAGTTCATATTACTTTTAGTATCCTTGATTCATCAGACTTTTGAACACGTATAATTCCTTCAGAAGTGACCGCTCTGATATATGGTTTATCCACTTCTAACATTGCATTCATTTTGGATCGTTCTTCTGCTTTAATCAGGGGCTTTCGAGAACATGCCGAATGCATGCGACCACTCAGATACAATATAACTCAGCAACTTTCATGCATGCACCGGGTTTCTTGCATTCTCTGAAACTCACCGGTCACTGCGCTCTTTTCTTTATCTCCCTTGTGGAGATGATTTCTTGTATTTGAGGTGAGGGTCTCACCGCCTGCCCCTCAGGCGCCCCTGGACTGGTATTTCCATTCAGGGGAACGAGCACTGTTTGGCCACAGCGAAGTGACCTACACTCTCCACGGTTCCCTTCGCTTGCATTCACCGGCTCCTTGGAGACACTTCTCCCTCGCCACGCATTTCCACTGTGTTTCACCATGCAGTCCTTCAGCGTTTCAGCGTTCCGTTCTTTGGCTTCTTGGACTGGCCTTCCTGCTGCTCTCTAAGTTCTCTGGTGCTCCACCTTTTATACATCTGAGCCCCATCAACGGGTTTCAGGTGTGATTCACTCGCCTGGTTTGCCAGATTTCAACTCGACCAATTCCTGGGACATGTTGACCTTCAGCCATGTAGTCATCAGAATCGCTCTTCTTCGTCCCAGTACTATAGTGGTATTTCCCGTAGATAGTCTGTATTACTCTCTGAGGCATCTTCTTCACATTGTCCCCTGAAATGACACAAAGCAATTTGGATATGGACAGCAATATGCTACAAACGCTGAGGGAGGGTAGGGTAAGTCAATGACAGAAAAGGGCGGATACCGTGTCTCAGCCCTCTGGCACCCCCTCCCCAATCCCCAACGATCTCCTCTCAGGTGATCCTCCCCAGCTAGTCCACACCCAGGGCCGGGATCAAAAAGCGATGGTCCTTCCCTGGCAACCTGAACTTAAGAACCCTATGGAGTAATTGTGAGAGTGCCTTCATGTTTCTCACATTGCACAGCTCCCTGCTTGTCCCCGTTAGTGAGTGGCCACGGTATTGTCCGTATGATGAGGATGTGCTTCCCTTTGAGAGAAGGCGCAGAAGCTTTCAGGGCTAATCTGATTGCTTGCTGCTCCAGCCGGTTGATGTGGCAGTGTGCATCCATTGTGGACCAAAGGCCAATCACTTGCAACTCCTCGCAGTGAGCGCCCCCAACCATTAAGAGATGCATCACCATTGAGGCCAGAAGGGTTCCCCCACTAACAATTTCTCGCTGCTGGACTACCCAGAGAGAGAGAGATTGTTGCCCGCCGACCTGGACACCATTAGAATGTCCTTTAAGGTGCTTAAGTACGGGGACCATTGACCCTGTAACAGCCGCTGAAAAGACTGCATACGCAGTCTGGCCTCTGCCACTAGAAAAATGCAGGAGTTCATGAGGCCTAAGAGGCAGAGCAAGGAAACTAATGACAAGGTAGCGTGGCTCTGGAACAGGTCCATGGGTCTATCAGATGCTATCATATTTTATGAATTGCACCCTTGTGGACTTATGGAACTGTGAAAATTGTTAAGGTCTTGTTAGAACAAGTCAATGTTGGTGAATCACTTTATTCATATGTCTTTTTGCTTATTCCCTTTGTAATTTGTTTCAGACGATACCTATTGCTGCATTATCTTTCTGCTCTATCGGTTTGTTGGAAAAAATAAATGTTTGGTTTGGTCTGAATGAAGTATGTGGTATGTATGGAAAGGGTCATCTGTTTGTGTTTGTTTGCTCAGCTTTTTGTATGTATTAGTGGCGTCCAGCTTAAAGATTAGCTTGTAGATTTGATGAAATTGAATTTGTTTTCTTTTTTATATGTGCAAATAAACCCCGGTTGGTCCTTCCCTTCTGTTCACCTATGGAACAGTAGAACCAACCGTCTGACACTGGTGACCCTCTCCTCTGGGGAATAGCCCTTTGCACTCCAGTGCCCAGGATCACTCCTATGAACTGGAGCTTTTCTGTTGGTGTTGAGTGAGACTTCTGCAAGTTGAGGGAGAAACCCAGCCTGTGGAATAGTGAGCAAGTGTCCTCGAGATGGGACAAAATCTGCTCTGCCGACCTTTCGTCCAGGTATGGGAACACATGAACACTGGATCAACCCAAAGCTGAGCACCTTGAACTTGTAGTGCTTGTCCCGTATGAGGAATCTCAGGAACGTCCTTTGCTTTTGGTGGATTGGCACGTGGAAATATGCATCTTGGTGATCTAATAATACCAGCCAATCCTGAAGTCTGAGAGCGTGGAGCATTTCTCTCAACATCACCATCTTGAAGTTGTCCTTCCTCAGGAACTTTTTCAAAACCCTGAGGTCCAAGATGGGATGAAGTCCTCTGCCTTTCTTGGTTACCATCAAATATCGGGAATACCAGCCCGATCCTCTCTGCTCAGGAGGTACCTCTTCAAAGGCATCTTTTAAAAACAGGGCTTGCAGTTTTTCCTGGAGCACCTGTTCAGTTGTTGAGGAGGTGGTCTGTCCGCAGGGCTCTTAAGAAAAGGCAGACAGTACCCCCATTAGACAAGCTGAAGAACCCATGCATCAGAGGTAATCTCCCACCACTGGGGCCAATGCTTGCCTATCTGTCCCCCAACCAGTGAAGCATGGTGCGAGAACTCAAAGCAATGTCTAGGCCCATCGCCAAGGACTGCTGTGCCACCTCTTGACTACTGTCCACCATCCTCAAAAAGAATTCCTGCATCTCCCCTTTGGGAATGTACTGGGAAGCTTCCCTGATGGTTTGCCAAAGCCCACGGTTGTATTTCGCAAATGCGCAGGATGCATTGATCGCCTTTAGGGACATACTGCCCGACGAAAATACTTTTTTTTTGCCAGGGCATCTATTTTCTTACCTTCCCTGTCCACAGGGATAATGGAAGTTGATGTGGATGGCCTAGGATTAACAGTGCCTGCTTGTATGACTCAGGCTTAGGATGAGAAAGGAGGTATATTGGGTCCCCTCTTGCTGGCACGTTGTGAAGAAGGAACAAGTTACTTACCTGCAACTGTTGTTCTCCAGCATGGGTCTGGCATGGATTCACATGCTCATGAATATTTCCTGTCGTCAGGCTGGGAATCCTCTGTAAAGAAAAAACCAGTATCAATTTAGTTTCTGATCTGTCTTTCGTAGTAATAACCAATCACTGGTCTCTGCGTCATACTGACCACAGCCAATGACTGCCCTCTACCTAAGCACCGCCTCTGGCAGCCATCTTCAGATTTGGAAGCATGTGAAGTGGCAGTATGACCAAGTGAAGAGCCGCAGAGGGGTAGGCGGGAGGGTTCGCATGTGAATCCATGCCAGACCCATGCTGGAGAACAACAGTTACAGGTACGTGACTTGTTCCTTCTCCAGCATGGGGTCTGGCATGGATTCACATGCTCATGAATAAAGAATACATAGCAGTACACACATGCACAACCACGGGAGGTGGCAAAGGCTCAACATTAAGCATTACATCAAACTCAACATTAAGCATCTTACCTCCTCACCAGGCTCACCTCAGGCGAACAGGTTGCGCAGCACTGCTTGGCCGACCCTGGACTCCTCCCTGGAATCCCGCAGTAGAATTTCGTGAAGGTGTGCGTCGACCTCCACGTAGCAGCCCTGCATATGTCCAGCAGGGGCACACCAGAAAGGAATGCCGTGGTGGCTGCGATCGCTCTGGTGGAATGGGCTCTCAGACGGCCAGGCAGCGGTCGGTTTGCCAACCGATGACAGTACATGATACAGCCGGAGAGCCATCTGGAAAGGGAAGCCTTCGAGAGAGCCTTCCCCTGATTGACAGGTCCAAAATTCACAAAGAGTTGTGACGTCTTCCGAAAACACTTTGTGCGGTCCACGTAGAACTTCAGCGCTCTAGCCACATCCAGCGAGTGCAAAGTCCTCTCAGCCGGTGACGAAGGCGACGGGAAGAACACAGGCAACACCAAGGGTTCGTTGAGATGGAAGTCCGACGGTACATTGGGCATGAAGGAGGGGTGCGTCCTGAGCACTACCCTCGTGTCGTGAAAAGTCAAGTACGGGGCCTTGCAGGAAAGGGCCTGGATCTCTCCCACCCGTCGTGCGGAGGTGATGGCCACAAGAAACGCTGTTTTCCACGACAGAAACTTCAACGGGGCCGAGTGCAGAGGCTCGAACGGAGGTCCCATGAGCTTGGTCAGCACCACGTTGAGCTCCCACGCCGGAGCCTTCACCGGCGGGAATGATCTGAACAGTCCCTTCATGAACTCTTTCACCAGACGTTGAGACCACAAGGACGTCCGGCCCGTGGTCCTGGTGTATCGGGAGATCGCAGCAAGATGAATCTTGATGGACGCGTGTGCCAGTCCAGCTTTGGCAAGCGTCAGCAGGTACGGCAGTACCTGGGGAGCCGTAATCCGTAGAGGGTTAATGTTCTGTGCTTGGCACCAGACAGAGAACCTCTTCCATTTGTGTCCGTAGCATTTAAGAGTCGAGGACGCCCTGGCCTTTGCAAGAACCTCTCTGCAGTCGGTCGGTATGTCGTATCCTCCAAACTCTAGTGCTGCAGGAGCCAGGTCGGCAAGTTCAGCAATTTCGGGTCGTGGTGGAGGATGGCGCCTCCTTCCCTGGAGAGTAGATCCGCGTCCACCGGCAGCCTGATTGGCGGGGACGCTGACAAGTCCAGAAGGTCCGGGAACCATATCTGCCTCGGCCACGCAGGTGCGACGAGGATCATCCTGCACCGTGACCTCTTGAGCTGGTTGACGAGCCGAATTAGCAGTGGCAAAGGAGGGAACGCGTAGAGGAACAGGCCCTCCCAGGGGAACGAGAAAGCATCGCCCATGCTCCTCGCCTGGGGAAACCTGCTGGCGAACCTCCGGCACTTGGAGTTAGTCGCCGTCGCGAACAGGTCGATCTGGGGTGTGCCCCACCGTCGGAAGAGGCGATCCACTAGATCCTGCCGTAGTTCCCACTCGTGGCACGAGCGCAGCTCCCTGCTGAGTGAGTCGGCGACGGTGTTTTTTATCCCTGCCAGATGAAACGGCACCAGAAACATCCTTTGGGCGACGGCCCAATGCCACAGGTCCTGCGCCTCCTTGGACAGTGCTGGGGACCTGGTTCCGCCCTGTTTCCTGATGTAAAACATGGTGGTGGTGTTGTTGTCGGTGAAGATCCTCACCACCTTGCCCTTGAGGGACGGAAGGAAGGACCTGAGGGCCCAGAATACTGCACGGAGCTCCAGGATGTTGATATGGAGGGACTTCTCCGTCGGGAGCCACAGGCCTCTCGCGTGCAGATTTCCGGTGTGTGCTCCCCACCCTTCCAGGGAGGCATCCATGGTCACTGTCTCCTGGTGGTCTGGGGTCTGGAAGTCCATGCCCGCCGTCAGATGCGCGCGGGTGCCCCACCACCGGACCGCTCGGCGGAAACTCTCGTCGAGTGTGATCCTCTCCTCGAAGCCGCCCGTCGTTTGGATCCAGCGCGCGTCCAGGAACTCCTGCAACGGGCGCATCCGGAGCCTGCACATGGGAATGAGGTAGATGCAAGAAGATATCATTCCGAGGAGGGACTTGATGGACCTCACCTTGGCCGCGTCGGAAACCAACATCCGCTGTACCTTGCCCAGGATGGACCTGGTCCTTTCCTCCGACGGGGAGGCCAGAAGGGACACTGTGTCGAGCTTCGCTCCCAGAAACAGTGTGTTTTGCGCGGGTACCAGGTGGGACTTGGCGTAGTTCACGGAGAATCCCAGGTCCGTGAGAAGTTGGACGGTCCTTGCCGTGTGCTCCACGGCGAGCTCCCTCGTCTTGGCTCGGATGAGCCAGTCGTCCAGGTAGGGGTAGACGTGGATCCCCTCGCAGCGCAGCTGCGCCGCCACCGGTGCAAGGCACTTGGTAAATACCCTGGGTGCCGACCGTAGTCCGAAGGGGAGGGCTTTGAACTGGTAGTGACGCCCTTGGACCACAAACCTGAGGAATTTTCGGTGCCCCTTTAGGATGGGAATATGGAAGTAGGCATCCTCCAAATCCAACGACGACAGGAAGTCTCCTTCCTCCAGCTGACCCAGGACGTGCTGGAGGGTGACCATCCGGAACTTCTGCGCCTTGATGAACTTGTTCAGACGTCGCAGGTCTAGGATGGGGCGCCATCCTCCCGTCTTCTTCTTCACGAGGAAGTATCTCGAGTAAACTCCGGAGCCCCGAAGCCTCTTTGGGACGAGTTTGATGGCACCCTTCCTGAGCAACGCCTTTACCTCCAGGAGAAGCTGAGGGACGTGAAGCTCTTTCCTGGCCACGGGGGGGACGCGCGGGCACCTTCTTTGAAACTCGAGCGCGTGGCCCCGGGTTAAGGCGTCCAGCACCCAACGGTCGGTGGAGATGGACTCCCACACGCTGACGAAGCTCGCCAGCCGGCCTCCCACCGGGGGTGCTTCGGTGGGGGCCCGACCCCACGGCCGGTTCAATCCTGTTTCGACGAGGCTTTGCCGCCTTGACCTCCTTGGCGATGACGGCGGGGTCCGCCAGACTTGCCTCGTCCTCTGTAGGCCTCCTGAGACGACAAGCGTGCCGCTTGACGGTAGGTAGAGAAACCGCCGCCGGAACCTTTGGAGGCGCCCTTGCCTCCGCTGCTCCGAAAGGGCGTCCGTCGTTGCTGTAGAACCCCAAGGGCCCGGGTCGTCTCAGTGTCCGCTTTAATGGCCTGAAGGGAATCGTCCACTGTTTTCCCAAACAGGTTGTTCCCATCGAACGGCATGTCCAGGACTCTGGTCTGTACGTCTTGACGGAAGTCCGTAGCCTTGAGCCATCCACGCTGCCTAAGGCACAGGCCGTTGCCCAACTGGCGAAACCCAGTGTCGGCGATGTCCGTCGCAATAGTGATGGCGTGGTCCGACGCCACCTCACCTTCCTGTAGGATCTCCAGGGCATCCGCCCTCTTGTCGTCCGGTAGGAAGTCCAGCAGGGGAGCCAGTTTGTACCATAGCTCCGTGTCGTAGCGTGCCACGATAGCCAAGGCTGCAGACGAGATGACCTGCGTCCCATAGCGTCCAATTTCTTTCCCTCGCCGTCCGGTGAGGAAGTCGATGTGGAGGCCGCACCCCCCCCCCGCTTTCTTCCTGGCCGCCGCGGAGACGACGGAGTCCGGGGTAGGCTGCGCCCGGAGGCACAGGAGGGCCGCGTCCGGGACCCGGTACTTCTTCTCGTACCGGTCTCTTCTAGCTGGCGTCGTGGAAGGGTTCTTGAGGAGGGCGAGGCCCTCATCCCAAATGTCGTCCAGTAGAGGCACCGCGAGGACCGTCTTCCTCTTGGCCTCGCGCCATTGATAAAGGAATCCTTCCTTTTTCTTCTCCTCAGGGCAGAGTTGGAAAAGCTCGGATGCCCTGGCCATCATGGAGTGGAACGATTCAATCTCGTCGGGCGGAGAAGCCCTGGTGGGAGGTGACGACGGGAAATCCTCGTCGTATACCTAGTCGTCCGTACCCGTCGCTGCCGTGTCAGTCCCCGTATCATCCCCTCGGGTGGACGGGGAGGAGGGCTGGACGGGTCGCGACGGCTGAAAAGGAGGTGGAGGATGAATCCTTTTCTTGGGCGGGGGAACACCAGAAGGTCCCAGTTCAGGATCCCCCGACGGGAGAGGTTCCTCCGTCGGCAACGGTAATCTCGTCCTTATCTCTGAGCATAAGGACTGTATAGCCAACAAAATGGCCACCGAGTTGTCTTGCGGCGCTGGCAGAGGGGAATCCGACGGGCGATCAGGGGCTGTCGTCGTCACCTGCGTCGGGATCCATCCCGACGGGACGGTCTTCATCCACGCCAAGGCCGTGGCTTGAGACCTCGATCAGCTCTTCCTCTGAAGCCGAATCTACGACGACGCCCTGCCCCCCTTTTTCTTCCCCGCCGGGGATTTCACGGGGGTCCTATCGATGGGCAAGAAAGAGGACTCCCTCCGAGGTGGCAGGGAGACTCTGAGCCCCGAGGTCGCCACCACTGGTGTAGCCTCCACAGGCTGAGCCAGGGCCGCCGCGACAGTATCGATAGAGGGCTTGGCCGGATGGATTAAGGCCTTCACCACCTTAGGTGCGCTCACCGCCTTATCCTTGAGGGGGGGGGGGGGGACACTGCCTCGCTCCCCCTCCGATGGGGCCTTTGAGCTCGACCGGGGCCTCTCCAGGAGCTTCGCCGGGTGCTCGCCCTTCCTCTTACCCGACCCAGAGCGTTGGCTCGTGGCTGAAGGTGCCGGGGAGGGTGCGCCCTGCCTGGCGCCCGTAGAGCCCGACCGTACGGCGCTCCCGGTGCCAGCGGACTCGCGGTGCTTGGCCTTATGTTGGACCCCCGTCGCCGGGGCGTCCTCAAAGGTCTTAGAAGACCGCTCGGATTTCTTCCTCTTCTTCTCGCCTGACGGGCTCTTCCCTTCCAGCCAGTTGGCGAGACGTTGATGGCGGTCCTTCATGGTCCGCTCCGACATATTGCCGCAAAACGCACAGTCCTTCTCCACGTGCGTCTTGTCCTCATGTAAGCAGTAGAGACAAAAGGAGTGTTCGTCCTCCTTAAAGACGTTCTGCAGCTGGCATCCAGGGCAGACCCTGAACAGCTTTCCGGGCGTCGAGCTTCCCTTCTCCTGGGCCATGTCCGGGCCTGAGAAGCTTCTGGAGTCCTCCAAAGCGTAGCTCGACGAAATCTTCACCCTTGAGGGGCGCAGACGAATCCGACACGGGTCCCCGTTGATCGGATGGAGAGTCGGTGGAGCTTGAGGCTCTTTTGACCGAAAAAAATGAAGTTTTTGAGCAAAAAAAAACGTGAAAAATAGCACTAACGCTCGAGAGCAATAGCACGAGGATCCCAACACATGAACGTGCGGTAAAAATCTGAAGATGGCTGCCAGAGGCGGTGCTTAGGTAGAGGGCAGTCATTGGCTGTGGTCAGTATGACGCAGAGACCAGTGATTGGTTATTACTACGAAAGACAGATCAGAAACGAAACAGATACTGGTTTTTTCTTTACCGAGGATTCCCAGCCTGACGACGGGGAATATTCATGAGCATGTGAATCCATGCCAGACCCCATGCTGGAGAAACAATTCACAGGTGCTGTGGGACAAGACTTCTGCCACAAAGTGGTGATGGGGTCAGCAATGGCCATATTGAAAGGCATGGCTCTTTCTGTAGGGGCTCCCTCATCCAAAGTCAGATCAAATCCTGACAGAGGTCTGGCTGGAGCACTGCAACCTAGGGCATCCACTGCGCTGTCCACATGTGGAACGATACTTTGCCCTTGCATGACGGTAAGGGTGGGCTTGCTGAGTCTCCACATCAGAGGAAGTGTCCAGGCCACTTGCATCAAATTAGTCACATCTGAGAAACGATCTGTGCCTCCGTAGCCTGAATATGCAAGTTCAACGTCAAACGGATCTTGGACATCATCGTCACTGAAAATCGATGCTATAGTGCCGAAACAAATCAGATCGGCACTGAGGCATGTACCATCAGTCAGACATTGACGCCGACGTATCCATACCAGTTGGCACCTATAGCTGTATCAAACGCCTTGGCAGCAGTCGGCGCCGAGCCCAAGAGCTCAGGAGCCGACACGGTTTCCTTGGGAGGGGGTTCCCGGGCACCACTGGAGCGTGCTGTTTTCAAGGAGTCACCCGTACCTGCAGCTGCTTTCTTAAACATGCCGAACATTTGCTCTTTAAAAGGCTTCCACTTGGTCCTAGATTTGGGCCCTGAAGCTGACTTAACGTGCATGTCAGCGGAACCAGAATCGTATCTTCGTTGAAGATGCCATTTCTTTTTATGGGAACAGGAGGATGAAGAATGACTGCACAAATGTGATTGCTTTTTGGTCTCTTTATGGTGCCTAACATCCTTTGCCGGAGTGGGCCCCTCTGCTTGATTCTGACGGGTGTCAACCTAACGCGAGTTTCGCAGCCCTCTTCCGCAGTGATTTCAGGTTCATCTTCATGCAAGAACCGCAGTCCTCATTGTCGTGACCGATACCGAGGCACCACACGCAGACACTGTGTGGGTCAGTAATGGACCTTGGAACTAGAGTCCTTTCACAGCTTGGAGCCCGACACCTTGGCAGCCAACATAATGTTGAAACCGTGTTGAATAAGATGAAAATTCGTAGGTTGGAAAGAATATTTCTCCGAGAGAAAGGGAGTTGTACTGATGAGCAATACGCTGAGCGTGTGGAAAAAGAAACTGAGGAACTGAGGGACAGGGGCATAGTGAGGCGGTATATATACGGCGATCGACAGCCGAGTCGAGGTGCACTAACGCCCCATGTCAAAACGTATGCGAGCAGCTGACACTGAAATGGATAACTATCGGATGAGGATCTGCGGGAGAAAAACATTCAATTGAAATGTATTTTGCATAAAAATAGATCTAGGTAGCCATACTCTCTCCCTCTCACACTTCATTCCACTCCATGATCTTATGCCTCCTTACTCTCTACTTTTGTCTTCTACCTCTCTCAAGTCTTACCCCCTACTCTCCTACCGTTTCTTACTACCTACACTCCATTCTCTCCTCCTCTATCTTTCCACCTCTTTCCTCCTCTGTACATCGAAGTTCTCACACTCCTCGCTCTTTTATCTCTCACACTCCCCTCCTTCACCTATGACAGTCTCCACCCTTTTATATGCCCCTCTACAACTCCTGCCTATCCTTTGCCCGCTCTACCACTCACCTCTCATTTCCACTTTAACCCTCTCTACTCCTTCGACATCTACACTACCCCTCTTCAACCTCCTGCAAATGAAAACACTACCACTCCTTCTCACATACACTCACAATTACAGCTCCCTCTAGAGTCACTGGTTCCCACTCCCATGAATGCACGCAAGTCATCCACAGATTATTCAGCACTTGGTTCCACCTTCTGTGCACCTCACTGATCAAAAGGTTTTGGGGCATCTAGAAAGGGGCTAGATGATACAGATACATTTACTCTGGTTCCCCTTAAGCGACGTATATGCATCCTCTAGCATAGATGGTGCCTATACATTGGTTGGTACATGATTAAATATACAACAGGATGACCACTTCTGTTGCTGCGAATTACACTCAGGGAGGCTGGGGATTGAAATGATCATGGATGTGTTCAGGCAATGATATCTTGAATCCCTGCTTCAAAAATGTTATGGGATGTCCAGGGAGGGGCTAGATGGTACTTATACATCAGTTGGGACCAGAGCAAATCTAAAACAAGATGACCACTTGTGTTAAGTGTGAATTTCCACAAGTGAAACATGGGATGCAAATTACCACAGAAGCGTTCAGGCCACAATATCTTGTACCCACACAATCAAAAGGTATTGGGGAGTCCAGAGAGGGGCTAGATGGTGCCTATACATTGGTTGGGATGAGAATACATCGTAAACAGGATGACCACTTGTGTCCGTTTAAATTAACCCCGGGGGTGGTAGGGGATGTGAATTATCATAGGTGTATTCAGACCGTGATATCTTGCACCCCCACAATCAAAAGGTAAGGAGATGTCCTGGGAGGGGCTAGATGGTGCCTCTACTTCGGTTGTAACCAGAGTAAGTCTGAAACAGGATGATCACTTGTGTCATCTTGAGTTAACCCCCGGGAGACAGGGGATGCAAATTACCATAGGTGTGTTCAGGCCATGATATCTTGCACCCCCACAATCAAACATGTATGGGCTGTCCAGGGAGGATCTAGATTGTGCTTAAACATCGGTTAGGACCAGAGTAAATCTAAAACAGGATGACCACTTGTGTTAAGTGTGAAGTTCCACAAGAGAAACGGGGGATGCAAATTACCATAATAGCGTTCAAGCCATGATATCTTGCACTCCCACAATCAAAAGGTATAGGCGTGTACAGGGACAGGTTAGATGGTGCCTCTACATTGGCTGGGACCAGAATAAACATAAAACAGGATGACCACTTGTGTCAGTGTAAATTAACCACAGGAAGGCAGGGGATGCAAATTACCATAGGTGAGATCAGGTCATGATATCATGCACCACAACAATCAAAAGATATGGGGGTGTCCCGGGAGGGGCTAGATAGTGCCTCGGCATTGGTTGGGACCAGATTTAACATAAAACAGGATGACCAGTGTGAATTACCCCAACATAGTATTCAACGCTGTGACGTGCGGTATGGGCCATGATTTGCAAGGGCACCATTGTTTCGATGTTCGATGTAGTGGTGCATATAGGTCCGATAAAATGTCCTCTCTAAACATAACGGAATATTCTCTGCAGGCCCGGGTGAAGATGAGGTTCGATGCCCCTTTTATTTGAAAGAGTTGAAAGGCCCTGCCACGTCCCCGATTCGCTACTAATGTGCTGTCCTTATTGCTTACTAGCAAAGTATACAGCTAACATGGCTGGGAAGAACCTAGCAGCTAAGCACCAGGGCTATACAGCCATTGAGTCCTGTTAACATAAAACAATAAGTTCATAACTGGTTTATAAATACACATGCACAAACTGAGCTAAATACAACTCTTCCATTGACCTGGATGTGGACATTTTACAGTAGATTGTGTTGTTGCAGAGCTTGCTTGGTGCCCCCATCTTTCCTTCAAGACTAGCTTGCAGAGTTTAAGTAAAAGGTATTATGAGCAATGCGTAGTATTAAGGCGGCTATAAAAAGTATTATTTGCAGACATAATGTTCTAGTCCATGCGCGTGTTTTTTTTTTTTTTTTTTTTAAATGGCTATTCCTGGCTCCTTTGCTCCCAATATCTGGCCCAACTCTTAAGAGGCAAATCTTGATTTAAACTGTTTCATAGTAAGCAGACTCAGATCAGTTTAATGTTCATGTCGGCAGAGCAACAGGCTTGCAGATCAGAGGTAGTGCAGCCGTCTCCATGCAACGCCCCACCTTCCCCCCCACACCTCCCACCCTTAGCCCTGGGACAAGAACAGCAGGGTCATGTTGACAGTCAAGATCTGGGGCAGAGGGGCATAAAGGGGCGGGCAGAGGAGTTAACCACTGTACGCTGAGAGAGGTGTTAAGGATACCTCGTCTCTGTCCGGTTATTGCGCAACGAACTTGCACCTCCTGGGGCATGGCAGTCCCTCCCCAGGACAAGGTTTGACACTGGCGACGAACAGTAGAAGACACGCGTGTAATACGTGGCCCGCGATCAGCGCTGCAGGCGCAACGCCAAAGGAAAACTGTGCACCAGGAGGCCTGCAGGTCAGCACATCACCCGTGGCTGCTGCATTGAAGGCATTACCGCGCCCAACAGCGGAAAGACCAGCCGACATCAAAATAAGCCCAGGGCTGAGCCGTTGACTCACAGAAACACAAGCGGTGAGTGGAAGCGATATAGAGAGAGAAAGACAGTGCTCGTGCCAGGTGGCGGCCGTCATACAAAGTCCATCCCCCCCCCCCCCCCCCCCGACTCCAATACTACAGTGCTCGTGCCACAACTGGCAGCTGTAGAAGGGAACCAGGTGGGCCCAAAAGGCATAAGGAGGCCAGTGCATGCAGAAAGGAACAACAATGTCTGTACAAGACATCCCAGAGGCAGTGAATCAGGACATTCAGGCAGCAGGTCAAGAGGCTCCACCAGCAACAACCCCATACAGGCTTCCGGAATCTCTAGCAGTACAACTGCCAGGGGCCTTTGATGTGTCTGACACAAGCAACATGGGACCAAGGTGGGCTAGATGAATAATGGATTTCGATATCTACATGGGGGCCACAGGGCCTGTGGACAATGAAAGACAAAAATGTCTGCTCAAGCTAGCAGTTGGGCCTGCAACAAGGGACATTATTGATGAAATGCCAGCAACGTCTATTGACTCAATTCAAGATTTAAAAGGAGCATAGGCCGCCTACTTCATACCACTCACAAATGTGCACTATGAACGTCATCACTTTCATAAAGAAACAGGCGAAAGGATAAACAATGGACGCTTAAGGATCAAAATGAAACACTGCCACTTTGCCAATTATTCAAAAACGGAAGCGCTACAGCCCCAAATAAGTGCGGGCTGTGAATCCCAGATGTTGCGGCGCAAGCTACTTCAAAAAGCCCAGACGCTCGACAAAATCCTGACACTTGAAAGGACAGAACTGGCAGTGGATATGCAAGTTGAGAGTTTCAACACGACCACACCATCGGAGACAATACACAGACTCCAAAACAACCACAGACAAGAGGAATCTTTCTGCTACCATTGCAGGTATGAATACCCACACAAAGGCACTTGCCCGCAGTAGGACAGAGGTGCTCCGCGTGTGGCGATGAAGGACACTTCAAATCAGTGTGTTGCATAGCACGTGACAAGGGACGTGACAGAGGGAGAGAATCCGCCACTTGCAACAGGTCAAGGCCTCTCCACATAGCGGCACAAGCGTCTCAAGCAGCAGCCAACTCTCATCACACCAAAAGTGTCAGAAACAAGAGAACCTGAATCAGGAGACAAGTCCAGGAGGGACAAAAAGGAGAGGAGGAGATACGTTGTGCGCGCACAACCAGAAAGGAAGTTTGAGATGCCACGTACAGTACCTGGTGGAAAAATCTCCCTCAGACACAGAAATCAGTTCATCAGAAGGTGAACACAGAAAGAAGGGTTACCTGTATGCATTAGGCAACTCTGCAGCTACGGAACACAGCCAGACCCTGCTCAAGGGACTCAATGAAAGGACAACTTGAGTTCCTGAAAGACACTGACGCCAAAGTGAACGTGGTAAGCGAACAGGTATACAATGAACTGCAGCGCCTCCCCACAAACTGAAACCAGCCAACGTAGATGGCAAAGTCCCCTCTAAAGTGCTTAGGGCAATTTGAAGGAACATACACATACAAATCACAAGAAAAGAAGTTCCTCATACATGTGCTTGCCACCGGGAGTGAGAGTGGGTGTATAATCAGCTTCAAAACAGCCATAGACATGGGCCTTATACACGTATTATACAAATTAATGGTACACAAATACATCGACCCAGTGGACATGATCATGGAACTGCACCAGACCTTGTTCAAAGGAATAGGGAAACTACGCAACAAACAAATCAAGTTACACATAGATGAAGACATCCTGCCGGTAGCACAACATTACAGAGGCATACCCGTTAACATACAACGGAAGGTCGAAGAGGAATTGTGCAAACTACTCGAACAGGACATACCAGAACCAGCCACGCGTCCCACAACATGGGTGTCACCCATCATCCCCGTCCCGAAGAAGGGCTCGGACGCCATCCGCCTGTGTGTAGATATGAGAAGACCCAACCAGGCCATCAAAAGAGTGAGACACATGGCACTGCGTATCACAGACATGATATACCTTATCGAACGGGAAAACAGATTATACCCTCTAGATCGTGTGTGTGTGTGATATATATATATATAGGCCTAGGCCAAGTCGCTCTGCGAGGAAATCCGCGTTGCAAGGTCCTGACCTTAGATCTGTGTAGGCCGCCATTTTAGATTCTCCCTGTGTTCTAAGATGGTGGACAGTGTCGTTTTGAATGTAACATGGCCGTCTTGACCTCTGTGTGCAAGTTAATGTCTAAACTGCCTGCAGGCCGAATGTTAGGGTCATGTCCTGAGACCTTGTCCTTCGTTGACCTGTGTATAAAGGATTACCTGTACCAACAATATTAATCCATGAACATATATCGTGCACAATACTATTTGACCATCTTATGTGAACACTTGTTTTACTATATTGTACAAAGGTATGTGCAGAGGCTCAACGCAAAATCCAAAGAGACATTGTTGCTATTGTAACTTGTTTGCGAATATATTAAGGATAACCCCTAAATGTATAGCTGCATAAATTAGGGAACGAACTCGGCACAAACCCTAGATCCTAGATTCATTAACCAGCAAATGGGTTCGACATCATGTTTTGGAGTGTATAAAAGGTGCGACTATTTTGATGTACAGTCCCGCTCACTTCCCACACCGAACGGGCTGGTATTCGCTGTGGTGAACTGAGGGCCTGATAGCTATCCGATACTCTGTTTCTTTGAAAACTGTTCAGTTACTTTGAATTAAGATCTGTGTATCTTTATAACCTGCATTTGGTGTAGTTCCTTTTGAAGGTACTCAGCCTCGATATCTTCTTTTGCTTTCACAACCTGCTAAAGGGCGCTAAGGTCTTCTCTAAAATGGACCTGCAAAAAGGATATCACCAGCCAGTGCGGAGCAAAGAGAGCGGGCACATAACATTCATCACACACCTCGGACTCTATAGGTAAAAGAGGTTACGCTTCGGAGGGGGGGGGGGCCCTCCGTTGCCGAGGTTTTTCAAGCAGAAATTTACAACATGATCAAACACATCCCCAACTGTATTAACTACAGTGATGACATTTTGGTGTTTGGCACGGACGTAGGGAAGCATGATGAGGCACTATCCAGAGTGTGCATGGCCTTAGAAGAGGCCAACCTCACTCTCAATCAAGAAGAATGTGAATTTAGAAAAAAGCACGTTTAAATCCTTCAGACACATATTCTTGGAGAAAGGCACGACCCCAGACCCAGACAAGGTCATTGCAGTCAACGAAACGCCACCATCGACAAACGTATCCGAATTAAGATCCTTCCTGGGTCTTGCCAACTATTGTACAGGACTTCACCACAGTCAGTGAACCACTTCGAGCACTAACCAAACAGAATGTCACCTTCAATTAGTCTGAAGAACGCCAGCAAGCCTTCAGCGCTATTCGTGACAAGGTAGCACATGCCGAGAACATGGCATACTTCGACGCCAACCGTGAGTCGGAACTAACAGAAGATGCAAGCCCAGTCGGGCGAGGGGTGATCTTGGCCCAAAACGACCTTGAGGATTCATGACACACTCACATAGTTGCATATGCCAGTCGCAGTCTCTCAACGACAGAACAAGCTTACTTACATCTTTTTCTTTACAGGAAGTCCTTCAAAGTTGTAAAAAACCATCAGGCCCTACTCTTCCTATATGGAATCGCCCATGCCAAAATGCCACCCTGCATTGCCCGATGGGGACTCAAGACTACACTTTTGAGATCGTTCACAAACTAAAGAAAGAAGAAAACCCGGCAGACTTTTTGTCCCGTTATCCGAGGATCGAAAGTGTGCCTGAACCGACTGTGGCAGTACCTCATTCAACAAACAGTCCCCAAAGGAATAGACCCGGTTTCCCTTGCTCAAGAGGTGGAGGCGAACATAGCCTGCAACATTTAGAAAATGTGTTGATATGACATATGAAGTTTTACTCCAATGCGCCAACCTTTAGAGTTAAATTTGTTGCAGTGAGTCTTCAAATTGTAGTTCCAATTAGCATTTTTTAGAAAAGGAAAACAATCTTCTATGCATTAGTTCTGTTCTATAGTTACCCCTGCATTAACAACAGCATTAAGTAAAGGACTAACATTTTGCCCGACATATAGAGGAGACTATTTTCAGACCCAACTAGATCTCTACAAATTTTGTAGAAAATTAAAACTAAAAAAATTCTTTGAGGAAACCAAGAACAATAAAGAAAGACAACCAACACGGATTCCATCTATACTTACAGAAAACATGGTTGAGGATACAGTAGATTTACTGAACATTGAGGAAGACCAAATTTATACAACGGAAATATTCTTGAAGGAACAAGGAATATTAACCTGTCTATCTGAAGAGACCAGTATCAAGCCTAAATCAACATTTACACCGATATTCTCATCAGAAAATGCAATAGAAATCTTTCAAAAAACTGAGCGACAAAAATTAGGAAAAACTATTTGAGTGGAAACCAAACCAGAACTAAAAGCAATTTGACTCAGGAAGAAAAATTTGCCATCAGAAAACTATCAGAGGATACCACAATAATAACTAAGGCGGAAAAATTGTTTTAATGAACAGAAAAGATTGCATAAATGAAGGTTTGAAACACTTAAATATGGTTGGCTGTTATGAAACACTGGTAAATAATCCGTTACCAGATCTGGAATCAGAATGGAATAACAAAATCAAAAATTGGTATGAACCGAGTCTGCTTAGCGAAAAGGAATACTATGGTCTACTCACCAAAAACTCTATTCAAGCAACTATGTATTTTTTACCTAAAGTACATAAAACATACAGCAATTTTCCATCATTACGACCAATTATAAATGGAATCGGATCTATTACAGAAAATACTTCTCAATACATTGATACACATCTTCAACCATTAACAACCAATTTAGCCTCTTTTGTGAAGGATTGTAAACACATTATTCAACAAGTAAATCAGATCCCCTGGGAAGAAAACTACCTATTTGTCCCCCTGGATGTAGTTCAACTCTATACTAGCATCAAACACAACAGAGGTATGGAAAGCACATAATTTTTTCTAAAAACTAGATCCATCTCTTACCAACAACAAAATCAAATGATTGTAGAAATGCTCCACTTCTGTCTCCATAATAACAGCTTTACCTTTAATAATGCCATATATAAACAATGTCAAAGTACAGCGATGGGTTCGAAATGTGACCTCTCGTATGCAAACCTTTTTATGGGATTATTTGAACTCCAACATGCATGGAAACAGCCACTCTCCAATAACAAAGTGAAATTCTGGGGATGCTTTATAGACGATATTCTGCTCATTTGGGAAGGCAACACTGTGCAGTTGGACATCTATGTAACACATCTTAATGATAACAACTACAATCTTTCCTTCACAAAATCAGATAGCCCGACAAAGATAGAATTCTTGGATTTGGAACTCTTTGTAGAAAATTCATAGATTCAAACTAAATTGTTCACAAAACCTTCAGTAGGAAATGGTCTCCTTTATGCGACATCATACCATCCGAGACATACAGTTAAAAACATACCATATGGGGAGATTCTTTGAATCAAACGGGACTGTAGCACAACTTCTACATTTCAAGAAAATCTAAAGACAACTTTTTCAAAATTCAGACAGGTTATGGCAGTAACAATATTTAAAACCGTCATAAAAAAGGCAGAAAACATCTCCAGAGAATCTTTACTCATTGACAAACCAAAAAATGCAAACACCAGACGCAAGAACCAATTTATCACAACGTATAGCACAGAATCAAAGAAAATTAAAAAAGATATCAGAAAATTGGAACATCCTTCTTACAGACCCAAGTTTAAGAACACATTTGGATGAAATGGCAAGTATTTGTTTTCAGAAAGCCCCCACCATTAGAAACCTTATTAGTCCGAGTTTTCTTAAACCATTACCGGATACAAGAAAAATATTTTTTCAAACACAAAGCGCACTCATAAATGCAGACACTGTAAATTATGCCCTTTGTTACGCACTGGAAAAACGAGATTTTATTACCAAATGGCAAAACCAAACAAATCAAGCAACTTATTAATAGCAACTCAACATTTGTAACTTATGGACTGGAATGTGTCTGCAAAAAACTGTACATTGGCAGTACAATAAGAAAACTAAAAAGGTAAGAATTTTTGAACATCTCAGAGCTATCCAAAATAAAGACCTAACATCTCCTATATCAGTCGGCATAATGGAAAATCACCCAACGTTGGAGATATCTAGCTTAAAGATATTTGGCTTGGAAAAAAATCTCTTTACCACCCAGAGGAGGAAACAAGAAAGAAATCTTGAGAAAGCAGGAAAGCAAATGGATATGTATCATGGACACACGTACAACTGGTTTGAATTGCGACACAGAAATGCATAATTGGCTATGATTTATATGTTAATTATGTACATGTATGACTAAATCAAGCTGTATGTGATATGTTAATGTTTAAACAATGATATCAAAACTTAATTGATCACCAATAGAACATAATGCATCAATTGTGGTCAAGATCCTCTTAATCTGTATTTTAGCAATTAGAAATAATGAATATATATATATATATATATATATATATATGTAAAAAAATCTTTTCTTTTTTGCAGACTGATAACACCATTATAGAAATAGACCTAATACATTTGTCACGCTCAAAAATAAGAACATTTGGTATTTAATTATGAAGACCATCATAAGTAAAAATTTTGAAATAATATATAACTGAATTAGTAAAACCATAGAAAAGATCACTTCACATCGATAATACAAACAAAATGGCCGCCGTAACCTGCGGAACGCGATGACGTCGTCACGCGGCGCGTAACAACGTGGCGCGCAGCGCGATGACGTCACTGCGCCTCACGCGAGGCATATAAACAGCATTTGAAAGCAGGGATGCCGCGAAAGCATCGAGCAGCACTCTGCACAGCACCAGGACCAGGTAGGACGTTTATTTGAAGACAAAAACAAACAAACTCAAGGTGAGATTATCTAGATTTTCACTAGCAACCATCTTAGTGTTGGAAAGTTAACGTATTTCCAAGCCACCTTTAAACTAAATATTAGAAATCTGGAAAGACCTACAGAACTCATTTAGAATCACCAGCAGAGAGCTGACATCACAAATTACTAAAAAATGCAGTTATTGCATTTTCTTAATGAACAGTTAAAATAAACTTGAACAAAGTGAAAGCACCATATAAAGTGTTTATGTAGGAACCTAATTGGGTGGGTCAAGTAAAAATACAATATTCTATATTACCAAATGGTTTTTTCTTAAATAACAATATGTGACAATGGTTTTTTATTCTTTTCTCTCTTCTCCCCTTTTTTTCACAATAATGTTAAATTGCCTAGGATTTGCTCTCCTGATGAACCATTGTAATTAACAATGGGGAAACATGTGTCGAGTGGGAACAAAGAGTGGGAACAAGAATAATCAAGTGTGAAAACTGGTATTTTCTTTTGAGAATCTTTTGTTTACTGAATTTTTAAGTGTGAAGTAAACACTTGGAATAAATGGAATTATACATGTGATGGTAACATGTGGAACTCAAAATAAAAAGCACTATAGAACAGAACTAATGCATTGAAGATTTTTTTTCCTTTTCTAAAAATTGCTCATTGGAACTACAATTTGAAGACTCACCGCAACAAATTTAACTCTAAAGGTTGGCGCATTGGAGTAAAACTTTATATCTCATATTAACACATTTACTAATTGTTTCTGTGTAGCAGCCACACAAGGATTTGAGTATTACTCATGCAGACAACATTCATATAAATAAAAAAAAAGAAATAATTTTAGAGAAAGCTGTCGCCAGGGACAAGCTTTTTTGGTTGCAAACTTCTTTTCAGATAGCCTGCAACATAATCAGCAAAGGAATCAGGTTGGGGCAGTGGAGGCGAGCCAAGGAAAGGGGACGGTGCGAATCAGACGACATCAGAAGGGAGGTGGACAGGCTCAAACAAGTGAGGGAAGAGTTATCCCTCTCCGAGGACAACATATTATTTAAAAGGACACAAGATGGTGATCCCAACCTCCCTCAAGAGGAAAGTCGTAGAGCTCAGCCATGAAGGGCACTGGGGTATCGTCTCAACAAAGCGTATGTAAAGACAAAAGGTGTGGTTCCCCCAATTGGACTCGCTGGTCGAGGAAATCTTGAAAGAGTGTACGATTTGCAGTCTCATCACCCCGAATAGACACCCAGAACCGCTATATATGTCTGGGCTACCAGAAGTGGTATGGGAAGCAGTAGCTGCCGACTTCTTTGGGCCCATAGAAGGAGGAAAATATGTCCTCGCCGTAAAGGACGAGTTCTTCCGTTACCTCGAAGCACAGCTTCACCGCCTATGGCATACCCAGAAGAGTGAAGACAATGGTCCACCGTTCACAGGCCAAAAGAGGCAAATCTCAAAAGAGCGCTACAAGTGGCCCGACTCACAGCACAGCCTTACAAAGAGGTACTTCGCCTACTGCTAAGAGACTACAGGAGCACCCCACATAGCTCCACTGGGAAAAGCCAAGCAGAAGTAAAGTTTGGGAGAAATGTTCGCACCAGACTGCCCCAACACAGACCCCCCAGACACTACTCCGCCTGCAGACGAAGAATTGAGAGATCAAGACCGAACAGCCAAACAACGGGTGAAAAAGTATGCAGATGTACGAAGGAAGGGTTGGGAAGCGACGCTCAAGGTAGGAGAAGTGGTGACCATAAAGCAACCACAGACCAGCAAACAAGCAGCAATCTTAAAGGATGAACTTTTGGTCATCATTGCAAAAAAAGGTCCAATGACAATGGGCCAGGGTGACAACAGGCCCACCACACGGAACTCTTCACACTTTAAGAAATTTCCACTAACAAGCCCAAGGCCACTGCAAAGCAGAAAAGACGTGGTTGATGAGTATTCCACTGATGATTCATACCAAAGAGACAGAGAAGACTCTGATGCTGCGGACCTGCGTGACCCTGAGGAAATGTGCACGGTGGAACCAGAGAGCTTCAGACCCCAGAGAGCTCGAAAACAGGCCTCGATGACTCATCGAAGCGATGGGGTGAGCAGCATTACCCCATCTTCACACCTAAGCCCCATTGGTGGAACTGTTTAATTTGGGGGGGGTGTCATGGGACAGGGGAGTTAACCGTTGTATGTTGAGCAATAAAGGAGGTGTTAAGGATACCTCATCTCCGTCCAGTTATTGTGCAGCGAACACGCACCTCCTGGGGCATGGCGGTCCCTCCCCAGGACAAGGTTTGACATGCACACATTGTGCGGCCCTGAAATTTACAATGGCATGCATAAAAAAAGCAGTCACCAGTTCCCTCAATCTAACATGGGAAGCCGTATATTATACCATACATATGATATTCTGCTTCCCATGACAGAGTGAAGGCCCTGAAGCCACGCCCACCTGGAAGCTCCGAGGGCGGGCTACTGGGTCAGAGCGTGGCTCCGAAGATTGCCGAACACTGCCTCCCTCATGCTGCCATGGAGATGTGGGATATCATACCATACCGGCCCTAACACTGTTAATATCGAAAAGGGAGTGAATACGTGTTCAGCTGTTCCAAACTTTGGAACTACCACAAAGTCTAGGTTAAGTGAGCATCTATTTACTCCTGGCCAGCCCGCTTAAAGATGTAACCTGTAAACTTTGCAAGGGCTACCGCATTCATTGTAACATTTAACAAAAAACTCCAATGTAAAATTCCATCCAAAAAGTATGTGTGCTTAAACTAAAAAACAAAAAAAAATAATAATTAAAAAACGCTCTGCAAATGCAAATATAAACATACAAGAGGGGCCCCGTGCAGTACGGGGCCCCGTGCAGTACAGCATCCCGAGCTGCGTAGATATGCAATATTTTCAGACGCCGGGTGTCCTCTTCCTTACGCAGCCAGTAAACCAGCACTGGCAGTGTGTCACCCGCATAAAACAGCAACATCCAGAACGTCACGGTATCTTCCTGCTCGTTTACAACACCTTTCTATAAATGCACACAACACTGTCTTGCGTACCCGCTTGCGTACAATACAACTTGGTCACACAGTACCTGCACGACAAGTCTCCAAACTGCTGCTTATATTAAGACCCCCTTCCCTCGATGGGCAGGGCACACAACCGCTTCACACAGTAAACGCACAGTCCGAGCGCGGCACGTGATACGTGCCCTCTGAATCTTAAAGAGACAGGCACTGCTTCCTGTGTCCGACAAATAGTCAATGAAGAACGTTAAACTTTGTGCCCAGATCAGATAAACTCGCTTCAATAGAATAGCACTTCCTGTTCCACACTTTTATTTAACAAACGAATACAGTTTGTAATCTCGATTGGTACCTTTTAAAGAAATGGTTCTTCGGTGCATGATATCATAGCTCTCAACCATTTGTATCACAAAGGCGGGTGAAAACACCCGATGTTGTGTTTGGCGGGTGAGAGCCCATTGAAATTAATGGGCGTGCATGAGGCTTGGCGGGTGAGTCAGCTCTTTACAAGGCGGGTGACACCCGCCAAAAGCGTGTGAGTTGGGAGCTATATCTTAAGGGAAAAGACAGAATATTTTAAGTGTTGCATGTGTATAGAGGCGAGTTTACTGGTGATGGGTGGATGGGGGTGTTTGTATTGGTATTTGGATCATGATGATGGAAGTGTTCTACAAAGGGATTGATACTGCCCCTGAAACCTCATGCTGCTCAAAACGATAATTTAACCACACTTGCCAACCCTACCGATTTAGGCAGTGGAGTAGGCTACTGCTTTTTATGCATTTCTACTGCCTATAGATTTGGGTGTCAGATCCTACTGCTTTGTAGAGTGACAGGTAACTTATGTGATTGTTGTGGGTCGCCTGCCATGGACATCCGACAGGCACCCCTGGGTGCTGTTACCTTCAGCACCCGACAGGCCCAGTGCCTGTGGGGGTTGGTGCCTGCCCCAGACATCCGGCAGGCCCCTTGGCGCTATGGGGCATCAGCGCCATAGGGGGTGGGGGCACAGCCTGCCAGGCCCCTGACCATGCAGACCTCTGCCACTGTCCTGGCACGAGGGTCCCACGGCATCAGAGCTTGCAGGCCTGGGCCTCCACGTGTAGGCCTGCAGCCTACATCATTAAATGAGGCACGGACTGGGGGGCTCCTCTTCTGGAGTCTACAGCCGCTCTCACACGTGCCTGCAGGGACTCCTTTTATTAGCTGGCCATGACACAGTCATGTCCCATCTTAAAGGGACAACACACGTGAGGGAAACACATCCCCTTAAAGGGGCAATGCACACGGGAGGGTTACACCTACACAAGTCCCAGGGCTGCTCTGAGTCCAGGCCCAGGACATAGGATGCAACGCATTTATCATTCTGTATGTAATGGGCAGCTGGCGGGTAAGTGATTATTTTGATTGATGAGTTTAGTTCCATCTGCAGAGCTGACAGCATTTTGAATCTGACCTGCACTCTTGCTGTGGCAGACGTCAGGTCACACCAGGGAAGGTCAGTGGTCACGCGGATATGCCACCGCACAGCCTGAGCCTGCCAGAATGAGTAGGGCATCAGTGTCAACCTCTGTCGGGCAGTGCACTACCTGGTACAGAGCAGTGGGAAACGTAGACTGCCCGCTCTGTGGGATCTTCTGTGAAGATAGGTCATTGAAAATGGTGTTAACTAACATTAAGAATGATACATTTAAAACATGTCAACATCCCATAGCTCCCAACCTTTTTTGTCTCGAAGGCGGGTGAAAACGCCCGATTTTCTTTTTGGCGGGTGAGAGGCCCATAGAAGTGAATGGGCACTTGAGGGACTTGGCGGGTGATTCATCTGCTTTTAAGGCGGGTGACACCTGCCAAAAGCGGGTGAGTTGAGAACTATGTCTTTACATCTTGTGCAATCTGATCAGTTGTGTATTTTGTGAAGCTTCAGTGGAAGGCAAAGTCAAATATATTTGAAAAACTCGTTGCAAAAATGAAAACTATGAAATCTGAATGAGCCACACTTTAAGTGATTGCACGATCCGGAGCGGCCCACGAGGACCGCACAGGCCTTGTTTCTGAAGAGGCCCATACTACTGCTACTGAGAGTGTACTGTACCACAGAGGCGTTGCTAGGGGGGGGCAGAGGGGCACAGAGGCGTTGCTAGGGGGGGGCAGAGGGGGCTATAGCCCCAGGACTTTTGGTTGTAGCCCCGGATAGAAGCTCAGGCGCTACAACCAAAATGCTAGCTAGTCCCGAGTCCTGACATTAGCTTAGCTCCTGATCTTTTCCAGACATAGCAACACCCCTGCTGTACGATGAGGAAGTATCATTAATACATGATAACTTGGGTATAAACTCTGGGCTATGTGGGCCCACAGGTTTTGAGGCCACCAATAACAAATGCTCTGGGGCTCAAGAGAATGGGGAAGCCAGTCTTCAAGCCCCTTTGGTGGCACTTAGTACAGTCTCCATGTTTTCAGGGACGCTGATGCGTAAACGGGTGTTTTTTTAAAGTGTCAATAGCGGAGGCCTGCCTCTGATTTTCTAGTTGAGGGTTGCTTTTGTGTTCATGGCAGGGGTCGATGAGCAAGGTTTTTAAGTTAAGGCAATAACATCATAGCAGGTCTTCACAAGCAGTTGGTAATTCCCCGAACCTCTTGGTCTCTTTGCTTCTTTTAAGCAGTTGATTTAGCATCTCTTATTGAAAACTGCAGCAGACTAGTGTGAAATGAGAAAAATGGCCCATTTCTCTGTGAAGTCCCACCTCACTGAGGTGGGTCCACGAGCCTTAACCTGCAACCTAAGTAAATGCCCTGATGACAAACATCAGATTTAAACCTAAAAATGCAGAAGAGCATGATGCATGTTCTTGGTTTACACAAAATCACCTTGTTCACCTTTTTGTAACTTGGAACATTGTATTCGCGTCCTGCCATTGTCTAATGAAATAATCAACCAGTTATGGCTGTCAGACTCGCATCATATTACATTCAGGGACTAATACATGAAACTTTATTATGCGGAAAACTAAAATATACAGGGATGCAAAACGACATGCAATAAAGAAAGTAGGATTTACAGTATGCGACTCAAGAGCTCTATTTATGCATACTTTAGAGAAATAACTGTGATAAGACACAGGATGCCGCATATTGTGTTCTCCTGTTGCTTATTCACAGAGCTCGATGTACAGGGATGGTGAAAGAGCAGGCCAGGGAAGCCCAGCACAACGTTTTATTTCCAATTAAGTGAATCACAAAAAGTAAACATGTATGCTTATTCCTAAAAAAAACTTTTTATAAGAAATAAAAAGGTATCTTGGAGAATAAGTATTGGCAATTCACAATTTCAAGAATATGGGTGGGAATAATGGACATTACAGACTCTTTGGTTTTGGATGTGAGTAATATTAATGTCAGAAACGAGGAAAGGGGATCCTTTCAAAAACAAGGATGAGCATGGGTATGACTATAGACCTGTAGACTCATAGGTAATGAGTGCTACCGCTGACTTGAAGTCATAGTAGCAAGCGGCCCGAGTACAGTCTTTCCTACCATTTCCAGCCACAAAAAACGACTTTCCCAGGCCTCAATGCACAGACACTTGGCCTGCCTTCTGCCTTTCATTTGTGGATAGAGAAACAAAAGCTACAATCATATTCCTTTAGGTCAAAATGTGTTTATACATATATTGTTTCAGGTTGGTTAATTTTGTGATTCCTGTACTTTTTAAAGTCATCTCTAAAAAGCAAAATGATATTTTAGCCCTGTAAAGTGAAACATTAACACATTTTAGTACAAACTAGAGCTGCTTAGATATGTAGCCATTTGCCAAAATTGCAGAGTGGGATCAAATCCCAGCTTCACAATGTAACCAAAGTATGTGATCCTGCGCAAATATTTACGCTCACTGATTTATGCGGGTGTCAATAGAAGGTGATTCAAATTGCTGTATACAGTATTAAAAAACTCACTCATGTTTTACTGGACTATAGTATAGCAATGGCAAAGGCAAAAACATGTCTTGTGAACAATGAAAAGGTTTTCTGTGATGGAATGTGTTAATGAGACAAAACATTTTTTTTTGTTTCTAAATGTGTGGACCACCCCTACGATAGGAAGCGGGGAAGGAATGGTGTGTCTGGGGAAGGCTGAAAAAAGGGTACCGCGGGATGAAGCTCTTGCCAGATTCTTCAAACATGGGATTGCATCTGTGTATAAAGCTTGCATTCATGCAAAGTAGACTGGCTGGAGCAGATTCCCAGCCAGCTTACAAAATAGGAAGTCTCCCGGCACTCCCCTCTGTTTTAGGGACATCATGTCACTGTTTAAGCCCCATTAATACATTTGCGAAGTTGTCACCCATGAACTCTGGTGTCTGCCTCAAGTGTTCACTGCATTAATAAATACCGCTCAGCTGGAGTCAGTGCCGTGGACAACTCGGATAGTGTCTTCCAGCTCTGTGAGATTTTTTTCTGTGCAGGTTTTGTCAGGTTATTCGTTCTATGTTTCATCAACATCTGAATAGGCTAAACAGGAAGTGGTTGCAAGATCTGGAGGGCCCTCATGGAGGGGTACATGCCTTTGCAGTTTCCACTTTTTCCTGCTTCTTGCTAGCGCAATTCATTGAAAGCGTACTACCAAATATCATGAATACATATTAAACGTTAGCAAGAGGGATCACAGGCCACTCTCTTGGAAACGTGATCTGTTCATAGCCATATGTCAGGTAATGTCTTTTATTGCAATACCATTAGGGCAAAGGCCATGTGTTGTAATTTACTGTGATGTCATCGTTATGCTAATTATTATTGTTGATACTTGAAAAATCCTACATCTTTTTGGTTACACAATGTTGGCAAGTATGTTCTTCACCAACAATGGGATATCCCATCATCTAGGTTCAATTCAATTGTTGTTCCCCTGTGTAAGGATGCCCCTATAATCCGAGGTCAAGTCCCACTGCCCTATTGGTTTGATCGATATAGTCTGCAAAATCATTCGTCATATATTCATCCAGGAGCTGAACAGGTATATTTACGAGAATGATGTTTTAGAACGAGCCCAAGGTGGCTTCAGATCAGCACTTTCTACCGTGGACCAGGCCGTTGTTCTTTGATTTATGGGACTATGGTGCATAGAGGGTGAATCAGGCAATCCCTTGGGCTGCTTATAAGCATGCATCTTTTAACACACTTGGCACAAATAGATGGCATGGGTGCAGGTGTATTCTTCAAGATTAGGTGTAATATATTTTGGCTACCATCCTTACTGGAGGATGGGCTTGCCTGTGGACACCAAAAATGAGATTTTTCGTTTTTATTAACCCTAGATGGGTGTAACAGAACATCTTCCTTTAAACAAGCATTAATTACAAAAACAATAGAAAATGAATTGTACAACATTCAGTGTTTCAAAATAATAACACCATACAATAATGAAAACAGAACAAATAAGGCATAACATCCAGGGACAATTGTAAGTGATGGATTAGCCAAATTAAATAAGTGCAATTTGCAATGCAGTGGTGGGGTGGCTATGGGTGCAAGCTGTGCACGAGCACTTGCTAATGCCTTTATGCATTTTTTTTAAACAAACAATTGTATTTGCTAGCCATGTTTTTCTTCCTTTCATTTATCTGTGGAAACTTTACATAGATGATGTTATTTTAATTTGGACTGGTACACAAGACTTACTTCTTATATTTGTTGCTTGCTTACATAATAAGGTTTGGGGCTTAGGATTTACTTCCACTGCTAGTCAAATGCATATTGATTTTCTGGATCTTTCAATTGATTTAACTCCTAATGGTTTAGTTACAAAAACTTATCGTGAATCTACTTCTGTTAATTCAACATTGCATGCTGAAAGTTGCCATAAAAATCAACTTGGGTCCTTCCTTTCATCTATCTTCCTCTCTACCTGTGGTGTTCCCCAGGGGTCTAACCTCTCGCCCTGGCTTTTCAACCAATACCTGGCAACTCTCGCCCACTGCATTGCCATTTTCTGCTCAAATTTCCAGTGCTACGCTGACGACACTCAACTCATTTTCAAGCTGCCTTCTGCCACCTCCTCTCCCATCTCTGATTGCCTAACTGCCATTCAAAATTGGTGTGCCACCAATGATATTTGTCTGAATGCCAGCAAGACAGAGATCCTCCTCATCGACACACCTTCACCATCCTTTGCCCTCACTCTCTAGCCGGCCTGCCTTGGCCCTCCTGCTACCCCCACCTGCAAGGTTAAGAACCTCGGGGTCATCTTTGACTCCACCCTTTCCTTCTCCGCCCTCAACTCTGAGGTCTCTAAAAAGTCAAATTTCCGACTGCACCTCCTCAGAGGTACTCTGCCTTTCCTCTCCTTCCCCCAGAATCTCATGGTATCTCAAGCTCTGGTTCTAGCTTGGACTATTGTAACAGCCTCTTTGTAAATCTACCTGCCTCTACTCTCCGCCCTCTGCAACTAATCCAGAACAGGACTGCGAGACTTGTCCTTGGCCTCAAGCCCTGGAATTGTATCTCTCCAGCTCTGAAATCTCTCCACTGGCTCCCAGTGGATGCAGGGATTAAATTCAAAACCCTCTGCATTGTCCACAAGGCTTTCTGGGGCCTGGTTCCAAAATACCTTCAGTTATCCCTCCGCAAATACTTTCCCTCTCGAGCTCTTCGCTCCTCTACCTCCAACTCACTCAGGGTCAGTCGTTTTTCTAAGAAATGAGCTGGGGGTAGATCTCTGTCTTCGGCTATGGCCTCCCTCTAGAACAGCCTCCCTACCACTCTAAAACTTGAGAAGAACCATCTCCGGTTCCGGAAGCACCTCAAGACCTTCCTCTTTTCTTCTGCCTTCGCTCCCCCTCTCCCCTGCTGATCTGTTCTCTCTTGGCACCGTGCACCTGGCCACCTTCTGTCTTTTGGGCCCAGGTACCTGCTCATCCTGCCACCCTCCCGCACTGCCTCCGGGCCACCCCTTGCACTGAGGTCTGTATCTGTACCCATACAGCCCCTCCTTTTTCTTCCTGCAGTTTTCAGACCTAACCTGTCTGCTGCCTTAAACCTAGCACTTGCAAACTGCTGGCTGCATTACCACTGTTTGTTTCCTTTATTATTTATTTATTGTTATTTATCTGTTTCTGCACTTTTCCCCTCCCCCCTCTCCCATGCACTTGCACGTTCTCAATGTCACTGGGCCTAGTAAGATCGCTGTTTTGTTCTCCCCTGTTCCCCTCCCTTGCCTTGTCACGCTCTAAAACACTTGTGTATGTGCACAATAGAAATAAAATATCAATCAATCAATCAATGTAAAGGCAAACATTCCGAAAGGTGAGTTCATCCGTGCTAAGAGGAATTGTTCCAATTTAAAGGACTTTGACAATGAAAGCATCACTATCAAATCACTCTTCCTCGACAGATGCTACCATCACAGCTGTCTCGATAAAGCATTAGCTTCGGTATGTCAGCTAAAGAGAGCAGATCTGTTAGTTCCTAAAAATCGTGACAAGTCACTTACCACTCAGAAAATTAGGCTAATCACAAGGTTCAAGTCAGATAGTCACAAAATTCATATTTTTTTGAGGAAACACTGGCACCTGTTACAACTTGACTCAGACATCGCCAACTGGCTTGATCCTAACGTGAGCATAACGTTTAGCAAAGGTAAATCGCTGAAAAACAAACTTTGTCCATCATTCATGAATATGCCTTCTCCTGAATCTACTTGGTTACACTCAGCACGGGCCACAGGATTTCACAAATGTGGATTCTGCAACATGTTCAAATTCACTTTGGAAACATCACAGGTCTCCTTTGGAGATAGAGGAGATCATTTAATTGATTCATTCATCAATTGCAATTCAAAATTCGTTGTGTACTGTATAATTTGTACCTGTGGGGTTAAGTATATTGGGAGCACTATCCGACCCTTGAGGATTTGCATCCGAGAACACTTGGCGACAATTGGTAGTCAAGAGTCAAAATATCCCTTAGCCAATCACTGGCAAAAATCACACCAATTACACTGTAAAGATGACATACAGTTTGTTGCCTTATGTGAAGTGTCCCTGCCTCCGAGAGGCGGTAATCTAACATTGAAATGACGCCAATTAGAAGCAAGATTAATTTGTAAATATCGTACTGTTTTTAATGGATTAAATTCTGATCATGAATTTACTACTTTTCTGTAACATTAGTATGCTCTAATTATATTTTGCAAAATGGTGCCATTGACCTCATTTTTATTAAGGATTTTTTTGCTTTTTATGTGCCCAACCTGATGCTTTTCAGGCGCACATTCATAATCAGTTGTATCACTTAATTTGTATTTTGGTCTGCATTATTATGCATTTGGTGCAAATCCATTAACTTTTGCAATTCAGGCGCACACCCATAATCAGTTCTGCCACTTAATTTGAATTTTGGTCTGCATAATTATGCATTTGGTGCAAATCCATTAATTTTTGCAATTCGGTCTCAATGTGTACATTGTACATGACTTAGCAGCAGCGCACTCACAGACAAGGTCCTGTCTTCAGTCGATTATTTTCTTTTCCCTCCTTCCCCGTTGTGTTCCGTCCTCTTTACAATCTTCCTTGCCTTCCTTGATGCAATTTCTGGCTTAGGTATTTACTTTCTCTCTTTCTGTCCTTTGTCACCTAATTCTCTCGCGCGCAACCATTTGATTAATTCCTTACACCTTATCCACTTTGTACTTGCCGTTAATTAATTTCCTTTTCTTGTGCTCACTATTTTTTATTTTACCGTTTTTTTATTTTTCATTGGCCCATCAAGTATTTTTCAATTAATTTGGGTATCACCTATTATCCCGCATCACTTTACCCACCTTTTGTTAGCTTTCTGGTACATCCAACATGGCGGTCCCACTCGTTCTTATCCCATGGCCACGTATGCCCAGTTCATTTCTGCCTCCTCGCCTTGGTTAATTTATTTAGTCCCTTTTCTAGCTTTGCGGTCTGCGCGTTCACTTTCCTTCATTTTACTCGTACAGCCGACCAGGTAAGACGATTTTTTATGGCCTTTTGACATTTCAATTAAGTGCAACAGCTCACCCGAGCTTCCATATTAACCTTTTCATGTCTGTTCTTTTTCGTGTAATCAACTGGTATTATTGTTGATTGCGTGCGTTATCTTCTTCTTATGGAAGATTCAATTATCAGTTGTTGCTGTGATTCCACACGGAATATATTTTCTTTTTCATGTAATTGACATATTTCCTTTATTTCATTTTATAGCTTTACCGCATTTGCAAAGCTTTGAGGTATGGAATCCATTTAATTCTCCACTACTTAATTTCTATAATTGCAATTTTGGGCAATTTTCCCATAGCTATTTTTCTCCCACAGAGTTCTCTTGGGCACTGTCCGCTCGGCATAAGTCTCAGGTCCTACATCAATTTAAGGTAATATTCCTTCAGATGTGGGTTCTGTAACACAAGGTGTGTTAACAGATACACTTGATCTCTATTGGCATGAATGTTTTTGATTGCGCTGCTGCAGTCATTTATTCTATATAATTGTAACCTTTGCACAAATTTATTTTTCCCCCCTTTTCTTGTTTGCTCTTTTGGACTTCTGAACATCTACCTCCTAATGAACTTCTACCAAATATCGGTATCGTTTTAATCAATTTACATTCTTTTTGTACTTTTTATGTGGTTTTTCGCGTCCAATGTGGTTTTTCTTTTTTTGCTTTCCATTAACTGCATTGCAAATTGCACTTATTTAATTTGGCTAATCCATCACTTACAATTGTCCCTGGATGTTATGACTTATTTGTTCTGTTTTCATTATTGTATGGTGTTATTATTTTGAAACACTGAATGTTGTACTATTCATTTTCTATTGCTTTTGTAATTAATGCTTAATTCTAGCCTCAGATGAAGAGCCGTGCAAGGCTCGAAACACGTATTAGGCTGTCTCTTCATTCAATCCTTTGGACTTCAAAGGCTGTTCCTCGAATTAAATACTTGGACTTTTTGCTCTTATTTGCTATTCTTTGGCGCAGTGAAACTGGGACTTGCTCGTGTTACATTTGGACTTACCACAGTGGAATTATACTGGCAGTATATCCACACCACCCAGATACCTGCAGCCTTGATGCTCTTTGTTTAATTGGCTTTCACAAGCACTGTGGATCGTGACTTTTTCTGCCAACTTGTTCTTTACTTCCTTTAAACAACACTTCTTTTTTTAAAACATTTCTTTATTGACACGTTTGACAATAAATTACAAATCACATTATAGCATTATCATCAGTACAGGCAGTAGGCACAGAAGAGCGGGTCGGGATGTTACATACTTCGTTAATCCAGGCACATAGCCTCGGGGGAGGCAGAGGAGGGGAGGAAGTACAGAGTGAAGGCTGAAAAGGTGTTCAGTCTCACCTCTACTTGCAGGCGAGCATACAGGACGTTTGATTCATAGATCTGAGGTCCCGTGCCAATTAGGCGACATAGATGCAAGATATGCTGTGAGTGGCCCCCATATGTTTCTGGGATGGGATTCGGGTGGCTGCATGTGCGCCCATTGCTCTTCCATATCGTTAGCCCATATGACATCCCTCAGTCAATGATCCCTGTTGGGGACAGTCGGACTCATCCACTGCAACAATATACATCGCTTAGCAAGAAGAAGACAACAGTTTTACAAACTTATTCATGTGACCCATAGGGGATTCTGCATTATCATAGTTACATTGGGAGAGAATAAGAGTAGTCTATATGGGGTCAGTGATCAAAGTGAGCGGGAATGGTCAGGAGTGGTGTTCCACTACTTTTATTTTTTTCTGTTTTCCATTCCTCTACTTTTTATGACCATATTCACCATTCTATACAGAGGGTGTGTTCGTTCATGTCCCTGTGCAAGTGTAAAGTTATAGTAGGAGCCTTAGTTACTAGTCACTCATACTATTGCAATGCCCCAGCTGCAACACCTTGCCACGTGTTGCACTATGCTTCCGCCTACCCCTCCTTTGCCGAGACCTTGTCACATGTTGCTCTATGCTTCCGCCCACCCTCTCCTTTGCATCGACCAAAGTTCCTCTACTTTTTTCTGTACACATCTACCACTTTGTGGTTTGTAATGGAGCCTGTGTAGTATTTTCATTTGTATCAGTTGAGTTATATTTGTATCTAGAGTTATATGATACCTTGCACATCTGTGTACAAATGTCTGACCAGAGATCATCTGTGATGTCTACCTGCAGATCTGCTGCCCATTTGGAACGGGCGTTTTGCTGAGGTTAGGGCAGGCGGTCCTGTATCAGTCGATATAAAGATGACACTAGACCTCGGTTGTTACTTGCCGTCAGAATGTATTCCAGCAGTGCATCATTTCCAGGTTCTGTGGGGAAATCTACCCACTGTTTCTTGCACGCCTTGCGAAGGCCAGCAAATTGCAACCACTTTGACAATGCATGGTTCGTGAGCATAGCAGTGTTGTCGGGCTGAATGAAGTTACCCTCAGTATACAAGGTCCCCAGTGTATGAAACTTATGTCGCATCCAAATGTTGAATGCCCCAGTGTGTAGGTGTGGTAGGAAGGGCATACAATTCCACAATGGAAAGTCTCTGTGGTATGGGGCAATTACCCCTATTTCATTCCATATTTTGGCCCAGGCCAGTGATGTAATGCTGGCAGGGTCGAACCCACAGTTGTCCACGAGTCAGGGAGGGACTATCAGGGACCATAAGTCTCTACCACCTGAGAGATTTGCTAGCAGTGCATGGGGGGAGCATCCGAGTACCAACAGGCGGCAAACTGCGCCTGCACTGCCATCCAGTATGAACGGAAATTCGGGTCAGTAAACCCCCCCATCTCATATGGTTGTGCTAGTGTGCGCCACTTCAGTCGCACCGCCCTGTAGTGCCACACATACTTGCATATATCGGATTCTAATTCCTGGAAGAAGGTTTGGCCAGGCCATAGTGGTATATTAAGGACTAGGTACAGTAACTTGGGAAGCACAGTCATTTTAAGAAGTGCTAATTTGCCGGCTATGGCGACGGGCAAGTGGGACCAGCTCTGCCGTTTCCCGCGCAGTTGTATCATATACACCTTGTAATTGTGTTCATATAACTCGAGACTGTGTCTAGCTATCAGTACTCCGAGATATCAAATGGTTGAAGGAGCCCATATAAATCCCTGTAAGTCATGTGGAGGAGTAGTGGCATCTGTGAGGGGAAAGAGTTCTGATTTGTTTCAGTTGACTAAGTATGAGATATCAGCCATAATGGGCTTTAGGTGTGTACAGGGATCTTGTATGTATAATAGTGAGTCGTCATCATAGAGATACATTATTTCAGGCTTCCCAGCCATCCTGATCACTCGGTGTTGATGTTTATATTGTACGAGATCTGCAAAGGATTCGAAGACAATTGCAAATGTAAGGGGCGACAGTGGGCACCCCTGTCAAGTGCCTCTTTCAATGGCAAAGCGCAGGGATAGTACTCCGTTGGTGTTGACCATGGCAACTGGGGATGTTTATAAAAGACGGAGGAAGGTAAGAAAACCCAGGCCAAACCGCCATTTGGTTAAAACTGCATACATGAATCTCCAGGACACCGAGTCAAATGCTTTTTGGACATCTAACGCACCGGCTACCGCTTGGGTGCCAGGGTCTATTTAAGCTAATATATTATTAAAGAGACACAGGTTCAGTGCTGTGGACCTCCAGGGGATAAACCCTGATTGATCTGGGTGAACAATGTGTGATATAAATAGCATATGCCGTGTGGCGAGTACCGTTGCAAATATTTTCACGTCAGTATTAATTAGAGAGGGAGGCCTGAAGGAGTCGTACATTTCCGCCGGTTTATCAGCTTTTTAACAAAACTGTGGTGACAGCTTTGCGCATGGTGTCTGGAAGCGTCTGTGATTTAAGAGATTTCTGCCACAGTTGCAGGAGGTATGGGGCCAAGTGTGCCTTATAGCCCTTGTAAAATGTGTCTGTGAGGCCATCAGTGCCCGGGGTCTTCAGCAAATACCTCATTGATAGCTGTTGGTGTTAACTAGGTTACCTGTAGCATCAGCGACCAGCGGGATACACCCTCTGCCCCACTCTTGGTGGGACATACTGGCTAGCAGTTTGCCAGGTCTATCACCTTCTCCATACCTTCAGCAGTCCTAGGGATACCAAAGAACTTTATTTCCAGCTCGGCATGTACCCTAAAGGTGTAAAGTGACTCTTTATTTTGGGACAGTGTGGCTGTGGGAGAGTCATTCGTCAGCCCACACTCCAGATCCCTCAGCACACCCTCCGAATTCCCCCTGTCCCGCCGAATTGTCTTAAGGATGCCAAATTCAGTGGATATTGCAATCTCTCATATATATACTTTGTAGCATACCCAGAGTGTGCTGGTCAGAGGCACTGAGCTAGCTTTGACCTCGAAGAAGGATTCTACGTGATTGTCTACAGTGTATGCAAAAGCCACATCTAGCAGCACCTGTGATTTAAAACGCCAGTTATTCCAGGTTCTGGGAAGTGTGGATACTGTCAGGCATATGCAAATTGGGGAGTGGTCAGAGTACGTTCTGGGGAGCATATAGGTCTTCTTGACTCCCCCCATTAACACATGAACTGACAAGTTGTATGAATAGGTGCAATCATTGCCATGCATCTCCCTCCAGGCATCAACCTTATCCAGAGAGTGCATACCTTTATTAATCGTGTGAGCTGAACGCACCAGGGGCCTCTGGGAGCATGTGGATCTGTCCAGGAGTAGGTCAAGGATTGCGTTGAAGTCTCCCCAAATAGACTCGGGACCAGTGGATACTGAGCGAGCTTATCAACACCATCAGTGTAAAACTGGGGGTCATCCACATTATGGCCATAGACGTTCATCAGTAGTATCTCCCTCCCAGCTAGGAATCCGTATACCATAACATATCTCCCAAGAGGATTAATATCAACATGTCTACGTTGGAATGCGAGGGACCTGTGTAACAGGATCATGACCCCCCTGGATTGGGTGGAATATGATGTGTAGAATCGATTCCTTCCCCATTGCTTGGCAAATACCTCAAACATCGCAGAAAGTGCATGAGTTTCTTGTAAAAAGAGTATGTTGGCCTTGTGTCTTTCAACATAGAGGTGTATCTTATGCCTTGTAATAGGATTCCCAAGGCCGCGTACATTCCAACTAAGGCACGCCATGTCACCCATCCCGAAACACGTAGTAATAGTCTGAATGTCCCCCTGCACCCCACACCTCTGCCCCAGAACTTGACTCCCTCGTGGACCTTCCAATCTTGTTGATCGTTACCCAAATGCATGTCAAGTGTGATTTTATCTCTTTAACTTCTCAACCCCGCCCCCCACCCGCATCCCCCTCCAAACTTGGGTGATGATTTCCCTTCAACAACATAACAAAAAACAAAATAATCCCTGATTTACAGTGCAACATGGCATGGGGAGCCAGTGTGCAGACCAACCCGGGCATTCCCGGAGTGAATTACACGAAAAAGGGATATATTTCTGTGAGCTTCTATCGAAACATCGTCCATCCAGAGGGCTGTGTAACATTGGTCACCACTATGTAAAAGTATAAGCAGTTTCTACTCCCAAAAACAGAGGAAGCAATTGAAAAGTAGTCAGGGAGTAACTAGTGGGGTATGTAAGCAGCAAAAGTATTGTTTCTCCTTACGTGAGTATTTTCGTTGCCTGATGTAATCAGGATTCAGCATGCTGACAAAGCCCCAACTAGGAACTTCATCACTTTGTCAGGTAGGGTAAAAAAGTAAGTCTTGTCGTTCCACTCCACTCGTAGCTTGGCGGTGTGTAGCAGGGGGTATTTCAATTTTCTGTCCAGCCGTTGTTTTTTCACCGCAAAAAGGATTTTCTCTCCTGCTATACTGCCACTGAGAAGTCCGGGTAAATGTGGATTCTGTTTGATCCTAGAATTAGATCCCCATATTCACGGGCCACTAAGAGAATAGCGTCTCGATCCCGGTAGTTTAGAATATGAGCAATGATTGGACGTGGAGGTGCTCCGGGCTTTGGTTTGGGGGCTAAGGATCTGTGTGTACGTTCAATGGCAATTCAATTTGGGGGTGAGAGTGTCGGGTCGGATAGAAGAGTTAACAGGGTTGAGGTAATCCATTGTTCGAGGGAGGATTCAGTGTTGCTCTCAGGGACACCGACAATGCAGATATTATTACATTGGGATCTTGATTTCAGGTCATCAGTCTTCTTTTCTACCTGGAGCATTCGCCTGGAGAGCATAGTAAGTCTGCTCTGAGCGCAGACACACCATCTTCCACAGGACCCTCTCTCGTGTTGGCTTCTTCCAGTCGCTGATCCGTCCTTTCCATACGTGCCTTAATAGAATCTATGGTGCTTGTCATGTCATCCAGTTTACTGTGTACCTTAGCAAACCCCTCCTGCATGCATGCCATCATTTTCTATGTCTCAGTGAGCTCCACTGGAGTGGGAACTGACGGTATTAGTGTATCAGCAGGTTAAAATGGGGATGTTAAAAGCAGCAACATGCCCCCATTCAGCCTCTCCAGGGCATCTCTCCGGTCACTCAGAAGAATGAGGCACATACCCTGGAAGCCTGTAGATTCGTGTATAGCAGGCAAAGTTGTGTCAGTGTCTCCTGTTTAGATTGCCAGTATCTGCATCGTGATGGACACTGGGGCCTGTTGGCGTGGCGGCAGTCTGCAGCTCTGTTTGGTGGTCCAGTGGGTATGCAGTGTCCCCCTTTAGGTAGATTTATGGGGTAATGCAGGAGGAGGGGTGCGCCTAACGCTCAGGCTGGCGTAATAGTTTGTAGGTTGATACAGGGCTCAGCCGGACAGGTTGTACATGGAGGGAGGAGCCTCCCAAAGTCAGTGCGTTCTGGCCAGTAATAGTGAATATCAAAATGATTTGTATATTGCAGAACATTGAGAAGCTTGCCAAATATATCATTGACATTTGTTGTCATGAAAAAACAAATACATCATATCATTTGCCACTGAAGAATGTTCCAGAATAAGTAGAGAACAGAAACATGTTGGGCAATGGGAAGGCAACTATCACGTAGTATCTTTGTGCATTCTTTCAGATTCTGAAATTGATTCTATCTGAACTGTCTATTAGTGTCAGGAATACAGTGAAGAATTCCGATTCTGTCATTCAAACATCAGGAAGTAAGGGCCCTCGTTCCCGGAATATTAGCATTCAGCCAAAATGTTTTTCCATGTGTAATAAACGCAGACAGCTTACATCACGTTTTCCATTTTACCTTGCACGATTCCCTACAGCATCTGCAAGTAAACATTATGTCTCCTTTAAGAAACGATGGAAGTTGCCTTGGAGTTTAGGATGCTCCCATTAACGTAGCTGCAAACTCATGTACTGCCGGTCATGTGAATGTCTTCTTAAGCTCCTCCTTGTTGATTCTCTGTGCTTCTGATTTTAGGAAGTTATGCTACCTTTGTCTCTCCTGATTTTCTGGTTTCCTGAATATTCTTGCTACGTTTCCTGGATTCCTCTATATTCTTGTGTCCTTGTCTGCCTTGTTACCCACGACTCACTCAATTGCCTGAACTGTTTTTGACCTCGAATTGTCTTACGGAACTGCTACGCCTCCTCCTTGGACTTTCTTATTGCCCGAAACATTGCCGACTCAGATTTTCCTCAAGTTTTCTCTTTTGCCTACTCTTTCTGGATTGCTTTTGCTGCCCGCATTGGGAACAAGACCCGGAAATGTAATAACGTACTGTTACGAGCCGATTTTCCGGAACGTTGAACTATCATCTGGATTCGACTGCTGATCATCACCATCAGCCTTAAGGTTTTACCCTACCTTCCCTACCGGTACGGACTAGAGACTGCCTTGGTACTCGATTGGGAAGCGTGGAGCATCCTCGTTCCGTCGGTTTCGACGAAGTGGGACTTCCTGGCCATACATGTCCGTGTTTCATCAGGAATATCCCATTTTCCCTGAATACCTTTTGTCTGATGGGATATTTAATTTGCTCTGTATCAAGAAGTCCTGAAACCAAATTCATGGTAAGGTCTTCTAAATTCTCCTTTTCTGCCTTTATCAGTATACTTGTCAGTTTCCTAGACTGATCAGACTTTATTCTACAACTCTATAGGTTCATCTCTCCATTTCTGGAAGCAGGCTCATATTATTTCGACCTCATATGGTCCAAGTGTTTTTCCTAAGCGATCTCAGGTTAGTGTCTAAGAGTGTTCTTGTTTGATTTCCAGTTTTGCCATTGTTTGTCCATTAATCTACGGTTTCCCTTTTAGGGTTAGATACATCACAGTCCAATCCAGTTCCAATTGGTCCTGCAGTCCGGTCCGGTTTCATTCTGCCTGCTGTCCAGTCTGGGTCCATTCTCCTAAAGAATAGACTCCTTTGTGTTCAGTTTTTATCCTGAAACAGGGGTATATTGTTAGGCAGAATTTGTCACCTACACTATGAGGGAAAAATATCCAGACAGATTCTGACAATTAGTGGGTGTTGTATAGCTGTAGGTTTTACTTTTGTGATACATGTGGGAAGTTTATGAATTGTAGTTTGACCAGTTTATTGCACACTTGGTGAAGGTGTAGTGGTGATGTGTCTAGTTCTTATTCAATTTTGTACTCCTTTTGTTTAGTTTTGTTTTTTGGCAAAATCTATATGAGAGACATTACATGTAACAAATATGTTCACAGTGTTGATGCTCTCGAATGATTTAATCAAGTTTTTATACATTTGTATACATTTTTATATATTTGTTTGAATAAAGTTTATATATATTTTTTTAAACGGCTTCCCTTTCCTTTTTTCTTTTCTTGTATGGAAGCTTTTTGTTATGACTTTGTAAGCATAACATAGCACAAGAAAAGGACCATTGTTATGTAAGTCATACTTTCTTCTTTGACATCTATCACACACATATGTCATGGCCTAGAAAATGCCCCTTTGAATGGGTGAAAGTTCCATCTATTGCAATAGAAAAAAGCCTGCTCAACATCAGTAGGGCCCTATACAATAACACCATTGTTCAGATAATATTTGTTTCAGAGGGACAACTGACAAAAAATCCAAGCTATAAGAGGAATTAAACAAGGATGTCTACTCGCCACAGTTCTTTTTTGCCTATATATAAATGACATGTGAAAACATGTTGAGAAAGCAGTAAGAGACATCCCTAATATTGAGGGAAGAGCTGTGGTCATGATTTTATATGCCGATGACTCTATCCTCCTTGCCAGGACACCCAATGCCCGATACCTTGACCCAAACGTAAAAACGGCTGTAATGACAAGGAGTCTCTAATGAATTTGCAGGTAAATTCAAGATGAACTTCGTAATTGGAAGCTGTGCGGGGTAGACCTAATATACACTTTAAAAAAATTATGTTCACTGTAATGGGCCTATGTTCTTGAACCCCCATATCTCCAAATCTTTAAATACAAGGCAACTGGTTACCCTTCTACACACCTATTAGTGGTAACACTCTTTTTATGCTATGTTTAGTTTTAGCATTATTTTGTCCATCTGAAACCAGAAAAATTGTTATAAATATATAGATTTATTCATGATATTTACAGATGTTCAAGTAAAAGGCATTGTTTTTACACATAAATCCCTGATACCAAATTTCATTTTTGGATTTCAGTCATACCGACATTAATACTACATATAAAAACACTGTTTTGTGTCTTAGGGTTAGTAAATGATGTGGTTTGCTTGCTTATTACACATCCAGTTTTTAAATAGAGTTCTTCTTTTGTGTTTGTTTTTGCATATTTGATTTAAATAAAAAACATGTAGAATGAACAGTGTACCCGCGTTTGTTACACAGGTCACCTAGATGGAGCAGGTCGACAGCTTGTCATTCAAGCTGTCGTATTGTCTACACGTGTTGCAGCCCTTGTCTTCAAGCGTGCCTGGACTGTCCCATGGTCGGAACTTTTTTGGAACAGATATCCTATGCTTGTACCTTCGCAACCTATTATTGTGTGTTCCTTGTAGTTTTGAGTCTTGCCTTGTGTATTATATTCCTTTGTCTATTATTTTGAGACTTGTCGTATGAGTGTAGGCCACGGAGACACTGAGTTCCTCTACTCCGTCTGCAAGTTTTGAGAAAAAGCACAAAATGCCTGCACAAGAGAAAGGGGAGGGAAAAAAAAACATTATAACGAATGGATGAATGTACAGCACGTAATATGACATTGTGTCATTTTTGGTTTTTCTAAATTGACATTTGCTTTATTAGTAATAACAACTGTTTGTATTGTCCATAATGCACAATATGCAATATGATACTGAGTTATTCTTTGGGTTTTCAAATTGATAGTGTTTTCAAGAGTTAGACTGACCTTTGTATTCTTTATATAGAGTCTACAAAGTACGAATCACTCTAAACTAAATAAACCAAAACCAACAAGGTGGAAATCTTTTTAATAAATAAATAAATAAATAAATACAAAAATAAAACAAAATTAACCAATTAACATATAATATAATTAGTTAAAGGAAAACGCATGATTCATGTAGAGGGAGGTTTGGTAACTAGGTATGTGCTAAAATATTGACCAAATGACCAAAAGTAGAAATAACAACTTTCATTTTTTGGGGGGAAACTACATTACCCATAATCCATCAGTTTGGAAATGGGTTCACATCGGAATTAAGCCACTCCTACGACCAACAAACAACATTAATCAGATGTGGGACTTTTAGATATTTAACCAGTACTCAATAAGACTAATATTCGAGCACTCTTGCACCGGCGAGGCTACATGTTAAAAAATTGATCTTTGTAGAATTAAATAATCACCACGAGCTAAATGCACGAAGAAAGGGTTTAAGATAATCCGTTATCAAGTTAAACATGGTAAGGCATCCCAAAACATGGCTGAACTTTTTTACCACGAGTGCCATATTTGAAGAAAGGGTTCATGGTAACCCGGTACTAAGCAAAGCATGGGAGGCATCCCAAAATATGACCGCCAACTTGGTGGCGAGGAAAGAGAGGAGGGACTTAGGGGTAATGCTCCTTTAACTAACAGTGACAATCAAGAGAGAAAGAACCCGACGCTTGGAGCAGGAGAGAATGAATTTGTGGGTAAGCCCTGATTTTAGGTGGGAAACCCACCATTGGCTGCAGGCATGTTTTAGAATTATGATAGCAAGAAATATGTGCGCGCTTTTTATTACGCGTGACATGAGAGGTACACAGCAATCGGGAGCCAGCAACTCGTACTTTCAGTAGTTTAGAAAATGGTCAAAAATATTTTCTGACATTCGAATAGAAGAGGTTTCTGTGTAGAGGCATTTGTGAAATGCACGCATGATGTGTATTTGCTTATTGACACTAGAGGTGGCAATAGCCAGACTTATACATGTAAATACCATCTTTCAGTATATGCTTAATAATACCAGAGGTAGCAACAGCCTGATGTGTAGATGTAAACAGAAGTATTTTTCCAAGGAGCACATTAACATGGAGCCAAGCAAAGTTACAACATAGATTTTTTAATAATGACATACTTAATCCTAATGTTAATATATGGTTGTATACAAACACCTATGCTTTTTTTGTGTAGGTGTGATTGAACCCAGGACTTAAAAGTCACTAATAGGACGGCAAAGTTACTTTACAGTGGGTGAATTGCAACCCCATTGAAAAAGGGTAAGAAATGTGATTATACAGTGTAATGAATGTTAGGTAACAAGGTGATAACCTTTTCGTTACTTTACAAAGAGTAAGACACAGATAGAATATTGTTAAATGGCATATAGGTCTACATTAAAACAATGATAAAAGAACTCTATTTCCACCCTCCCCCCCCTTCCTTGGCTCTGCAGCACTGACACACGCACATAATATTTTTTCCCTGAACTGCACAAGGTGTCATGTTTTCTCATAAGCATGGTTTCTGGAGATTCATGGTGTGGGGTTAAAACACAAGGAAGTCACATCTTTTATTATGTGTGAAATAACAGAGCTGTTAGTCACATTTGTACTTTATTTCTTCTTTTTTGTTTTCATTTTATCATTTTTATCAATATGAACAGCCTGGATTTGAGAAAGGCGCAGTCGCCAAAACAGGTGTCATCCGAAAAGGGCCTAACCTTTATCAAAGCAAAAAATAAAAATAAACAAAGAATTATTTTTATCAGAAACAACAGATTTTTTGGAATCTTTCATTTATTCATTTTGGCGCAAAGAAGTGCAGGCATTTGTGTGCTTTTTCTCAAAACTTGCAGACGGAGTAGAGGAACTCAGTGTCTCCGTGGCCTACACTCATTCGACAAGTCTCAAAATAATAGACAAAGGAATATAATACACAAGGCAAGACTCAAAACTACAAGGAACACACAATAATAGGTCGCGAAGGTACAAGCATAGGATATCTGTTCCAATAAAGTTCCTCAATGTCAAAAAACTGTGTTTGTATGGGATTGCATGGAATGCCTCTTCTGACTTGGTAGAAAAGTAATTTTCTCTCTTCATCCTGGATGCCAAATCCACAGATCTCCTTCTCCTTAGATGAGCATCTGCTTTCGGGAATCTGTCCAACTTCAGGTCATTCTTAGGGATCACTAGCGCGGGAACGTGGACGTTGACCAGTGTGCATATGCCTCCCCAGTTTTTCGGCACTCTTATGTATGCCTTGGATCCACACGCCCAGTAATGGGCAATAATAACTGCGGTTCCTTGTTTCATTCCTGGGGCTTCAAAGATTCGTCCGCAGTTTACATTCTCTCCCATCTTCCTCGTGCATTACTTCTGAAGCATAGTTTTGGGCTTTCCAGTGGTACTATCTGCAGGGGTCCTCCCCTGTCTTCGACCCATGTTAGCAGCTTTACCAGTTTTGGCCATAGAGGTTTGCATAATTTCTGCAAATTCTCTACTGCTTCTCGGCAGGCTGCAAAGACCATCCACGCTAGGCAGATTACTACTCCTTCTTCCCATCCATCTGGGGAAACCACTGTTCCCCAAATCTGCATTTGGCCTCTGTTCTTCCAGGTCTGAGCCTCTTCTGCAGTTTTTCCTTGAACGTTCAATCTTGGATTTATTACCCAACGTGTTCCTGATCCTTTGACGCCAGGATTCTCGTATCTGTTCACGTGATTCCTTGTGTGCGCCCTGTTTCTTGTTTTAATGTCCTGGATGTAGCCATCTTCATCCGGGTAATCCTTTTCGTTGGCCCATATCAACGATGCGTCTCTTCCCATAAATTGTCCTCTGGTGTTGCACATTGCTACATGTGATATACAGTGTGCTGTGGGTACATACATTTCTACAGCCACGAAGATCTTGGATTTTCCCATACTATATGGTAGGAGTTCACAGACGAAGCATTCTCCTTCTGACTCTCTTCGTCCTACTTCCTTCATGTGCTGGTATCATATGTTGTTTCCAAGGCGGGCGGTGCTGTCCAGGTAATCGTTGAGCTCATTGTTATCTTCATGCGGGCTTCTCTTGAATCTCAGCGTTCTTCTGTAGTTTGCTATTATGTCTTTAAAGCATCTGCGCTGCTTTTCCACTCTGTGCGTCTTGGTAGGGCGGGCTGCCTTGGCTGTATCTCAGTGGTAGGAGAATGATTTTCGTTTCTTTTCCTTTCCTCTTGTAATCTTCCATAGTGGTTCTCTAACCGCTGTTGGCTCACCATCGCCCCAATGCGTGGCTGAGTCGTAGGTCTGGTGCTTATTCCTTGCCTCTGACCTGGCATGCTTACTGTTATAGTCTCTGTAGTTCTATTTTTCAGCTCCTCGTGCAGTTTCTTTGCTCTGACTATAAATAGGAACAAATCATCTATCAGTATTTGTGTTTTCTCTGTGAGTTCCTTTGTGGCTACTCCTGTTCTTTTGAGGGATTTTGCTATGCCCTCTTTCGTTGGTTTCTTACTTGGTTCTCCTTGGTTACTTTCACTATTTTCTGGAACTGATTGTTCGGCAGGCAGTCTTCCCTTCTCTGCTGCCTTCGTTGGAGGCTCTGTAACCATTGGCACTTGCCCTTGTCTGTGTGCATCCTGTGTGTGGGTGTGTGCAGTGGTCAGTGCTGTGTTTTCATCCATTCCGTGCTGACCCTGTCTCCAGCTTTTCTCGTCATTCGTTACCTCAAGTGTGTCTGAATCACCGCTAATTATATTTAATTTTAGTTCGTTAACTTTACTATCTGGTTTTCTTGGGACTGTGATGACTATATAGGGTCTGGGTGCTTTCGTAGGCCCCAGATGTTCATTATCTGGTGGGTGCAATGAGATTGGGATGCTTTGTGCACCAATAAAGAAAGCAGTTCTGATAGTCAACGACAGAAAGACAATGATAATTACTATGCATATACACATAATAGACTTGTAGGACATCTGGCAGCATTTCCTTTCAGGGAAGCGGGGGCGCCCCTGTGCTGGTGGTAAAACCAAGTTACTGTTCTGTGCCCCCATTTCAAACAAGTCCATAGTCAGTTATTTATTCCTCTTCTTGCTCTGATCTCGTAGTTCAACAGTTCATTACTACTAAAGTGACAAGTGCTTTTTCATGTGTCCCCCCTCTTGCGGGTGCTGTCGGTAATCTCTGGGCATGCAGTACAGTTCCTGTGCTAGACTATGGAAAAAGGGTTAGGCTAACAACTTTGGTATATCACATTCATAATGCATATTTACAGTAGGTAAAAACCCAGTGCATTCCTCGACTTTGCCTTGGTCCTGAGGTCATGCTGGAACCTGTTCAATACGAGGGAATGAAAAGATGGAACTGCTAAAAAAATCACTCAAAAATAAAATGTTGTAAAAAATAAAAATAAATATAAAAATGAAAGCGAACATGAAAAATAAAAATAAAAATAAGGAAAAATAGAGAAAAAGTAAAAAGAAAAAATAGGATGGTGTAGTTCTTGTCCCTGCTCTCCTCGATCTGTCCTGTGGCGGTAAATTGAAGAACTGTGTCTCTGTCCTTGGTTTGTTCCACGGCAAAGGATAAAGCACTGTCTCTCTGTCTCAACGATCTGTCCCACGGCGGAAAGTCTCACTGGAACCTCCTGAAGTATTCCTGCTGGAAGTTAGACAGCTCTACCTGGAGCATTATGCCGTGGAGGAGTGTACCCATGTGTGGGGCGTTGGCCGGATCTCTAAGGAAGGTGATGATGTCAACATCTGCAGGCCTCCCCACCGTTTCTGGATAGTCTGTGACTAGTTTAAGCAGGACGTTGTGCGCCAGCCGGGTGTCTTCGGGTGATAGGGACATTTGTCCTGTTTGGCAGGGTCCTTGTCATGAGCTTTTCTTTTGATTCGCACAGTCTCTGCACCTTCCTGTTGCGTGGACTACCACAAGGTGATTTAGCTTAGTCCACAGTTGGTTCAACTGAGCTAGGTTTCTTGGGTCTCTGATGAAGTACGTGTGTTGGTTGTTCTCGCGATGAGTCCTGGGCATTTCTCAATTATTTGAAAGAACAAGGTAAATGTGAGTTCATCAATGTCTACTGGCGGTGGAAGCATTTGTGTCCTCTTCGCTGTGCTCGGGTAGCTTGGCGAAGGCTTCCGCGATGACAGTCAGTAGTTGCCAGATTATTTTCTTGCTCGCAGGGTCTTGAATAAAGTCTGTGACACTGGTCCCTCTCCCTATGAGTGACGGATATGATGGCACCACCAATTGAAAGTACATAAGCACATCCCACTTGAGGCTTCTGCTAGGTGATACCATGAGTTCTGTAAACAAAGTCTTGATAGTGGTTGCTTCAGGATACTGTGTTATGCTCTCAGAAAATATTTTATTTCCAGTCTATCAGAGTCTTGATTCCTTGTACTACTTGGGCATGATGTGCCTTCAAAAGTTCGTTTTTTATCAATGTTGTTGTGGCTTTTGATGTGCTTCTCTTTACCCTGCAACTATGATGCACAGAGTGTTCGTTTTATGTCCTTTATCATCTTTTACTGGTTTGAGAAAATGTCTTGTTTAAAAGTCACAAATTGAAATTTCGTTTGTCATTGTTTTGCTGCTCATGCGTCCTTCTTCCTCACCATGGATCTTGTCTGCACGTGCTGAGATTCTTCCCCGTTGTGTGTGGTTTCTTTGTGGTTGGATGCAGCTGGAGGGCTTTCTCCTATATAAGGTTTAATGTCATTTAGGAAGAGCCATGTATTTCTGCCCTGGACTTTGACGGCTGAAGGAGTGCAGTCCTCCACGATGAAAAGACCATTGAATCGTGGCTCATCCCACTTCTTCCTTGTAAAGTTCCTTATGAGGACAGCATCACCATGGAAGACGGGTGGCGCACATAGACTTTGCGCTGAGTCTGTTCCAGCACTTCCTGTTGTGTTTTGTGCTGCACTGCACCCTTTTCTTTGTCGCTGCAGCTGGCCTGAAATGACAGAGACGCTGGATGTCATACAATTCAAGTACTCCTGCATTTCAGTCCCCAGGACCTCACTGGTTGGCTGGGTATCACATCTAGCTCTATCTCGGGGGGTAAGAGGGGTCCTCATCCTGTGACTATCTTGTGCGGCGTGAGATGATGGTCGGAACCTGGTTGGTTCCGAAGTGCATACAATGCCAGTGATAGACAATGCAACCATCCCTTTTTCAATGTGAGCTTCAGCTTGGCTATCCTCTCTTTTAACAGGCCGTTGAGCCACTCACATATGCCATTCCCCTCTGAATGATATGCCGATGAGAACTTGTGCTTTATACCAAGCATCAAGCTGATTTGCTCAAAAACTGCATTAACAAAGTGAGCCCCGTTGTCTGACCTCATTACCTCGCATACGCCCCATCTTGGGAACACTTCCCTCACTAGAAATTTGGCAGCACAGGTAGAGTCTCGGTGTGCACAGGGACCTGCTTCTATCCATCTTAAGAATGGACACACCACCACAATTAAATACCTGTACCCGTTGCACACTTGAATCATGTCGACATAGTCGATATGCAAGTGCTGGAATGGTCCATTTGGCCGGGGGATAACTCCTCTCACTACTTTTAATGTGTGCCCAGCGGTGAACTGTTGGCAGATAATGAGGTTCACCATGAAAAATGCAACATGCTCTGCTAAATCTGGTGTAAACCAGTCTTCTACAAGCGTTGCAGCGAGATTTTCTTTTGTCATATGTATAGGGTAGTGTAACTGCTCCAATGCTACCTTCAGTTGGGCGACAGGCATTACTGGTTTACCAGTGCTGTCTTGCCTCCACAACCCGACAGAGGGATTTAAGGAACACCCTCGACGCTTCCACAAATTTTTCTCCTCCTGAAGTGCCTCCCCTTGTAGCTCCCTTAGCTGAGCCTGCCCCATGTTGCTATAGGCTTCGGGTGTGGCTCGTGCTACCATCATACGCTCATGGGTACGTGCCATCTCCACGTTCATGATTGTTTCGTTTTTGGATGCCATACGCTTGGCTTCCGTGTCCGCTTCATGATTTCCACATGACGCGAAATCTGTGCCCTTTGTATGAGCGGTGCATTTCACGACGGCTATGCCCACTGGGATCTGTAGTACTTTTATCAACCTGTTCAATAAGGCTGCATGTTGCACTGGCGTGCCGTCTGCTCGGGGGTAGCCCCTCCTTTTCCAGTGCGCTAGACCTGCATGCACTGTGGACGTCACATAGGTGGAGTCACTGTACACCGTTACTTCCTGGTCTGCATGGTTCTCAATGGTGAGTATCAGCGCCAATAGTTCTGCAGCCTGTGCCAAATAATGAGATGGTATTCGTGCACTAACGAGTACTTGAAACTCTACATTTGCTAGGTGTTTTACCACGGCCACGCCTGTATATCTTTGTCCGTCTTCTTGATCGATTCTTGAGGAACCGTCAATGAACACGATTTCACCACTTGCCAGGGCATTTTCCTTTACCCTGGGGATTTCATCATAGAATTCCTCATAATTCGCGCAGTCATGTACGGGTTCTCCCTCTGTGACCGGCTCAGCTATGAACATAGCTGGATTCACAGTTTTACATCGCACTATTTTGATCGATGGGTTAGAAATAATCACTTCATATGCGGATGCTCTCTATGATGTCAGCGTGCCCTTTGGCTTCTCTACTATGGTGAACAACGAGTGCTCGACATACAATGTCATGGAGCACCCCATCACAATGGATGATGCCTTTTCAAAGGCGAACGCGGCAGCAGCTAGATTTTGTTTGCATGGGAAGTGGCCCTTCATGACCGGGTCCATACTCCCGCTGTGATATGCTAGGGGCTTGTACCCCAATGAGGTTCACTACGCAAGCACTGCCATCATAAAATTACCATCGTTGTGTGAGAACAGGTAGAAAACCTCTGCATAATTAGGAATCCCGAGAACTAGGGCCTTACAAATCGCCCCTTGAGTTCTGCAACCCCCTTTTCCATTGCCTCAGTCCACTCAATTTTTTCCCTTGTCGCCTGGGCCTTCTTTAGTGCCTGAAGCAAGGGCTTGGTATACGGGTTATAGTCGAAGACCCATGCTCTGACATAATTGCACAGGCCTAAGAAGCTTTGCATTTGTTTTATCGTAAGCGGTTTAGCCGTGTTCATGATAGCTTCAGCCCTTTCTGGGGTTACCTTTTTCCCTTTGTGTGAGATTAGGTGGCCTATGTACAGCACTTCTCGTTGAAAGTATTGTAACTTTTCCTTATCAACTTTATACCCTTTCTCAGCCAAGATAGTAAATAGCTGGACAGAGTCACGCCTGCATTGTTCCTCAGTGACGCTGTAGATTAGAATGTCATCCACCTACTGCAAAACAACACTGTTTACTGCAATATTGCTTAGGTCCATCTGCAGAACTCTGTTGAAAATGGATGGAGACTCACAGTAACCCTGTGGCATCCTCGTGCTTTTCAGGTGCATTTGCCTGAAATTGAATGAGTCACGGTGCAACGGGATTGAGAAAAACACATTTTTCAAGTCAATCACTGTGAAATATTTTGCCTCAGTGGGTGTGTTGCATAGAATTGTGGATGGATTCGGGACTAGAGGGAACTCGGCTTCAACTATATCATTTAATGCTCTTAAATCTTGGATTAAACGCCAAGACCCTCCTTTTGATTTCTTGACAGGGTAAATCACTGTGTTGCAAGGTGATTTTGACGTCACTAGGATGCCCCGCCCCATCATGGCGGAAACTGTCTTCGCAATCCCTTCATCTGTGTTATAACCAGGTTTGTGATAATGAACACAACAGATACAGAAAGAATGTCTAAGGTTCACGTAAAGGATACAGACTGGTAGTTGCAAAGGATACACTCAATGTCTTCTACCATCTACTGTTGTTAGAGGTAGAACATAGTGTCTCAAGAGAAACCTTCTAACTAATGTCACTCTCTGACTAGTAAAACCCACGGTCAAAGAGAGCTATTAGTGAGAAGGGCAGGAGTGGACCAAGATTCACCAGGCTGTCGATAGAGAGTGGACTAATTAGAAAGCTATTGTTACAAAAGGACAGTAAGAACCTATGCTAAATACACTAACCTGGATGTACAGCCATAGGTGAGTCCCAACAATGTCCGATGAATCCAAGGAGAAAACAACGACAAGGAAAGGGTAGTGAGGAATCTAACCCGGGCAGAACGAGGACCGCGCTAGAGTCGGGTTGGTGCACACAGGTAAGCGTCCAAAGTTCTGTGCACTTTGTAGTAGGTAAGCATCCAAAGTTCTGTGCACTTTGTAGAAGGAGGAAAAGAAAATCTTGATCCAGGAAGACAAACCCTTTACAATAGTTGAAGGTCCAGTTGAGCCCTGATCAGGAGTGAGTACAGAGACTGTCAGACTAAACTCTCCTGCAAATAGGATGGGATTTAGCAGAGGAAGTATATCCAGAATGGAAATAAATGTCTACGGAAAATGCCAAAGAGTAATGAGGTTAATAGTATTGCCGAATTGGATGTATATGGAGTGGAACTCTGCCGGGTATTGATTGTAGTCCATGGAAATTGCTATGTCACGTAGGAACGTGGCGGGACTCCGTCTTGGAACGAAGCAACAGGTTGAAGAGCGTTGTTTAGGAATGCGATGGGGCTCAGTAGAAGGCTGTGTAAGAACAAGGAAGAGAGAAGTAGCTCTGAGACGAGCTGGGAGGTTGCCTGAAACTGCGTAGGAACGTGGGGAAAGGCGACCGCTTCTTGCGATGAAAAGAAGAGCGTCTGCGAAGAACAGCAGAAGCAAGCTCCGGAACGCAGATACCAAAAACGATCAGAAGCGCAGCTGTAAGGCATCAGCCTCGTTAAATAATGTCAGCTGACGTGCACCTGATCAACGCAATGACGCGTACGTTGGTCATGTGACGCGAGCTCTCTCAGTAGCGTCTCCTGGCCAATTTCCATTGAGTATAGAACGGCCTGGCCGTTCTGAAGGTTGAGGATGCCGGGAAATAGGAGCGTTTGGGGTAAGTAACGGACCCTGGGGTGTCAGGCATGACAATCTGCCTCAATGGACATAGGATATTGTTGTGCTCTCGGTAAAATTGCTCCTGGTTTCAGTTTAATTTTCACTTCACCTGCCCCCTTCAGGAGCCCTACATCATAGGGAGGGCCCTGTAGTCCATACCGCGACAGGCACTTGGACCATGTCGTCATCAAAGTATTCTGGACGTATTAGCGCCAACATCATTCTCTGTGACACCTTGTCTCTTCTAGGTCAGGGTGTTCTTCGAACAGATCGTCATCAGTGACATCAGTCACTCGATACCCTTCTTCGATGGCGATAATCGCACCCCATTGTCTGCCTTCGTCGTCATATCCTTCGACCAATACCACTTTCCCTCGTACTGCGGCGGATTGTATCATTAAGGGAAATACTTGTCCCTCCTCTTCATGCATAGGTATTCTGGGTCTGAATAGAAACTCATCAGGTGTCCTCATAGTTCTATCGGCGAGGCCTGGCTATCCCGCCATGAGCACCCGCATGCCATATGCAAAGACTTCTGGCTCCAATGGTGTAGCTCTCATGGCTATGCGTCTGGAGTATGCTCTGATCATTTCACACACGTTTGAATAATGCATGCCTGGAGTGGAGCATACTATACCGTTCTTTGTAAACGAGATTGTCATATTCAATTTAGTCATTAAGTCCGACCCAGGATGTTTACTGTGGTCTGACGTGAATATAATAAGGGTAACTCTACTGTGAGCTCCCGTGAAACTCTGAGTATCTATGGCTTCGCCGGACAAGGAAAACTTGCCTTCTCAAATGCACGAGCGCGTCGCACCTGTGTCAACTAAGAAGGAATATTCTTTACCCCCTATGACGACATTCACCCATTCCCCTTAGGTTCCCTATTAGGGTCTTGTGTCACTAAGAGGATAGAACACATCAGAGTCCCCCGTGAGCTGTCCTATTTCATTTATAAGTTCGGCCCGCTGTATACTTGCTGATTTCCCCCATCCCCAGGGGTACTCCCTCTCTGGAGCTATTGCCCTGTGACATTTGCGGTGGTGCTTGCTGGGATTGTCCCTGCGGTACGTTCCCCATGTGCGGGGGTGCAACCTCTTGCTGTGCACCCTGCTGCAAGCCTGGTGCCTGCTGCTGCACTTTGTGATTTTGTGCACTGCCCTGTTGGGGGGCGGCTGGCTGATTCACCACACCTGCCCCCATCCCTTGGCTATTTTGCCACAGGCCTTGGCTTCTGCACACGCGCGCCTCATGTCATTTCATTCCACACTGCCAACACACTGGCGGTGGTCGGGCCATCTGTCCATCTGACGTAGATGGACTGCCCATCTGCGCGTTCTGAAAGCCACTTTGATTATTCTGAAACCCCCCTGGTTGCCTCGAAACCCACCCTGATTACTCTGCCATCCTCTTCCTCCAAAACCCCTTCCCCTCGGATAAAATCCCACGCTACCTTGTTATTCTGGGATGGGTTAGCTACTGATTGCGCTCTTGGTTCAGCTGGGCTTGTCAGCATGGCTCCCTCGAGAACATACTTCGAGAGTTTCTTTTGCACCAGCTTCGCTTCCTCACCCTTACGAGTTGCCTCCTTCTTCCGGTTCTTTTCTTGCAACAATCTGCAGTAGTGTGCAATTGTCAAATGTATTTCGGCCCATGGTTTCGCTTCTACTCCTACCAATTTTTTTAGCTGCTTCTGCACCGGTTCAGGCAACCCCTGGCATAATATGTGGTAGAATACAGGGATAGATTTCGTCCAAGACTCATGCGTTTTGAGCACCCATGCGTCTTGAAAATTCTGGATATAAATCAATGGATCCTCTGACTCTTTCATTTTCCGAGTCATTATAGCTCCCATATATGAGGTGTCTGGATATAGCGTTCGCAGTGCTTTCCACACTGCTGCTCTACAATTATTAAATGGTGCTCCATCATGGGAGGTGTTGATTATGGTTACCCTAGGGTAGCCTGCCCGTTTCCATACATCGTCTGCTCTTTCACCAAGTATGGCGATTAATTAATGTCCCCTATAGCTAAGGTAACAGCCCCCGTCATTTTCTCTAACTCATGTATTCACTTTCCGGCTCCCGATGTCAGCAGTGGAAGCTTATTTTTAAGGTTCTCTCGGTCCATGTGTGGCCATGGAATATATTGTGGTCTTGCTCCCCCCGTTTTCTAGCAGTGAGAATTGGAATGCGCAGTCTTCCTTTTCTTTCCCCACAGCTCTCTTATCTATTGCTGGGTGGCATTTCCACCTTGCCGTCTCCCTGACAATGCCCTTAATCTATCTGCATAGACAGGTAGACAGGTGCTGACACCCCCTCTGACCGTGGGGTGTTCCTTCATGCCGGCCGGGCTGCACGGCAGACTTTGGTGTCCTACTTGCGGACTCGCTAGCATCTGACCATTGTATCCCTCGGTCCCCGGTCTTCCTCGTGTGCCTCATACTCCGTTTCCCCACCGGAGTCAGATTCTGAATACTCCCAGTTTACACAACTCCTTGTATCTTCTTCGTCCTGCCCAATCTCTAGTCTGTCTAGGGACAGTCCCCTGTTCCCACTACTTCAGGTGACATCCTCTGTGTCATATACTTGAGTGCTCTTCAGGCGCTCATCTTCCCTTCCCCCTTGGGATATTTGTTCCAGCCCCATCTCATCATATATTTTATCGATCGTATCCCCGATACTTCGGGTGTCGAAGTCATCTTCAATATTTGTCCCACTTATTCCTTGCACCGAGTCGTGTGCAGTATTGAATTCTTCTATGACTTCCCATTCTACAACAGGATTGGGTTTTTTAACTTCCCACTCCAAATATTCAAGATCTCGAACCCTCTGTCTGCGCTTACGTTCTATTTCCTCATCTAGTCCCTTGCGCTTCTTCGCTTCTTCTCTAGCCTTGTCTACTTCCCTCATCCTTTCATTTCTACGTTCCTTTGCCCTTCTAATTTCCCCATCTTCTCTTCTCTTCATTTTCTTCTCTCGTGCTCTTTGCTCTTCTTCCGGCCTTTACTTATTATGTTTGTACTGGTCATAGGCTGCCTTCTGGTTGCGATCGAGCTGTTTCTCTTGCTCTTTGTGATACAGTTGTTCTCGCTTTAGCCTATCCTTCCTTCTTGTCCTTTCGTCCCTTACTTCCATCTCTTTTTCTCTCGCTCTCCTTTGCGTCTCATCAGACCTCTCTCTAGGCCTTACATTATCACTTCCTTTTCCATCCAACTTCAGCAATATCTGACCTCCCATCCATTCGTCTTTCGCGACTGCTATCTCATCAACTCTACCTTCATTTCCCTTTTGTTTCTTTCCCTCTCTCTCCTTATCAGGAGGTGCACAACTCTGTGCCCGATCTTTTCCTTCATCTTCGTGTCTCTCCTTGTCCCTCGGGACCGCGGAGTCGATATTGTTTTCCTGTTCCTTTCCCTTATTGTCGTCACTACTGTACGTAGGCGACTCATATGCGGGGTTGCAGTACTCTGTGGCTGCCTTAAGTTCTCTTAGCGGGTAAAGCCCCTCTGTCTTACTCCCTTCAATGACTAGCTTAGGCGGGGCTGATGGCGCGGTAGGCGTCTCACCCCCCTCCGTACATACATTTAGTATCCAGTCTGTGGGTGGTTCTTCCACCTTCGTTTCTTCAAACATCTTCCACAATTCTAGAATAGCAAGACGTTTCTTTAGCTTCTTGCCTGTATATGTGGCATGTAGAAAAGTCGTCATATCTTGTAAGACGGCTTAAGATAGGAACCCATTCTGTGGCCATGGCATAAACATCTTGTGGGCAGTACCCTTAACCCACTCTGTGCTATACTTTTTTAGTTTAGGAGCATGCTTAGGTAGTTGCATGCACAGATGTGCAAGTGGGGTGACCTCCTCCATTTTCAATTCCGTTACCAACAATATTTATGCAGTTTGTTATCCTTCTACTAGTATGAGCGAGCACCAGATACGCAAGCTCCAATCCAATCTTTTCCCGCCAACATTTTTTTTATACTATCAATTAACTCAAAACCATCAATTCATTGGCGATTCCCTCTCAGTTACAGAATCGCGTAAAACCAAATTTAATTTCGGACTATCACCGATACAGTTCTATTACATTTGACATACAACAGAACACATATGACAGACACTTGACAGACTAGACAGACACCAGCTGGTGATACATATACCTGCCTTCTAATCAATACCCCGTCATGGAGTTTAAACAAACTCCTTTGATGCGTCTTTAAACATCACCGTAGTCTAATTGTCCCTTATTATATGGGCTATGAGTTCATGTTTCTTCTGACCGCTGTATTAAAGCACAGGAACAAGGCGAATCCTTACGTTTTTATCTCAGGTGCCCCCCTGGTAATCCTTCGTTTTGTATCTCAGGTGTCTCCCTGGTATCCCTTGTTTTTCTCTCGGGTGTCCCCCCGGTATCCACTCTTTATCTCTCCTGCTCGAGTCATTACCCTCTATATATATACAGTCTTCTCTACTTCTGACTATTTTAATTTTTTCTCCGCCACCCTCCGTTACCTTTCCCTTACTTGTTCTAATGCCTACAAGACATTTGCCAAATTAACGAGTTTGTTGTTTCACTTACTGACCGCATCTTTTCCTCTCTGGAGCTTCGGAATCACTGCCCCTTCCTCTTCAGCCTCTTATGTTTTTTTTGTCCGATTGACTGCCGGTGGGAATGAGTAGGGTTATGCTTGGAAAGACAGGTTCCTTCAGACCCACTGCAGATTTTTTATGGACTTCTCAGCCTACTCAGCCGGAATGGCGAAAGGACTCGTGATATTGCCGAAGGCCTAGAGTTACTTCGTGCCATCGGTCTATAGGTGTTTTATAACTATATATAACAACAATCCATAATCGATAATCAATGGCCGTAACCATCCTCATGCTACCAAGTGTACAGGAGGGCGGGAAATTCACCGACGGGCCCATAGGTCAGTGCTCACCCTCTAGTACTTGTAAGACAGGATAGCTGCACCATGTGAGGGATGGGGGTGCAGGATTCACTTACTCCAACACGACTCAATAATGAGGACTCAGTAGTTTGGCAAAGGGAAGTCTGTTTAATGACAAGTACATCCAACAGGGAAACAAATGGGAATCAGCATTGTTGCGATCACCTGTCTCGCTCAAACTTCCTCGAACTTCAGTTGAACAGCAATTCTTATAGGCAATATTCATCATCATTGACGTCTAATTCTACAAAACTCGTCATGCAATATAATTGGTTAGGAAAGGTAACTTAGGTATAGGTGCTATATCTGTATATGATAATGGAACATGCAGATTGGATAACTCTTATCGGGTGGGCATCTACACCCCTCCCTCTACATCACACGTGATAGATGTCACTGCAAGTACGACGTCTCATTGGTTCTACGATATATAGGACCCCAGATAACTAGTTCCATTGCGATTGGGCAGGTTACACCCCTAGACATAAATTTCCACTTTTAATTAGCAGCATGCAGAATAGACACTCAGGTGCTGGTGTCCAAGTTTCACCCTGCCTCCCTTCCATCAATCAGTATCTTGGGCTATGTGTCAATTAGTTGGCTGGGTAAGGCCTCGAAACTGTAGACTCTTATCAGGAAAAGTTATGGCATCCTCGGGTTCTGGGTGACATCAGGCGGTGGTACCTCTTCGCACCTGGCTGATCACGTGCTAGTTCACCATGCATCTGCTTCAGTTTCCAGCTTTTAGTGTATTTAATTCTGTTTCGGCCTCGCCACCTGCATGGGCCCCCCTTATCTTGACCTTCATGGGGCAGGCTGGTACGCTCTGAAGTTTGAGTCTTGTTAGCTGACCCTCTCCTCCCTTTCTCTGGATGACCTCGATTTCCTAGGCCTGAGCCGCTCTTTGTTGAGTTTTGATCCCGCTCCTTCTCTTGCCTCTGGCTGGGTTATGAAACTTGGCCTGTCAGGCCTCTGGCAGCGGGGTACATTTCTGCTTTTACAAAATGGAGTTGCACTTGTATAATGTGTCTTATTGAGGTAGTGATATGGTTGGCGCTTGCTGCTCTAATCTTCTACTAAGCATTGCAGCAGTGTCGTTTTCTTTAGCCTCTTGTGTTCCAAGCCTATTTACACACGTTTAACTGGTTGGTTGCTTCCATCTTGTCTCGTAGCAACATTTCCTTATGTTTTAAAATTGTCTCTTCTCTGTGTCCATTGCATTTATTTTCGTAGCTACTCGCACTGGCGTGCTTGTCTTCGATAGCCGCTTTTGTTCATTCATGAGTCTATTCAGGCCCTTGTGTCATTTCCACTGGCCTTCCATTAGGGCTTTTTGGGTCTCTTCATGGACCGTCTGTAGGTACTCTTTGTTTCGTATCAGCGGCTGGTACGGCTGTCTGATAGGGTACCTTGCTGCCCAGGGTTGTCTGGTTATGGGCGCTTCAACAGGTATGGATCTTCTGATGTACACTGGGCAGAACCCCAGTGCAGCTCTTTGTAGGTTCATTTGTTCCTCATACGTCACATACCTTGGTGAGTACTCTCCTGGTACCTTGAAATGAGGGGCAGGCGAACAGTCCTTGTCTAGGACCTCCTCATCACATCTAATCTGTGCAATAATGCGAGAGAGAGAAACTGTAACGCTCACCTGATTCCCACGGAGGCGCAGGTCTGGCTTCGAGTGCTGATGCTTCTTCAATGGTGAAGCGCAGGACTCTGAAGATGGACAGGAAGGGCCCTCTACTCTGGCTTCTCCGGCTCGCAGGAATATTCCCCTGTGCGTGAAAAGGGAGTATTACCTACTGACTGAGTTATGCTCAAGCCTCCCACTCTCTTCCAACCCTCCACGATACCCTTCCACGATTCCCTGTGAAGTCTCACCTTAGGGTCTGAAAGGACGAGCTCTCCATCCTGCTTCTGACGCAGGGGCGCGTTGAACCCAGTTACTTCACTGGATTGAGGTTGGATGGGAGTTAAGGTAAGCTTGATTATACTGGTAAGGCGCTGTAAAAGTTCTGTTGCAAGTTCAAAAGTTCAAGCTTTAAATAATAATGTTCATTGTCTTTTTTCAGGTGATGAATGAAGATTCCTTTGGAGACTTCTTGCAACAAAGCGCTGATGTTGATGTCTTTTCCCCATAGAGGCCGGGGTTCGGAATGCCGGAGATATGGCGCCGACCCGAAGTGAAACGTGCAGTTCCAGTAAAGATCTGGTAAGTCCTAGATGAGCGCTCAGGTAATGTTTTTGCATTCGCTCATCTAATGTCTTTGTCTTTTTTCCCCATAGGGGCCGGGGTCCTGCTTGGAAGCACCAAGACCCGAAATGAAATGGGAATGACCCAACAGGTAAGTCTTAGAAGGAAACTGAGCTTTTCCTATTCCCTTCCTTCTCTCACCTCTTATTCTTGTCTTTTTCTCTAGGCTCTGGGAAGAGGCTGTGTATCCGGATGATCGCTGCTGAAGATGGAGGAACCCAGGAAAGGTGAGTGAAATGCAGCGCTGCAGCGATCGTAACGAAATGCTTTTAAAAATGATGTCTTCCCTTTCAGGATCGTCGGTGATGTCTCCGTGGTGCGGATTAGCTGGTAGGTCTCTTGTCTCCCTTTGCAGGTGACCCAGGATGCTGACAGGCGTGGCTGAAGTCCAGATGCAGGAGCTGACACGGTGAGCGTCCAGCTGCGAGGAGCAGAACAACGCGAAGCGTGAGTTGCTGATCGGGTGTGGTTTAAATAGCTTTGGAAGAAGTTCCAAGTGTGTATCCTTCCTCCGATCAGGTATGTATCCTTCCCCGACCACACCCGGGTGGAAAGTAGTCCCACAGGTAAAGTAGTTCCTATTCAGGCCTCAAGAGGGCCTGGATGTGGCAGCATGGTCTGCATCAGGTAAGTGCACATTAAAACACTTGAACACATGTCTAGCTTTATGAGCCTGGCGCCTAAGGCACCAGGACTGCGTCCAAAGGGCCCCAGCTTGGGCCCGCTGGCACTCCCCTGGGGGAAATGATGCATGCCTCTGGGGTTGCTGGGTCGGACCTGGCTCCTTGGAGGTAGGCATCATGACAGAAACAGAAAAAGAGAAGACCTCAATGTAACATTATGGCAGGGGAACAGGAGATCACAATGACAATCGATACTGGAGCCACAGTAAATGTGATGCCCCTCAACACCCTACGCACAATTGAGCATCGACCGATGCTGAAATTCACTACCATACGACTATATGCATATGGCAGCAGAAAACCCCTTGAAGTAGCTGGGCAATTTGATACCACGCACAGCAGGGCAGGGGGACTGACAATTCAATCAAATAAATACATCTTGGGCATGGGCCTCAAATGCCTACTTAGCTGGGACTCAGCAGAAGATCTGGGACTGATCAAGTTCATCTGCGACATCTGAAATGATAATGAAATCCATGACCTCAACTAAATTTATACCAAGCTATTCGGAGGTATTGGGAAATCAAACTACATATTGACCCAACTATACAGCCACAAGCAGTGTGACACCGGTGGACAACCTTCCACATGCGGGACCTAATAGCCAAAGAATTACGTGACTTGGAAAAAGCTGGGATAATAGAGGAAGTGACAGGACCAACACCATGTGTCTCCCCAATGGTCGTAACCAAGAAACCAAAAGAACCTGGAAAAATCAGAATATGCATCGACATGTGTCTCCCCAACGCAGCCATCATCCAGGAGAGAGTCATCACTCCAACACTCGATGAAATAATTGCACACCTCACAGGACCTCACGGGCTATCACCAGCTCAAGCTTCACAAGGACATAAGATATATAACCACATTCTCAACGCACCTAGGGAGATAGAAGCGGTTAAACTTTGGGATATCATCTGCAGCAGAGGTTTTCCAATGCACCATACGCACTGTCCTACAGGACCTCCCCTGAGTCCTCAATGTCAGCAATGTCATCCTAGTACATACCAAGAACAAGGAAGAGCATGTGGTTAGGATAGCAGCAGTCCTCGATTGACTAGAGAAAGCTGCTCTGACCATACACAAAGACAAATGTGAGTTTCTTAAGGAGAAACTCACATTTTTTGGATATATATTCAACAGCAAAGGCGTGTCAGCAGACCCACTGAAATTAGCTGACATTTCCGACTTTCCACAATATCTGGAAAGGGATGCCAATAATCAACCGACTACCCATGGTCCTAATCCCTTCCAAGTCTCTCCTATACGGATGATACAGCATTATTCTCCAGAACCCTGATTGTTCTCCAACGCTTTTTAACCAGACTACACCAATATGCTAAGGAAAATGGTCTGGTAATCAACCCATCTAAAACCAAGATCTTTATATTTGGAAAGCAGGCACTAAAGAATAACACCTTTGTTTGGTGGTGGGCGACTCACAAATTGAGCAGGCGGGCGAGTCCAAATACTTGGGCATTCTGCTATCTATCGATCAGTCTTGCAATTCTCTAATAGTATTAAATCTAAAGCCTGGAGGAAGTCGTTGGTTTTAAGAAACATCATTAACAGGTTTAGTGGGGGCTGGAATAAGGCGATAGTCAGAGCCTACAAGATTGCAGTTGTCCCAGCCATATTATATGCCTTAGAGGTGTACCCTAAAAATACCATTACATGGCTGATGCCCCTTGAGGGCAAAATGCTATGCTCGCTACTTGGTCTACCATCTGCCACGCTGGTCGATGTAATTTGATTGGAACTTGGGCTAACATTCCTAATTGCCCATTGGAAAATGGCGGCATGTAGACTTTGGGCTAATATAAACTTCTAAGAGGAAACAAGCAATGAGTTGCTGAGGGCTGCCATGATACATCAGACAAGGCGCTCACAAAGTACTTGTCTCATAGACCTGGATCGCATGGTTGGTAACCACCTCCAAGCAATTGGAGTATTGCAATTCCCAACTGGCGTCATTGAGTTCCACCTTTCCTGTTTGGTAAAAAAAAAAAAACATGGAATATGATAAAATTGCGTCTCTAACAAAGCTAGCGGCCAAACCCAAACATGAAAGATACTCACATCAGGGTGGATTCACAGATAGCCCGCACAGCTGACTAACCATGTACCATTACCCACCGTTATACATTTTATTGTATATTTATGATTCAAACTTTTACCTGTATTTAGCAATACGGGGTGTGGGTGGGAATCCCAAGAGAGTACCGGATTTGCAGAATATGCAAAATAGAAGTTGAAACAGTGAGACATGTTCTCACCAATTGCTGCCTACCGGTTGAGCTCTACAAAAACGGCTATGGGGAATTTCGGAATTGCACCTCAGACCAGACCTGGAGTGCTGTATATGGTGCTGAATACGTGATCATGGCGGCTGCCTTTCACATATAAAATCAGGTCAGGGACAGACTGACTTAATTTGCAACTCCGATGTCTTTGCTGTTGATAATTGTACTATGACGGGGATGTCACATGGGTTTTAAATAAGTTCTGCTCACAAAGTGGAAACCCTGTTTCTCTTAATTTGTCTAACTTTTTAACCATGTAATGGTGTTTGCTCTAACCTTTAAACAGTTAATGTTGTTTTTATGTACTAATACATTGTTTGTTTTACCCTATAAAATAGCGCTTGAATAGGATATTAATTGTGATATTTTGTATGTGCAAAGGTTGTATAACCATAGGCACAAAAAAAAGAAAAAAAAAGTAACTGACATCAAGGAAGCAGCAACGTCCACTACACCCAATGAAGTCTGCAGCTTTTTTGGGGATGGCCACATACTGCGGGAGGTTCATTAACAACCTGGCCACGGTCTCAGAGCCACTGATGGTCCTAACCAAATCAGGCACAAAGTTTCAGTGGGACACACAATGCCAAGAAGCATTAGGCAACATCAAAGACTCACTATCAGCCAGCACCATGATGGACTACTATGACACCCATCTACACACGGTACTACATGTGAACGCAAGCCTGGTAGCTTTGCGGGCAATGTTACTCCAAACCATCCCAGTGGGTGACACGTGGCCTATAGCATACGCTCCAGAGCCCTTAACCCCACAAAGCAACAGTACTCACATTTCTAAAAGGAAACCATTACGTTCCTGTGGGGTTGCAGGAACTTTCACCTGTACCTGTACGGGCGAAAATGTACAATGTTCACAGACCACAAGCCACTGGTCCCCATTTTCACACGTTCAGCACCAGACCCCCCAGCACAGGTGGGAAAATGGTTACTTAAACTGCAACAATACGAATTCGATCTCATGTACAAGCCGGGGGCCGACAACTCCGCTGATTTCCTATCTAGGCACCCACGAGCTGCCACTGAGGTCGAAATTTCTGAATCGGTGGAAACACAGGAACACATATGCCTGATCGTGGAAGTGGCCAAACCAAAGGCAGGGAGCACATCCAAACTGATAGAAGCCACAAACAGTGACCCATGTTGCACCCTGACAAAGAGTGCAATTTTAGAGAGAGCATGGAACTCCTTCCATCAGAACAATCATAACCGCACCGTAGAAGCCAGAGAATTCCTGTCCAGACTTTTCATCGTCTGCCATGAGCTATCTATCACGGATAAGGGCCCCATCCTGAGAGGAGATTGCATCCTGATACCACTCAAGCTACAAGGAAGAATAATAGCACTTGCACACGAAGGCCACCAAGACATAGTGCGGACCAAAGTAAGGATTAGGGATAGAGTATGGTTCCCACAAATTGACGCTAAAGTCCATGAAACCATCACAATGTGCCTCCCGTGTCTGCCCACGATTGACCCACCAAGGCTGGAAACTATAGCAACTGCCCCAAGAAGCATGTCCCGCTGGGAATCGTTGAGCATGGACTTCTGTATGGTAGAAGAGGGGACCTACCTCCTAGTGCCATTGATGAACACTCCCATTACAATGAAGTTGAGATAATACACTCAACAGCACCAGAGGTCATAATACCGGCCCTAGAAATTATGTTCGCGACACACGGGCTGCCCAAGCAACAATGGACCACCATTCCAAGGTGCTTACTTTGCAAAATATATGGACAATCTGCAGATCGCACATCACCTAATCGTGCCGCGGTGGCCCTAAACTAATGGCAACACAAAGCGATTCATGAGGACGATCAATAAGTTCCTCAGGATTGTGAAGGTCCAAGCAGCCCCATGGGAGTTCAAACTATCCCGATTCCTCCATAACTACCGACTCACATCTCGTGCATCAACCAGTATCCTCCCAGCTGAAATAATATTCAGACCCATGCTACTGTCCCCCATATCTCACCAACGCTACAACAAAGCAAAATCAATAGACAAGCAGAAGACACGTAACAAAAGAGAAAGGGCGAATGAGCATGTGAGCGGAAAAAGACGAGCCAGGTAGTACCACACTTAAAAAGGGAATCAAGTGCTAGTCCTCCGATATCCATCAAGGACCCGGCTAGCGAGTCTGTTTGAGGCCGAGCTCTGGACAGTGACCAAACAGAAGGGGACCATGATCACTGCAAGCCGGAAAGGAAAGGTAATCACCAGAAATGCATCATGGTTAAAGAAACTGCCCCAGACATTGTGGAGAGACGAGAGAGAACCAATGGATGACAGGGAGACAGCAGAGAGAGAGTCGACGGTGAGGGACCAGAGCCAAGAAAGAGACTGGCACCAGACCATCAGCCCAACCGACATGACATACCTGGACCAGGAAGAGGAGGTGTGCCAACCCCCAGATTAGCCCACGGTGGCAGCCCAGAGCAACGTCAACCCGAACCACAGCCACTCAGCCCTCTTCTGGGTCCAGCAAGCCGGCAGCACAGCCAATGTCACCTGAGGGAAGCACTGAAGCCTCTAGACAAGCTAAGTGACTATGTGCGCTAACAAGAACGTGAATAATGTAATGTAAATGTGTGTATGTTTGTTTGATTAATGGCAAAGAAGAGGGATGTTATGTACATATCACCACGTGAACATGGTGGCGTGCAATAAACGCCTGGATGCTCATTCGGCAATGGAAGAGTCAGTTGCAGGAGAACAGAGGCAGGTGTGGATGTCTCTCATTGCGCAGCGCACAGCTTGCGCAGCACGCCAGCCCCAAGCCTCTACCATTACCGCCGGGGGCGCCGGTACCATTATAACATTGGTATGCTGTCACCTGAAGCTAGCTGCACCGCTGAGGTCCTTCCCACTAATGAACATGCAGGAACATTGGAGGAAAGGACATCAGCTACACAGATTGCATCACATGACAAGCTGACTCACGAGGCCGGAGGGATGTGCCGCGATTCTGCTCTGTAATCTGTGCAACCTAAGCAGAGACACCTAATGAATCTCAGGAACGCCTCGGGTTGACAGAAGGGGAGATCAATATTTCTGCTTATTCTCTGCTGGCTCACATGCCATCCCCCGCTCCCTATGCCTTGGAAGCAGGGATATTATGTTATGTAGGATTTTCGCTTTGCGTTGCTAACTGTAAGAACTCAAACACTCACTTCTTGCTCCTGCTGTAGTCCTCAATTAGGTACAGTACTGAACAACAGAGAGATTGTAAATACATGTTTTTGGCAGTGCAAGTTAAGGCCCAGCTCAGCTGGGAGTGGGTAGCTTTAGTTCCCCTGATGATGGCTCTTTGGCTCACAGAGAGAGCTCCTCCCCTGCTCTGAATATTTTAAGAAAACCTTGGAGGGGAGGATTCAGAAACCCTCTGGCCTCTATTTGGGGTGGGGATGGACCGGATATTTAAATCTAATCTAGTGCACACTCCTGTTGCTGATGACTACCAGGACTCACTTGCCCTTGACAATCCAATGTCAGGTCTGCCCTCGGCTCTGTGGGCCTTGGAGCAAGTGTTGTGACATAGCTGTGATCTGAAAAACAACCTGTTCCGCGGTATAGAGTTGCCAAGAACAAGGTTTAACTTGGCATGAGACTGAGTAATAAAAGGTGAACTTTAGAATCTGTGCCTCTGAGCACAAACAACACACGATTCAGTGTTGTATACCTAGCGAAAGGCAAATATATGCTAGGATGTCTTGCTTTAGAGCATTATGCAGTTACCACAAAGCCTTCAGTGCTTCACATGTAAATAAATAGGGCGCTAGGGCCCAAATATTTTCTAGTACGCATGTGCCAAGCTAGGGCAGCAGTTTGCCACCTACTACTGCACCCCCATGGGTTCAACATAGTGTTGCAGCTACAACTCCCATGGGCTCATTGGGCGGCGGTGTGTGTGTAATCCATTGCAAATGTGCGATTTACAAATGCTAATCAAAATAACATTACATAGCAGCTGCGTCTTGAAACGGGACACCAAGGGCCTAATTCACAGAAGTGTTTTATCATGGCAAACCCCCATTGTAAAACGCTCTGTGACTCAGAGCCCAAATGTTTTGTTTTTTTAAAACATCTTTTTATTAGCATTTCTTAAACATATAACAGTGCAATGAAATGACAGTGCAGTGATATCAAGTGCAGTTTCAATCAATGTTTAACTGCTTCTTCACAACATACAATTTCCTTAGGAATATTTCTTTTGAACTTCTATCAACGCAACATAGAGCAAAAAGGCTTCCTTCATAAGGTGAAATGGTGGACAAATGCAGACAATCATTACTACACTGATTCCCTGTCTTGTCAAACGCCTCCACAAGATTATCTCGCACAGACATTCCTCTTTGGCCATTGCAGTTTCCTTGGCCTTGGCCTTCTAGTGGTGCTGGTGACTGCCCCTTGTTGTCTTCTCTGGCAACTCAGCTGCACCAATAGCAGTCATATGCCATTATGTGTTTAAGACTCTGTGAGCTGGAAGCCTGGCATGCACCTGTTTATATATGGACCCCAGGCTGGCTACACACCATAAGGAAAATGGGCAGTGCCCAGCTTAGCAAGCCCCTGCATGTGTCCACTGATTGCTTCTGCAGAGCCGCAGCAAAGTCAGCATAATACTGGCATGTGCGCGACCGCCTGCCTGCTTGACTAGTGAGTTGCACCTGGCACTGTGGTTGCCCAGCTGTTGCCCACACCCACTCCAACACCCACTCCCTGCTGGATAGTGCTCCCAGTTATTACAGTAGTCATGGGTCACATATGTCATGTATATGCAAATGTGCTGCCATGACCAGAACACGCACCCAGCACTTTCAGATAATTGTTATTCATGAAACTGGACATCTAGCATAGCAACTCAGGAGTGTTTCAGAGTGCTGCTGCTTGTGTGAGACAATATACCGGTGCACTGAAATAAGTCCCGTCGCTCAGCCCTGGCAAGCACCCATTCAAATCAAACGCCTTAACACTCTGGTCTTCCCTCAACTACCGTATTCATTCAATCTTAAACTAAAATCTCTATAGTGTAATAACTTTAACAGACTTGGGTCGATTGTGATGGATCATTTCTGTGCGGTTTGTCTCAGTCACATCAAGTTCCAGATATTGCCATCAAAAGCCCAGGCATTGTCACAGTAACACGTTCTCAGAATGTAAGTTAAGCATTGCCCGCTAATGGCATGTTCACACATCATATGACAAAAGTTTTTCACTTTTTGCTACATACACGAATCATATGCCAGGTCCTGTCATGAAGAATCATGTACTTTTGTCATATGCCAGGTATTCCCACCAAGTGCTCAGATACTCCACCCATGCCAGGTATTGCCATGAAATGCCAGACACTCACATCATATGGCACGTATTGCCATCAGATGCCCAGTTCTCACATCAGATGCCAGGTATTGACTTAAAATGTCAAAGTTCTCACATTGCGTGGCCTGTATTGTCACTACATACCAGCCATTGCCATCAAATAATACCATGACCTTACATCATATTCCAGATATTTGCAGACAGCGCAGCCACATGGCACAGTACTTGCCTCATGTGCCAGGTACTTTTATATTATGCTAGATATTGTTAACAAATTCAAGGTTCTCACATCATACATGCGATTACAACAAATAAGTGTACACCAGAATTCCAAATCGGATGTTTGACATTCTGATCTAAGTGGGATGCAGTACTTACTGTGCAGCACTGAACAGTACTGTACTATGGAATGCTGTACCCACCACACCGTTGGGTTGGGGCTGGGTTATATGATCTTTAATCAGAGCCAATGTGGACTATGGAAATTCCCTCGGTGTCATACATTTTGTTCTGACCACCCACTGAGATGTGAAAATCCCCAACCTTCTTGTCATCCCTCTGTACATTTTCACATTCAGGTGCAACAGATGCTTTCTCTTCCTGACACCTCGACTCTGGAACTCTCATGAGGACCTTTCCAACTCTGCCTCTCTTCGGAGGCAAAGTGAAAACACTTCTAATGCTTTTTGTCTCTCTCCTTCTTTTGAGATTCTCTACCCTCATCCTCTTGCCTTCCATGCCCTCCATCCATCATGGAATTGTAGCGCCAAGAGACCATTAGGTTTTCAATGTGTACTTTACAAATCAACATAGCATACACCTGTGCATCACCACAAAGGCAGCAGCATCAGCAAGGAAGAATGAATATCCTGGCAAAAGTATAGGGGAGCAATGGTGCCCCACTTGCACTCTGGCTCAACGGCAGGCCTCCCAGCCTTTCAGAGGTACTGGAATGTGGACTGGCACTCTTCAAGCTTTATGCCCTTTCCTCGATACTCATTTGGGAAATGTAATGTTTTCCATTGGTACTAGTAAGACTATAGTTTTTTGGATCTAGGGATTTAATTGGTAACTGTTGTCTGGGCGACTGTGATGGGTCATGAGTAAGAGGCATATTTTGATTACTATAAACCTTTAGTCATGAAAAAGGGGTTGGATTGAAAACCTTTAACTATGAGGGGTTTCCCAGCCTCAACCAAAATAACTAGTGACCAAGTCTGGATGTCCAAAGGTTAAAGTCCTCTGTCCTGTGACCAAAACCTAAGCAGACCCTCACATTTCAAACTAATCATAAAGTGAAAGGGTAAATGTTCATATAGCTGCGTCCTGCAGCTATATTTTGCGGGTCCAACTTAAAGTTCCAAAATGGCACAAAAAGGAAACAAACAACCCATGTTCCAGAAGGATATATGAAAGGGGTTATATCTTCTCCTAGAATTTCAACAACTCCTTGATAATACACAGTCTCAAGATATCATCAGATCCTTGCTTCCTTCTTTGGATTTTTCAATCTTGCCACAAAATTGTGTTGCAAAATTGACTGTCTCCTGAAATCGTCTATACTGATAGCACAGGACCAGACCCCGCTCAAACCCCTGTGCAAGGCGCATGGGTGGGGTTGGTTAAATTTCACCATCGCCAGTACATCCCATACTGGTATGCCGACCTTATATCCGAACGTCCTATTTTTGAATACGTCGCAAAATTGGCAATCTCCTGCGATCACCTATGCTGATAGCACACCTCTGCAGGGTGAATGGGTGGGGTTGGTCAGGTTTCACTATTGACAGTACACCCCACACTGGTGTGCTGACCTCGGGCCAAAACATCTGCCACCAACTGTTGTGGGGCTGGAGCTAACAATCACAAAATCGGCAATCACCTGAAATCGGCCATACTGATAGCAGTGGGCCGGACCCCGCCTTGTGCAGGGCGAATCAGTGGGGTTGGTAAAATGTCACTATCGCCAGTACACCTCAGACTGGTATGCTGACGCTGAGCCAAAATTTCATCTCACCAACTGTTATGGAGCCAGAGCCAACCCCGAACATACAAACTAGGGCTGTACCGAATAGCATATTTAGTAATCGGCCGAAATACCGAATAGTTTGTCAACTATTCGTCCGAAGCCGAATATGAAGCCGAATAGTTGCTTTATTTAATAAATCATGTTCCAAACTTCAAAAAACACACCTATTAAAATAACAAATAAAAGACCATATTAAATTCATTCTATACTTTTATTTCTCTTCATTGTATTTAATGTAGCATCTTTGTTTAAAGTATAAAAGCCAGAAATAAAGCAGATTTAACCAAAATGAAGGGACCAAATGTACAGAAGATTGTTGCATATTCAGTGCCAGTTAAAGTAGGAGGCTTCACAAATGCAAAATGACTGCCTTTGTGAATCAGATGCATTACATTCTCTATCCAGTTGCAAAGTCAATGTGGTTGAGTTTCGAAACTTATTTGCAGCTCATATAGAAATGTATAAAATGGTTCATGTTGGCTCATGCAGGACACAAGTTAAGAGGAAATCTGAAATGCGTGAACTCCATCTCACAACTATTCACCCCACCCAAACAAATGCTGCTCACTTTTCACTTATCCTCGCCACTCTTTCTCATCAATACACAAACATATGCAACTAATAATTTCCTGATAAAATATCAGATAATGTTAAACTCAGGACTCAAGCCCTTAAAAAAAGAAAGTGGGGACTATGACGTACGCAATGGGAAGTGACATGACAGGAATGGAAAGTATCTATGCACATTTCTTTCAGTTTGTTTTTTCCAACTGAAAAAAGTGCACATTGCATATAAACATTCACCAAAAGAAAAGATGTTCCTGTATTCTTGCAGGCTAAGTATAAAAGATGAGCACCTTTTTTGTCTGAGAATCTGTAACAAAGCATGCCCTAAAGAGCAGATTACAATATAAGATATTTTTCAGCTGTGTGATAGCAATTTGTCTGGTCTAATTATATTCAGTTTTGCAAACTGAAGTCTATATTTGCCTTTCTGAGTTCATGTTGCATTGTGTTCAAATGAGAATGTCAAAGTATTCGGCAAGTGTTGAATAGCTAGAAACTATTCGGCCGGAGCCAAATAGCTTTTTTTCAGCCGGAATTCAGCCGAATACTTATTCGTAGCCAAAGTTTGGTACACCCCTGATACAAACAAATTTTCCCAAATATATATATATATAGTTAATATGCACCTACTACATGTTCCAAGGATATTGCTAGTCGTTGAGGAGTGTCATAACCAAATTGAAGAATGAGAGTGATGGGTGTGTTCCTTTACATGGTCAAGGATCGCAAAGATGTTTTGCAGTAATCTTTTTATTTATGTATGCAATATTGTTAGGGCAGAATTCCATTCTGGGGGGTGCTGTGGTTTCATTTGATGCAACCCCTAAAATGTTTGTTTTTTCCTGTCCGTTTTTCTGGCACTGTCAGCTTATTTTTGTGGTGAGATGATCTCCTACTGAAGTCCCCCTGCCACTGCAACTGTTTTCCTACACTGCTCTATGGTAGCCCATATGATTTCAGGACAAGGTTTTTAAGCACCCATTTTGGGCCTGAGGTATCACCCTACAATGCTGTTGTGGAGTAGGCTGGATTTTGGCTTCACCAGAGATACCGCCGACTTTATTGCAGTAGTAGCCCAATGTAACAGTATGATAGTCATTGGGGTACTACACATGGTCATGTTTTGCGCCCTCCTTTTTTTTGTGGCAACCACGATGCAGGCCTAGAGTGGCAGTTGCGCCCACATGGGCTCAATGCGATCCCAGCCCTGCACCCTCTGTACTGGTTTGGACTGGCTTAGACTAGTCTTCTGCCTCAGATAGCTGAACACACAAAGTGTATGGGTGGACCTGTCTTTGGCAATTTTTAGACCAGCTTGATCGGCTGTCCTCCACAACTTTGTGTGTCTTCTGTGCGATTGGATGGCAGTCTTCGGCTAGGCCATTAGTGAATATGTATATCTAGCGTAGGCCCTATGCATTCCTCAATCATGCTGATTTTTTGATACCTGAGTTTCTGTAGGATTTTCCATGGGTATGGCTGTACTGGCTGATGCGTGCCTCCTTTGTCCTAGGTTTTAGTTTCTTCTTTTGGCTGCTGGATATCCTTTGTGGGCTTTTTGCTCATCCATCCTACTCTCAGTCCTACACACTGACTGGACTGGATGTCCTATGTTGGGACAATTTCTGAAACGTTTTACAACCATCTTTTTTTTTGTCATCATAGATCTAGAGGTAGGAAGCCTCCATCATTCAGAAGTGTGACACAACACCACTGCACCACCTACACTCTCTGACTTTACATCTTCGGTTATCTCCACTGTTGCTGCTCCCATAGTGGGACTTATTTCTGCCTGCTGGCTTCTCATTCATTCGTTCGTTCGTTCGTTCGTTCGTTCGTTCGTTCGTTCGTTCGTTCGTTCATTCAGAATGACTTGGTTGGGCTCCTATATCTTCCTAGTGTCCTCTACATCATTTTCTCTGCTCCAGGTTGCTTGGTCACCCTCCTAGGACAGCCTATTCTTCTCTTGGGTCATCTCGGTCAGTGCGTAACTGTGGTGCGTGACCCTGGGTACCCGATCCTGTAACTGGCCCTGTAAAAGAATCCTTATAGTCACTAGATTGTTTCGCCGTTCCTGAGACAAGTTCTCAGAACCTGGTGCCATGAGTACTTACCCCTGCATCCTGGGCTGCAGGGTTATACATTGAATTTCACATCAGGGGTGCATCTTCTAGTACTGGGCTTCGGCAGGTCTCTATCTATACTGAGTTACCATTGACTTCCCTTGGAGCAAACCCTTCTTCCCTTCTTTTCCTTTTTATTCGCCTGGGTTTCGAACATGAAACTGAAGACCTTCGAGGGGGTCCCCTGGTGTTGGTTGCAACTTGATCCACAACAGCAGTGCAGAACACAGGCCTGTCTGCCTTTTCCCAATAACCACTATGCCATTTGATGTTGTATTCATTCCAATGAGGAACCTTTGAACAACTGAAACTCCAGGAAAGTGACTTAGGCAGGTACTTGCTTTTACCGGCTTTAGCACTGACCTTTTTGGGTCCATGGAGCATTCCACTGAACTTTAATCTCGTGCCACTGATTTATTAGGTATTGTTAAACAGTGACTTTACCCTCCTTCCTAAGGGAAAGAGTTGTTCAATGTATAACTGCTGGTTATTGTGTGTCACTTTATTCCCTTGTGTCCTGAGACCACTCATTTCTGGTATTGTAAACTTAACCCTGTTCTGACTTTTGGTGGCCGTTTTGGGCATTGTTGGGAAAGGGGTAACCCCTTTTACTTCATCTAGTATATGGTTTACATGTGTAATGCATATTTACTATGTGTTAGAGCTAATGAGGTCTATGATTTGTATAAGAGAAGCTCATTGGTTTGGAGTGGGCTATAGGCAAGGTGGAAAGTGGCTGTCTGGGTATGGGTGAGCAGGAAGCTGCAGGTGAGGAGTTCCATGGATGCAGGTGTTGTTCTTGTGGGTGATTTGGAGCCCTCCTCCAGTCTCCCATCGGTAAAATGAGAACTGATAATCATAAGATTGTGTGTGTTTTGTGGTGGAGTTTGGGTGGTGATGCGCGGGATGTGGATGAGGTTATACGGGTTGGTTGTGAATGGAAGAGAGGTGGGACTGGGTGTTTGTGTGTGTGTGTGTGTGAGGGTGGGGCAGGAAAGGGGTGAGTGTGGTGTGTTGCACATGCTACTGACCTACCTGAGTTGGAGCAGACATTCGGGCCCTTTTCAAGTGCTAACAGGACCAAACAGGAATTGTCCATGTCTTTGTATACCCTTTTTCTTCTGATGCCTAGGCACGTGCACATTGGCATCTGATGTAGTTAGTTAAACAGCATACAATATCAATGTAGACTATATAATGTGAGTATCTAGCATTTCTTTTTAATACCTGGCATAGAATGTCTGTACTGAGCATTTCATGACAAAAACGACTGTATTAGGTACTTGTGTATGGTTTGATGAGACCACCTAGCGTATTATCCAGGTAGTTTCCATTTGAAGAAAAAAGAGGGCTTGTCCTCTAAAGTTGTAATATCGACTGATAGTGGCCAGAACACAGTCACATTCGTCTTTCCCTCCCATGTTTCTCTGCCAAGGCCTGACCGGAAACGACATTGCAGAAAAGTATTCACTATCTGAGAGCGAAGCCACTGCTTTGTACGGCGTTTGCCAAGTATTTACTGTATACATTCATTGATTCCCGGATTCAATGTGCATCCAGTGCTTAATTTGTGCAGGTGTTTTCCGGGGCTCAGCCCTGGCACTTATTTCTGAGCCTTGGCACTTTTTGTCTCAGACTCAGTTTGATTATAATTGATTGTGTTTTGTCAAATGTATTATCAGTCAGTCCATCAGTCACACAGCAAGCAACACCACCATGCACTTGGCATGTGCTTCTGCATCCTGGGTCAGATCATTGTTGCTTTTGAACTGCATGACCCACTCTCACATGGCAGTGGTGCTTATACATTTTCATAAAGAACAACGATTTGGCAGGGGACAATGCTGGATGCTCATGCTGACCATGCCGCACACTGCTGCAGTTAGACTGCATGTCATTGGGGCGTATCCGCTACTGTAATAATCAGAAGCACTGCTCAGCCAGGTTGGTTGACAAAAACAGGGCAGTCACCAGCCAGCAGCACCATTTCAGGGACAATGCTACGCCCATTGAAGGAGTCCTGTCCTGAGACCCAAACTATTTAAGAGTATCTTACTGCAGTGTTTGACAGACAAGTTCATCGGTTTAGCAATGATTTTGCATGCACTTGTCAATTGATTTACCATAGGAGGGAAAGCATGTTTGCTCTATTTTCTGTCGCTGGATCCCAACTCGGTCCACTTGCCACTTATAGAACCAGAGCAAAATCTAACAATGACTGTGTTTAAAGAAGCATTTAAACCTATGCCTCATATCAGGACACAATTATATTATGTTGATTTGATCATTCTGTGGAGTATTTTTTTCCACACCACTGCGCCACACTGCACCCCTTTGCCAATGGGGTAAGGAAATTGCCAAGAATGGAAGCAATAACCCCTGTGCGCCCTAAGTCTGCAAAATTGCGCAGCGTTCATAACCCATCAAAAGAGATGCACGCCCTGCCACATACACCGGCATAGTGGTGTAAAAGCAGGAATCACTGCTGTCATCTGTCATCGCTGCCGTCATCTGTCATCTGCCATCTGTCATCTGTCACTGGAAACAAGCCCACAGAATGGCTAAAATCTGAAAATACCCCTAAATACAGTTTCCTAATCAATGGCAATCTTCAAAGTGCTGTTTTGGTGCTAAATTCAGTTATTTTCCCCAGTGAATTGTTGAAATCATGGATCCTTCAGGCAGTCAGGGAGTCAGAGGAATCCAGGCATCACAGCCCGACAGCTGCCTAAAGGAATTGGCTTTAAAACTGAGCTTAAATGTATTTTATTTGTCCTGAAAAATAGAAAATCCACTATTTCAAGCATGTTGGTGAAGGGCTAATCCTTTTAAAATGTTTAAATCCTTTATACACTGTACTTATATTTCAGATGTGAACTAAACATATTTTAATGTATACGAATCCAGTCTGAAGCCAATCCACATGTGAACTCTGATCTGTCAGGGCCTGGCCTTGGAAAACTGACATCTCTGTTGACACTCCCTTGAGAACAGGAAGGCTAATGGCTGTTAATGGTTCACACATAATCCCATCAAGCCACTCAATGGGGCTGGATTAGACATTTGTCTGCGGGCTGACCAAAGAACAAAGGACATGCTGAGAATTGGCCTCTGCAAGGAGGAGCAGGATGTGGAGGAGGTTTCTCAGTGAACTTCAAAGGACTGGCCATCTGCTCACTTTGGAAGCAAGACAAAAAAAACCTGGACTGGATTTTGAATGGAAATTACTTGTTTTGCCTCAGAACTTTATGACATTTAACATGACAGCCAAAATAAGTAGACAAAGTGAGTACAAACTTATAAATCTGAACTCATGCTTGACAGTTGAAGATGTGGTAGGAGTTCTTATTACACAAGGGACCAAAGATACACTAAAACACTGATTGTGGCAAAACTTTTAATGCTGCAAGCTTAAAATTGTATGTACACGATCCACTGATCAGCGCTCAGAGATGTGTCAAATTAGATATGATAAATCCAAAGTGTTATGGGAAAAACTGATAAAAATCCGTAGAATGAGCAATACAGCTCTCACAAAGATGGACATTGAATGTAAATGTAGACAATCAAATGTGAAAAATATGTGTTTAATTTTATGAGGGTACATAATGGTAGAAATGTACATTTGTGCAAAAGTATGTTTTGGGTAAAAATCCAGGTGTGAGTTCCTAAATCCTGTCATAAGATAACAGCTCTGTTTAGGCTGCCAACCAAAACAAAGCACACACCTGTAGCCACTCACAGACATGGGGGTGTGTTTTGAAGTTCTGCCCATGCCATAAAATTTGTAATGGATAAATATTGGAGTTTGACTACACATACACACACTGCTTCCAGAGACACTGCTTCCAGAACACCCTGCTTCCAGAACCCACCCAGATGTCCGTGCCGCACCTTATTCCAGAACCCTTTATTTTGTAGCTGACTCCAGAATTCTTTGAGATCCAGATTTCTTTGCAGAATCCAGATTCTAGCATTGCAAAATTATTGCTAGCCCGCCCAATTGCAAAAATCCCAAAATACCAAAAATGCAAAAAGCTGTAAATTATTTCCCGCTTTGACTTTGAGATTCCAACTGTTTCCTTTTGATTAAATCATTGCTGTTGTTTGCTTGAATCTGTCCAAAGCGGCTCCCGTAGAAATGTATAATAATTTACGTATTTTTGACCACATTTGGTGTTTTCGCTCAGCCAATTGCAAAGCCATTCTGACAGTGAAAAGTCAATTACGTTTTTCTCTTGTGTCTAAAGGGGGAAGGTGGGAATGATATTCTGTTTCATCTGTGTTATTCCTGAGAACCTGCTCTCTCCTCACATCTAGTTAAATTGCATATTGGTGGGTTGAGGGGTGTTGCAGGGGGAACCCTAACCATAAGTGCTATCTGTTCAAAACCAACCCAAAAGTATTATTTTCTTTGCTGCATTTGTTTTTATGCTCATTACATGATTCCTAGTGCATTAAAGATATTATTCGGTGTTCAGTCATCCCATTGGTGATTCTCGTTACCTATTAAAATATATTGTGATTTAAATTCTGAATACATAAATAAATATTTACCTTTGATAACTAGCCTGATTCCTGGTTCAGTGTGACTGAGGGTGGGGGGGGTCTCAGGAGAAGGGTGTGATATGTGTGGTATATCGTTCCGAATATTGAATTTATAGGTACAAATAAATAAGGGTTTCATTTGTGCACTACATGCTGAGAGAGACTTGGGTGTGTGCCAAATTGAAATCACTTACAATTCGAAGTCACACATCTGCCATAGTCAGTGCATCCACCACCCCCAAAAGCCTGGTGGGAGGTGCAGCTTTTAACCTCACATATGTTGCCTATGTTGGGAGCGACCTTGGGTAGGAGCTGCCAATCCCAGTCACGCTAGTAGAAAACGTGGGCCCTGGCACTTATTCTTTTACAAATTAATCTCTGTGTGCATATATACCAGTTTTATATTATTTCTAAGTTATGTTTGATTATTTTTCGTTTCATTAGGAATAGCACCTGCCTGTTTGATTAAGTATCTGCATGGTGAAAAAAAAGAATGCGGTACAGCCCATATCTTGCTAATTAGCTTGTACTCTTATCTTCGCAAGCTGTCTCTTTTCATTTGTGAAGGACCGCAGCAATACAGGATTGTGATTCAGAAAGGGCGGGAGGCTTTATTTTGTTTTCAGATTGCAATGTATTTGGGATTGGGATGGCTGCCACCCTGACGAAGGGCACTACATATATCCGGGACAAAGCCAATCAAGGTTGCCATCTTTATGAGAACTGAATGGAAGCATTCAAATTGCTTACTGAGCCAATATAATGATATGGACAAAGTCACTCGAAGATGCTGTAGTTGGCACATGATGTGGGTACTTCGTGGTCCTTGATGGCAATTCATAACCTGTGATATGAGTAACTTTTGTATTATGGAACTAGCTGACATATATTGTGGGTGCCTGCCATTGAGAGCACTAACTAGCCCTTGATGTAACTATCTGACATTTTCAGAAAATAGCTGTAAAAAGACTTACCTGGATTTAGATGGTAACACTGGGAACGTCATGGGAGTACCTGGCTTTTTATAGCACACACCTATATGTGATATTGGTGCTTGGACATTTTATGGCAGTAACTACCATATGCTGTGAGTGCCTGAGAGGTTCATGGTAATAGAAGGCATTAAACATTGGCCATCTCCCCGTCACACGCTGCACTTCTTGGCAACAGATCTTCCCCTTTGTAGTCTCCAATTGCTTATTTGTTATCGACAAACAAATCTTATTTTTCTTTCCTCCCACCTCTGAATTATACTCCTGCATCTCCAGCTGCATCTCCTCCATCCTGCAGTGGAAGCACTCTGCTCTCTGGTGCACTGTTTGTTCTAAAACAAAAGTGATCTGTCTTCCAACTTTCAATGTCTCACCCCTTCTTCCTTCTCCTATATCCTTTCCATGCAACCCCCTATTGCTTCCCTCCTCACCCCATCCCTCAAAGAATGCAACATAGGGTTTCTCTAAAATAGTACCTTGGAACTCCAAGGCCCCATGCTTAGCTAACCGCACATCTGCGAATCCAGCCTTATCTTATCTATCGTTCTTCAAAAACACTAATCACAACTCTTGTTCTCTACAGGCTGGACTACTACTCCATCCGTTTTATGAAACTTTCATTTCTATTGTTTACTTCCTCAAGAAAATACCAAACTTTGTCGCCCATACTGTTTTCAACCTCCCATCTTCATCATCGGCTCTGCTCACTTCCTCAATGTAGGGTGGCTCTTCATGCAACACTAATTCCTCTCCAAATCGCTTCTGTAGATTTCCACATTTATCCGTAGACTTGAACCCCCAATCTTGCTAAATCTATCTCTAGAAATGCTCTGCCTTGCACTCTGCTACCTCAAGTCCTGCTCACCGCCTCGCTTCCTCACCTGCCTGCAGCTGCCTTCCTCAACCACCTCTTTACTCTTCTGGGGTTTTACCACTGGGTCACCCTAGGCCCTGAAGTTAAGAATACTAGCACCGCACAGTGCTTCAAGATTGTGAAGAAGCACCACCTTATTTCAATGTAGCTGTATCTAGCAGCACCCGATACATTCAGTAGCATCATCCCTTGTCCGGGAACTTCTTCCTAGTTTCCGCATGAAGATAATTGTGAATTACTATGAGTTGTATTGCATTGACCTGCTTGTCCGTATTGTTCCCATTCAATGTTTTCAAATACCCTCTGAACCACCTTGTCCATGTTACATCCACATTTCAATGCTCTATTATTGTATACATAAATGGAAATGCTTGCCTGCGGTTGTGTCTTTGGCACAGTGTGCACAGCACTTTCATATCTAAAGCAAATATATACGATAAAATATAAAATTACCTTGGCATTTGATGAAAATATCTGTCATGTCGTAAGAACCTGGCAATTAATTTCAATACCTGCCATATGATGTGAGAACCTGACATTAGATGTCATGATATTTGATAACATGCCTCTCTCCATCTTGAGCTGGAGCACTTTAAGTTCCGGAAACTCCTCAAGACCTTCCTTTTCTCTTCCTCCTTCTCTCTCCCTCTCTCCTGCTAACCTCCCTTCTTTTCTTTCAACCGTCCTCTCTAACTCTGTTCAGTTTATTTTGCTGACTGTTTGCCTGGTTCACATCTAGAGCTGATAGGTCTCAGGCTCCCCTGCCAGTCTTTTGCACTTGCCTCAGGCCAGCTGCACTTTGTTCAACATTACTGCCCTTTCAGCTTATGCGCCTTCAGCAGGGCAACCTCTTTGCACTTAACCCAGGGCCATGCAGGACCCGATTCTTTGTCCCCCCTCACTCTCCCACCCCGGTCTCTACACCTCCGTGAGTATGTATGCATGACATAAATGTGCTAGGACCAGTTATTGTGTCTGTCCTGTCTCCCCCCTCACCGTTCTCCGTCCCCCACCCTGAGTATGGTCTCAACTGTACCATTCTTGCACTTGCACTAGGAGAAATGTCATCAGGACTAGTATGATAGTTTGTTCTGTTTAGATCATTTGGAATCTTCAAGGCCTAAGAATAATTACTTTATTCCCTTTAAGCGCTTTGAAGCTCTTCACCTGTGTATAAGTGCTATATAAATGAACAATAATCAAATAAAATAAAAAAATGAGGTGAATGCCTAAGCTGGCGTATGAAATGAGTACCCATCATTTGATTTGAATGCTTGATGCATCACCTGAGACCAGGCCAGTAGCTGCCAACATACGAAAAGGTCACCATTGAGTAGCTGCATCTTCTTATTTTCGTCTGTTTGTTTAGTTTGATTTTTAGTTGTGGTCTTTGTGAAGTGCGTCCCTAGCTTTATGAAACAGTGGGCTGCTGTTCAGAAGGGGTGGGGGTAATAATACAAGTCATTGCTAGGAAAAGAGGTGTGATTTGGAATTGAGGGAAGCACAGCATTACATAACAGAGTTGGTGGTTGTTCAAGGTGAAATGTGCAATCCATGTGGGTTACTGCTTATCATTGCTGAATGAGAACATTTAATCAGGATCAGGCCTCCCTAGAGCCAGCCAGATATATCTTTATGCTCTGGGATGGAGGCATCTTAGAAAGTCTTATATCAATATTTGGAAACACAGATACAAAATGTGGCTATATGGGGCGCGTAGGGGCAAGTGGAGTGCCATAATCACAGCTCTTATCCATGCCCCAGACATTGTGCCAGACTGAGTACCAAAGGTGTCTTAACCCTACAACAGACAATATCAGCCACTAATATTTGCTTGGCTGTCACTCCTGAGGGCAAAGTAAAAGGAGGGGCTGCTGAATGACCCCAGGTAATGAGCAGCGGGTTAAAGCTAAACACTGGTTCAAAGAGAATGCCTTTCAAACAGCTGGTGGGGAAAGCTTTGGTGGGGAAATCATTCCTAGCGGTGAACAAAGCGATTGTCTCCCCTCCTCCAAGCTGCAGGAAGGATGTCTCCTTGGGTCCCTGATTTCACCCCCATTGAATGCTTAGACTTTCAAGAGTACCATAGCTAGGCCCCAACACCTCTTCAGTGATAATCGACCACAGCGGTCGTATCCCTCATGGTGATTAATACTTTCTCCAATAATGGGGACATCAGTCAGGAGGGACATAACATCATTGATTTAGTTTTGGTTCTCAGCTGAAATACTTCAAGAATTAAAGACAATATGGAAAATTCAAACTGGATGTACTTTCTGTCCTTATAGTAAGTATGTTTTTTCTAGCAACATGGCCAGTGACAGACTGAACATAGAGAACTACAATGCCTAATATACTGCTCAGCCTTCCTCAAGTTTTATTGAGAGATTGTATCCAATGTGGAAGACAAGAGGGGAACTTGTCATCTGATAAAACTTTAAAGTGAAGATATATACAGAAATGGAGACTCTTTTTCCATACCATAAGGACATTCAGTGAACTACTGAGCAGTATTATCATTTGCATACCATGTAGAGGCCACAAGGACTAGATTATAATAGTGGATAATTTTAACACTACCTTCCCTAATAGTGCTAATATTTGTGTATAGCCATGTAGTGTTGTGCAGGTTATTTTCTATTCCCTTGAACTCCAAACTCTATGGTTCCAAAAGGGAGTGTTTGTTACCTCTATAAGGACTTCTAAATCACTCATAATCATAGGTGGGTCAATAGGCAAACTTCACTTGATTACCTTACCTCATTTCCTTTTATGGCCGATCGTGTTGTGTAGACACAGGGCTAAAGTCGAGGGTACACGTGGGTGGACGGAGCCCCCCACTTTTTTCACAAGTCCCCAACTTTTTTCAGTGGGCACATTGATATGATAATTTCTGGTGACACCACATTCAATTGGTATGTTAATGAGTCCCCCCATCTTTCTTTGCAGGACTTGATCCCTGTGTAGACAGACATGATAACACTGATCCTGCAGGTCTCTGTTCTGTTTCGCGTATCACTTGATGAGCTTTGCACCCTCAAGTAAACTTTACTTAGAATGGATGCATTTGGCTGGCTGATACACTCCTGAGCAGACGTTGGGGGGAGGTGAGAGTTAGTGTGATGCTGCAGATTGGGATGGTGTGTGCTCTCTCCCCACCTGTCTCCTCACCCTGGGGTGGTGAAGTTCATTGAGGTGCACTGCGGTGCAAATATCTTAGAAACTATGCATTGTAGGGACTGAACCTCGAGTTGAGTTCCTCATTTCGGTATCAGCCTTTCTACTACCACATTAATGTTTTGCTGATTTTCGGAAACAGTCTCATGCATGAAGGTGCTGAAATCCGGGGGGAAAGGGGTGGGTTGTCCAAATATCACGTGGCTAGTAATTTCCATAGGGTCCTAACAGGTGACTATGCAGAATTTGGTGCAGATTGGTGAAAGGTGTGTAATTGTATAAGGAACAAGTCTTCGCCAAGCCACAACCCCACAAACAAATGTTGGCGTGTGCTGAAATCTGGGGAACGGGGCAAGGTGTCAAAATTTCATGTAGCCAGTAATGGCCGGAGTGTCCTACCAGGTAACTATGCAACATTTGGTGCAGATTGGTGAAACGGTGTGGAATTCTATAAGGAGCAACGCTTCGCCAAGCCACAGACGCACAAACAAATTTTGATCTTTCTGAAATCCAGGGAACGGGATGGGATGTCCAAATGTCATGTAGCCAGTAATATCTGGAGGGTGCTCACCGATAACTATGCACAATTTGGTGCAGATCGGTGAAACAGTGTCGAATTGCTTAAGGAACAACGCTTTACCAGAAAGCCACAAACAAATGTTGACTTTTGATAGAATCCGGGGAAAGCGGTACGGTGTCCAAATGTCATGTAGGCAGTGATGTCTGGAGGGTACTAACAGGCAACTATGTAGAATTTGGTGCAGATTGGTGAAACGGTGTGGAATTGTATAAGGAACAACACTTAGCCACAAATCCTGCTACAAATAAACAGTGACTTTAATATACATATAGATAATAATAGGGTTTTATGACAGATTTAGCAATTGTGTCCTTAATGGGTAGATTAAGGTAAACAACTTAACTTATATCAAAAGGCTAGTGAAGGATCCTGACACTTTTATTGATAAGTGTTGTGGACTATATCATGCAGTAATTGGCCTTGCTACTTACAATCCTACTTCCTCAGTTAGTGTAAGCACTCAAGCCGTTAAGTGGGAAATCATATAGCCGCATTTTGCACACCTATTTTCCAAGCTATTTTCTACTGTACTACCTCAGATAGAAGAAAAATCTTGAATCATCCTTGTTCCATTGATTATAACTTTGAGAATTGTATTTGCTTCTAATCCAAGAAAAGGACTTTTTGACCCTATCCTTCTTTTGATGAAGAGTGGCGTCACCAGAAAACCAACCTGCTTCAAAATTGAAAAAAAGATAATGCTTATACTGGATCAGAACAAAGAGTTTGCATTAGAGAGGCAATAGCAAAGTGTAAACGGCTAGTGACCACCAGAAATGAGGAGGCAACTGAGAAGGCCTGAAAAATCTGTCGATACTAAAGACAACTAGCAATTCTGGTGGCCGATTATCTGGGAATGAGGGTTCTATTGCTTTTAATCTTTCTATAGATGCATTACTTAGTGAAGATAATGTGGTAAACTACTTTGAGAATGTTTACAAACTAGGCAATCTCACATTTTTGATTGAATTATAGATCATTTTCTGACCTGAGGAGCGCCTGTTAAAGAATTAGAGCACATATCTGCAAAGATGAAATGATTACCATTAGCCGAAAAACATAATTAAGTAGTGAGCCCAGAGTATGTGCTGTGATGGAGCCCCCTGGCTAAATTTCTGGAATGACAGTGGTGGGTCCAAGAGGTGGGAGCCACCCGAAACTAGTAGATGCTGGACCATAGGAAATTATAGTGCTGATCGCCAGATCATCCTCACTGGGTCCCAGCACTAAGACATGGGGGCAGTAACAGAAGCATTCCCATACCCATCAATTGTAAGGGGATTATCTACAAACCCCTTGCGGACTGTCATTCCCATAGTCATGATAGTGGGGTTCCAGCTCTGCCCAGTGCTGAAAACCCAGAATAGGAATTCATACCTTTTTCCTTTATGAAAACATGGTTGAAGTGCTTTGTATTCACCAGTGAATGTATTAATACATTTATTTTCTCTGCACAGCTGAGTCAAGCACAAACAGACCATTGGTGTCCCATGAATTCACAGTTGACCTTAATAAACGAAAATAATGAAATGACAATCATAAGTGTTCTCTGTGGGAGGAAGGAATCATATAAACAGTGCTCTATGGTGCCCCTTAGCTTCATCGGGATTGCAAAGTTGAGATTTCCCTGTTACAAAAGCTTTACATTGAAAGCAAACAGCTTCCGTTGCTTACCAAATATTTCCCTAACTTTTGACTTACACTATGGACGAATCGAAGGACCCGGTTTAAAAAATTCCATTTTAGTAGGGCTCCAGATGAGAGAGAGAATAAGACTTTACCCATATGCACAGGAGCGTTAGCATCTGATATGGTGTCAGGCCTCAAAATAAGCTAAGGCCAACCCCCTTCCAGCCAACATGACCAGAGACACATGTTTGAATCAGCTTTCAGATCTCCATACAATACACAGGTGTAAGCCATGTGCCTGAGCACCACCCAATGTGAGGAGATACCAAACTATAAATGCCAGCTTGCTCAGTCAGACAATTTGGATGTTTGAGAAGGGGCTGAAGATAGGTGTGTTAAGGAGCTTGGCAAGCAAGAGGTATATTGAGAGAAGAGCATTATACACAGGAGGTTGTAGAAAGAGATTTACCATATGGAGAGATTTATAGAGAGAAGGTTGGAGAGAGGAAAGTTACTATCTGGAGAGAGCTATACTGAGGGGGTTGGAGGAAGATGAGTTACCATCTGGAGAGTTATACTGAGGGTGTTGGCTTGTTGAGAGTTATCATCTGGAGAGAGTTGTACGGAAGGGGTTGGCTTGAGGAGAGTTAAACCTTGGAGGTAGGGGACAGGGTAGTTGCTATCTGGAGAAAGAGTTATTGTGGTGGTTGAGGGAAATTAGTTACCACCTAGAGAGAGTTATACTAAAGAGGTTGGACGAAGGAGCATTACCACTGATAGAAGGCTATACTGAGGAGGTTGGAGGGATGAAAGCTACTATCTGGAGAGAGTTATACTGATAAGGCTAAAGGGATTAGATTTGTCATTTGGAGAGAGTTATATTGCAGGGGTTGGGGGGGTGTGAGTTACTATCAGGAGAGAGTTATACCAAGGTGGTTGGATATAGAAGAGCTACCATCTCAAGGGAGATATCATGCACATTGGAGGAAGAAGCTTTACTATATTTGAAGAGAGCAGTTGAGAAGGTTAGGTGGAGAGTTATCTGAAAAGGAGGAGACAAGATAATTGGTAAAACAGAGAATTCTTGCCATCTAGGGTGGGTTGGCTAAGTTAGAGGGGGCGATCTATTTGCAAGACTAGAGCAGGTGGAAGGAGAAACTGGCATCCCTACTAAGACCACGGATGCTCTGGTGGATCAGGCAGGTAAAGAGCAGACTTTAGAGGTGGGGGGAGGTAGGAGACCATGGGACTGGGAGATTATGTTAAAGGTATCTGGGAGTGGAGCTTTCAAGGACCTCAATTCTGTCCCTAGAATCCAGCATGAATGTATAGCTGCTGAGAAAGATCTGTTCCTATCTTCAACCTCTAGAAGAGGATTTGTCAAAGCTGTAATGTCCTTGCCTTGGAGAATGTTTGCTCTGGACTATGTAACAATGGGTTTAGGAACCCTAAAAACCTTCAACCCGAAGAAAAAGATCAGTGTGCTCTACTGGACACTGGAAAGGAATGACGACAGTCCCAATTCAAAACCTAAAGGTTAATTATTTCAGATTTCCTGTTCTGTTTATTGTGTTTCTTTTGAATTACTGGGAGATACCTTTTCTTTGCTACACCTCTTGCACTTCACAACTTTCGTGATTGGTTTGTCTTCTCTCTCCAATTGTGATGTCTTGCACATCCAAGCGAACATTAAATTTGGTGAACTAAAGGCTACTTTTAGTTGCCTATTCCCAACTCTATCACTCATCGTTATTGCCTTCATCGACACCTACTTGAAGCACAATATTCTTTGTTTCATTAACAGTGACAGTAACCACTATTTTCTGCAAGATAATGAATTTTTGACTACTACTGGCAACCCTTTTCTAGATTCCTGGAATATAGTTATAATTTATTTTTCAAAAAGGCTCTAAATCCCTTCTGAGTAATTATCATCTAATTTAATTGTGCGATGCAACCTTTAAAAGAATGGGCTGATAAAATGTTTCAAGAATTATATGATAAGAACAACTACATACATTTGGGTTTTAATGTTCCTGTGACCATTGCCAGCCTGCCCTGCTCTTGTCAGATTATGCAGTCTTGGTGGCTTATTCCACTACACTGCAAGCATAAACATCTAACCATCAATGTTGACAAGATGAAACACATGGTCATGGTGAATGGCAAAAGGAACAGTGCACTACATATGAAGGTTCACCTCTGAAAGTGCAACGCCACCTTGATTATTTAGGATTTCGATACCGCAATAATTTATCGTGGACACATCAAAACTCTAGGAGCAGAATTGTATATAGTCAGAATGCCCTGGTAATCTTATATTTCAACACTTAATTTGGTTGTTCAGTAATAGCTCCCCTGTGGAGTTTTTCTTTGGGGCAAAGCAGTATGAACTTTCTTATATGCAACTGAAATGTGTGAGTGTCGCAGTCGACAGACTATAACCAATAGAAATGCCATCCAATTGTTCATGTCTACGTTCTACAAAGTATACTTCTTCAGCATGCATTTGAATGCAAATAGGTATGGTACCACTTCTAGACATGGTGAAAATCTATTATCCTCTGCAATTACCTATATTGAAGTACCCAGATTTATCATAACACTCATCGACAAGCATTTGAAGAACTTTATCTACAAAAAGAAGCCCTTTCTATCCTGTGGCTTAAATATATAAAATTCATAATTCACTGTTGCTCTCCTGCCTCTACTGTGAAAGACATATTCTGGTCATGGCCTCATAACAACATCTTGGTGTGACCTAGCACAAGTTCAATGACAATTGGCTTCCTCCAATATCGATGTAATGAAGCTAAGACAATTAAGCTTGGAGGTGTTAAGAGTGTTTTCTTATCTGCTACTTGATCTGTGGTGCACAGGCACTAAGACCCTGCCAGTGGCAGGTGGAATAAAACCACCTCCCTTTGGCTAAAGATTTGCACAGTGTTCGGAGCGTCACAGGCCGGTGCCAGTGTCCTCACCAATGAAACAACCACACCAATATGTATCTGTAGGACTCCCACCCTTGCCTGGGCAGGGTTCCATTTGATTGTATCTGTGACGTAGGTCATCACCTGACAGTGGTGACGTCCTACGTCACAACATCCCATCCAACTGTTATAAACAAAACAACAAAAACATCATGAAAAGTTACAACACCTGAGCATTCACTCATTCCACATTACTCCAGTACATAGCCCCAGAGCCTCCATGGGGTTTCTGCTCGGTTCTCATCAGGTATCAGGAAGCTTGTGCACCCGGCTCTGCCACAATCGCCTGACCACGGTCATAGTCCTCATGTGGCCGGTCGCCCTCATCTTGACACTCCCAAGGGTACCTTCCCAGCTCGGGAGTAGTGCTGACCTTAGCTCTTACTTGCTCATTTCCAGGTGTTCTTTGAAGGTGCCAGAACCAGCTACAGTTCTTGTTTGGAACTCCTGACCTCTCACAGCCGTGAACATAGACCCTTGCTTGCTGGGAACCTTCCACGATCCGTGTCATGAGGTAGACACAGCTTGTCTGTAGGATGCTTTGTGCACACCAGCACCGTGTCTCCTACCTCCATAAGGTGCTCCCCAACATGTTGACGGGTAGTCTCATTGTCATTGGCTTGCGCCTGTACTGCCCTCATCCTCCTGGGGTCTGGAATTGCCAAACTCCGCGATTCCTGCTTGGGAATGAGGGACGTCACCTTGCGCCTCAGTGACGCCTCTGCTGGTAAGACACTTGTCACAGTGTTGGGCGTCGTCTGCTAAGCCATTAGGAAAGACTTGAGCGCTTGGTCCTGAGCATTTGGCCCTTTTAGTAACGTGCATACAATGGATGGGGTTACAGGATAACTCTGATGCCAAATAATCAAACTGACTCAGGAAGATGGCAAAGGTGCTGTTTTATTAACAATTATCTAAAACAGGGAGTTACAACGGACATCAACTGACGTTCGCTCGAGCTCTCATTACATTTCTCATAAAACCATCCTTATATGCAAAAAATACGTCAGACGTGACTTCATACTACGTGGCAAATAAGACTATGGGTGTCCGTTACACCTTTCTAGTTTCTGCCTTACCTGTGGAGGTGCCCTTCCAAGAACTACCATAAAAAGACTGTCCAAACTGCCATCCAGAGCTTGGGCTCGTGGCAGGGGGTCCCTTGCTGGCCCTGTTTGTACGGGCGGCAGAGTGGCTTCCGTCTGTGGGAGGCTGTACCGCTACAAAAAAAGAAACCTCGATAAAAGGAAGAAGAAGCATCATAAATCAGTCTCAGAAGGTACAGGTGAGGAGGAGGGTGATCTGGTGTTTAGTGATTATGTTGAAGAAGATTCTGCATTTGATAGTTTCCCTACTATGGCTACTGCCGAACAGATCCAGGAGCTGGTAAATGCTGTAAATCCCTGGTTACTTGGGCCTTTTCCTATGTTGGACCGTATTAATCCAGTTGCCTACCGGCTACAACTGCCCCACCATATGAGGCGGATTCATCCTGTCTTTCACTCCTCTCTGCTCAAAGAATACAGGGGTGACAATTATCACCGATCCTTGCCTACTTGCCCTCCCGTTTCGGACACGTCAGCAGAGGAATACGAAGTGGCAGCTATTCTGGATTCTCGTTGCCGGAAAGGTCGGTTAGAGTACCTGGTTCACTGGAAGGGCTATGGCCATTCAGAAGATTCTTGGGAACCTGTGATTCATCTACATGCCCCCAAGTTGTTTCGCCGGTTTCATCGCCAATATCCAGGTAAGGAGGCATACTGTCATGTGTTTCCCTCGCATGCCCTCTTGGCAGCTATGGAGCGCTTGGAGGCTGCGCCACCATTAGAATGTTCCACCTATAGTTCATCCACTTCCTTGTGGTTTGCTCTAGTCTCTTGTGCCTTTTTTCTCTCTTCTGTAATTAGCCATGCCCTTTTTCGCCGCTCGGCGTGTTGCAATCCCTATGCTTTTCGCTCTTGGGTTAACACGCTAGTGATTTCTCTTGTCCCTGTGTTTCTTCCTGATCTTTCCACTTTTTTAACGAGTGGGGGGTCCCTCTAGGTCTCTGCTCAGATCTCACCCCGGTTTCCGCTCGTTCTCCTGTTTTGGTCTCTCACTCTCTGCTCGCCCGCTTTCTTCGTGGCTTCCAGCTGTTCCTTTTTTCCCCCTTTACTTTCTTTCCTTACTTCTCTGGACTGCCCTCTAGTATCGGAATATCTACTTACCCTTCCTGGAACTCTATCTCTCAAGCTTACCTGGGTGGCCTCACCGCCTTTCTACTCCGTGTTGCTGATTTTGCTGCAGGGGCTCTCGATTCCCCATTTTCAGTGGTGCTGCGGTCATTGCAGCTCCAGTACCGGATGCACCCTGCACTGCGGGTGTATGTTACACCTTTCTGGTTTCCGCCTTACCTGTGGAGGTGCCCTTCCAAGAACTACCGTAAAAAGACTGTTCAAACTGCCATCCAGAGAAACTTTGCCACCTTTGACTGCAGTCTACACGCCAAACCGATTAAGGGTTTTTTTTTTGCCTTGGGCTTTTTTCCTCTTGCTGGCGCTCGCGGAAGGGTTCCATTGCTGGCCCTGTTTGTACGGGCGGCAGAGTGGCTTCTGTCCGTGGGAGGCCGTACCTATACAAATACCTATATAAATACCTATATAAATACCTACCTATACAAAGAAATAAACCTCGACAAAAGGAAGAAGAAGCAACAGAAATCAGTCTCAGAAGGTACAGGTGAGGAGGAGGGTGATCTGGTGTTTATTGATTATGTTGAAGAAGATTCTGCATTTGACATAGACTTCTCAATTGCGAACACAACAGCTGACAATGACTGTTCGCAAGGGAAGTGTCCTCTCATAACTGGGTCTAAATCCCACTGTAATATGCTAAAGGTTTGTACCCCAATATAGTTCTCTGTGTAAGCACTGCTGTCATGACTATCCCATTTGTGTGCGAAAACAAAAATAATTCTTCAGCATAATTAGGAATTCCCAAAACAGCGTCTACAAATTGCTTTTTTCAGTTCCTCAAACCCTTCCTCCATTTCTTCAGACCATTCTATTTTTACTTTTTCCACCTGTTCTTTCTTTAAAGCTTTCAGAAGTGTTCTTGTATACGTACTATAATAAAACATCCAGGCTCTGACATAGTTGCAAAACCCCAAGAACCTTTGCATGTACTTCACTGTGTTTGGTTTTGGTGTTTTCATAATCGCCTTGGCTCTTTCGGTGTCACTTTCTTTCCTTCATGCAAAATCAATTGATCTATGTATGACACCTCTTCTTGACAATATTGCAGTTTCACCTTGTCTACCTCATGTCCCTTGTCTGCTAGAATAGTCATCAACTGAACATATTCTTGTCTGCACTCATCTTCTGTGGTGCTACAAATTAATATGTCATTGACGTATTGTATCACTGCACTCTTAATATCAATATTGTCTAAATCCATCTGCAAGACTCTATTAAAGATCGATACGGACTCACAGTACCCCTGGGGCAGCCTGGTATGTTTCAGTCAAGTTTGGCAGAACGTAAATGACATCATGAGTCCTTGTGCAACGGGATCGAGAAAAACACATTTTTCAAATCGATCACCATGAAATATCGAGCTTCCACCAGGATACTTCACGGTATCGTCACCGGGTTACGAACTAAAGGAAACTCTACATCTACACTGCTCAAGTCTCTAATTTCTTGATTAGCTATCTCTGTCTTTTGATTGACGCCAAACACTTTGCTATGCTCAATCAATATTGCTCCTCATTTTTTTCAATAACTTCACAACTTCTATTGTTCTTAAATATTTGTACTCAACAAACAACATACAACTAGTCGTCATTGCACATTAATAAACACTGTTATCACCTTTTTCTCTCCTGCCTTTACTTTATACCCTGTACTGTGTTTGAGACGTCACCTTACGTGAACCTGTTTACACGTTATATGTTTCTGCTCTACCGCTGCTGGGATTTGAAATGTCTCCTTCTGAAACTCCCTTGAGCCAGGACTTCTAGGCACTACCTTTTCTTTGCACAATAAAACTACAACAATCCCATCCCCTTAATTTCCCATTCCCATTAGTCTATTCACCATTCGTTCGTTAATTGACTCAAGGCCTTCGGTATCGACTCCTCCTCCAATCTGACCACTTCGCCTTTCATCTGCAGAGCGTCCGTAGAAACCAGGCAGGGATTTCGTCAAAGAGGGACCTGACTACCGTCTCGGTTTTTCTTGCAAGTTCATTTTTATCGGCCGCTCTCCACAGGAAACCCTGTGATCGTCCGGCTAATGGCGGAGGATGCCCGATCGTCTGAAAATCTGGAGGCAAACTAGTTTCCTACCATCCACAACGCTACCATTTGGGCATATGTCCTTTTTAGCAACATGCATGCAATAGATGGGGGTATAGAATAACTCTGACACCAAATAATCAAACCGACTGAGAAAGATAGCAAAAGGTCCTGTTTTGTTAACAATTATGTTAAACAGGGAGTTACAATGGACATCAATGGACGTTCGTTCGAGCTCTCAGTGCATTTCTCATGAAAACATCCTTATATGCAAAAAATAAGTCAATCGTGACATCATACTATGCGACAAATACGAAAAACCTACGAGGGATTGTGATATGTTCAAGGGGAACATCTAAGTACACTTTCTATAAGAGCTGGGATTGTGATTGACTATCTACTGTCAGGTGGACAACTTATGCCCACCTCTAAAAACATGTCATCTTCAACACTATTAAGTACACAATTTATCATTGTTCTTCAAACTATAAGGCCCTTCATTATACGGCCCTCTATAATTGGTTGGTGCGCTCGTGCCATGTCTGGAACATTTGGTTCACTTAGCAGCATGTAAACTCAGACCCAGGTGCCAGGAGGTGGACTTGACTTTACCTCCCCACCCAATTAGCCCAACATCTCTCATCACCCATGCCGTCTCCCATGAAGATTGTCTTTGAACTTGGCCTTGCAAAGTATTCTTGTCTCTGGGAATATATGGGAGCTGAGCACTCACTATTGTTGTTCTACGACTCCACGCTGAACTCTATTTCCATCCTTGGCTCACGTGACAGGAGACCATGATTCCGTCCATTTTGCAGCATTTAAATGTCTTAAATGAATAAAACTTGACACACTTGGTGTTCTTTCTTTGCACATTAACAAGGGATGATTCAGCTTTGCACGTTTGATGTCTTCACAAATAGATAACCGACCTTGGCTGCTTCAATTTTGATACCAGGCCAGACAGCCTTATCATTCGTTTCCACGATCTCAGCTTATTTTTGCTGCAACATAGTTCTCTCCTTTTTTTCTCCATGGGTTTCAGCTTACTAAAATTCATGACACCAATGTCCAGCTTCTATACAATGGCGGCTTCTCCTGCAGTCTATTCACTACGTATAGCCAGCTTCTATGATCACTTAGTCTACTTGCGTTTCAGCATCTGTGCAATCATTGAATGGTCGCATTTCTATAGCACTTCAAATGCGTGCAATCTTCTTTTTTGCATATTAAAGTTTACTTGATTCTTAACTTCGTCATAAGTTTCTGCAAGATGCATATATTATCTTCAACCAGTAGCCTCAGTGCGTCCATCACACTCGTCTCTTGTGACATCACTAGCTTCTCTTTCACTCTTTTTCATATTCCTTCAGGGTGTTCCTCCATCAGATTGTCGTCTCTTCGGGGATACATTTGATAAGAGTTTTCTCAGAGGATACTCTTTCTCAAACACTCGCTGCGAAATTGGCACAACTGCTGGTGTTAAACATGGTGCAGTCTCCGACTTTCAACATATAGGAGCACGGGGGTGGGATTTCCTGCAGAGGCATGCAGCTGCTCCTCTACATTCCTTTTGCTGACCTTTGTCTACCGCAATGCGGACCACTTTGTTAAGTGTTCTCATGAACCTTTCCTAGTCCCCGTTTTCCTGTGGCAAGCATGGCGTGAGGTGCTGATGCGAAATGCTGTAGAACTGCAGGAGCCACACAACCTCCTCTCTCTGGAACGGCAAGCCATTATTGGATCTCACTGACTCCGGAATCCTATGGGCAGCAAATAGTTCTTCACGGTTCAGGATGACTACTTCCGCTGCAGTGGACTCAATTAAATGCACTGTGGTGTAATGCAAGAACTTGTCCAGGATGACCATGAAATGCCTCAACTGTAGTATTGTGACAAATTGCAGGCTGATTGTGTGCTATTTTAGCATAGCACGATCCGGGGATGCAAGCAGCCTGGTAGCCTGGCACCAGGGAAAAACAGGTGAGGGCATCAACCACCTTCACTTCTAGGTCCAGAAACCACACATTCTCACGAAGACCCACTTTCTTTTTGATGGCACACTGGTAGATGAGCCAGACCCAGGACATGTTTCTGCAGTTTCAGGGGCACAATCAGCTGTGTGCCATGAGGAGTACTCCTTCATGCCCCACTGACAATTCTCCTTTTACTTTCTATAGTCCCCAGAGAAAGGATTGCACCTCAGGCGGCACCCATGCTGAAAGCCCTCAGCAAAATTCCTTGTCTGAGCAAGGTCTCTCATTTGCCAGTTTCTATGCCATGCAGGCACACCAAGGCGCTCTATCACCACCGCCCCTCCACCCTCACATCACTGCCTGTGTAACAGAGAAAAACACAGTGACTGGCTGGGCTCTGATAACTTTACCAATGTGATTGCAGCATTTTGTTTGCTTATTACATTTGAGCGGCAATGGGCTGCTAGCCCACCCAGGATCTGCTCTATTGGCCTGGATAGAGCACCAAAGAGCAGAAAGGCATGGGATAGCTCCCTCTACAAAATGGATTCCCCACTGATCGCCAACATTGAGCCTCCAGGAGTAACCATGGTGATCAAGACGCCTGCAGCGTGATTGGCTACAGCAGCAAATAACTGGCCAATCAGGAACCGGCAGGTTTCTGAGCCGGCACCCATGCCTAAGTCCCTCAGCAAAAGGCCATGTCTGAGGCTGTCCAGGCTGAGGAGGAATAGGAGGGCCCCCACCTTTCAGCCCCAACACAAACTATGGTGCAGACACTTTTGATCATTGTGCTGTCGTATGGACTTGGACCCCAGCACCCTTACGCACAGCAGATACACTGTGAGTGACAGTTGAACTATTCATATTGCCTCCTCCACTCCTCAACCATCCATATGCCTATTTCTCTCTGTCCTTTCCTGCATCACATACTCTACTTCTCACACTGCATTTTGTGTTCCTGAAAAAAAAGATAATTAAATCATGTTGAATCTAGCTTTGCCCTTGATTGCATTGTTATTTAGCCTCTTATTTGGCACTCAACTATAGGTGCTGTGCTTCAACATCCTGCATGCCTGGTGGCAATGTGATTTAGCCTGTTATTTGACTCTCACATCTAGGTGCTGTGCTTTAACATCCTGAACCCCTGATTGCATTTTATTCAGCATTTCATTTGACTGCTAAACCTAGAAACTGAGGTTGTAACTTTCTGCACCTCAGATTGCTATACCACTTGACCTGTGACCTGTGTAGGAGTGTGCAGTGCAGCCTCAAACGTTCTTCTTCCACCTTAATGGCTCTCACCATCTCCCCTATCTTCTCCAACTGCTTAAATATTACCTAGCCTCCTCCTCTTACAAAGGCTGGAAGGAACATGCACAAGAAAGACATTCTAAGGGCCAACCCTGGGCTACCCATTGCAGGCACCTATGTCAGTTCAACTGCTAGAGAGGTATTCACTGACATCCTTTTCTCTGTCCCTTTTCCAGATCTATGGACACTTCATCTCATCTCCACTCTCCTCCCTTTCACATCCTCTCCCGTTAATGTTGGCACCAAGTGGGAAGTCCTCTTGGCTGGCTTCTCATCATGTTGCATCATTAATATCTACCACCCAGGCACTATCCTGTTTCAGAGTCCAAAACCCATCCTCCTCCTCTTTAACCGGCTCCTGCCATCCCTCATTAGCTTCCTTCCATAACTTGCCTCTCCCCCTACTTCTATCTCTCCCCCCCTCTGACTGGTGTACCACGCCCCTGTACTCCAACCTCAGAAAACCTTCAAAGGCGGAGACCTCCTTCACCGGTGACTCTAAACGTCCGCTCAGCCATCAAACACTCTGCCGACATCTGCTTCCTTCTTGAATCTTGAAGACACCAACCTCAACATTCTTGCCCTTACTGAGAGTTTGTTCAATGCCAGCTCAGTCACTGCGTTTGACTCTCTTCTCCCTGATGGTTTCGAGATCCTCTCCAAGCCCCAACCTCACTGTGCTGGTGGTGGGATTGCCTTAATCTTCCCTTAGTGGGTTCCTTCTTCCATCAAACTCACCCAGCTCTAATCTTCCTTTGAGAGCCTGGTATGCAAGTTGGTCATCTCTCCCTCCTGCTCCCTGAGCATTGCTACCATTTACCGGCCTCCAGGCGCTACCATCCTGTTCCTCTATGTACGGGCCATTTTCTGTTCTTCCCTTCTTTCAGTCACCTCCAATCTCTTCCTCCTGGCTGATTTGAACATCCAATTGGACTCCCAGCAACCACTCTCTTCATTGACCTCTGAATATGTCTATCCCTCGCCATTCTCCCTTCTGGTCCAACCCAGACTGCTGGACACACTCTGGATGACCTCATCCTCTCTGACCTCTCTCTCCCCCCACTGCTCACCCAACTCTCTTGGTCAGACCATTCTCTCCTCTCCACCTACCTGGGTCCCTTCAACCCTCTGACCGCACACCCAAAAGCCCTGCCAACCTGGTTCATAAACATCTGCCCAAAGAAATGAGTGTCAGCTGCTGCCTTCGCATCCACCATCATCCCCCTATTCCCCCCCTCAGACTACCTCTGCTCTCAGCAACCTCCATTTGGCCATTATCAATCCCCTTGACATTCTTGCCCCAGTCATGAGGATCTGCCTGAAACCTGCCTCCAAGCATAACACCTGGTACGACTCTGAATTTGCAGCCCTGAAATGAAAGAGCAGAGCGGCGGAACGGAAGTGGCATACCTCAGGCTCACCATCTGACAAACTGGCCTGCTGCCTGCTCCAAAGACAATACAGACTCTCCATCCGTGCCAAGAAAAGGGCCCACATTCAGGCACAGGTATCTGGTGCTTCTAACAACATGGCTGAACTTTTCAAAATTTGCAGGGAACTAGCCGACCCGTCCGCAGTCTCTGCCTCCCCTCTTCCTTCCCAGGCCTTCTGCAATGCATTGGCCACTTTCTAGCCCTCCTCTATGGGCTCTCCCCCTGTTCCTTCATCTGAAGCCAGAAACCTTGGAGTCATCTTCGACTCCTCTCTCTCCTTTCTCCCTCACACTCAGGACATTGCCAAGAAGTCACACTTTCAACTCTTCCTTCTAAAAGGAATTCTCTATTATCTCCTTTTCTCCCAGAAGTTCAATGTTACCCGAGCCTGGTTCTCTCTAGGCTTGACTATTGCAATAGTCTCCTCCTGAATCTACCTTCTTCCACTCTGCGACCCCTCCATCTAATCCAGCATAGGGCAGCAAGACTTATCCTTGGCCTGAAGCCCAGGGACCACATCTCTCCCACCCTAAAAAGTCTTCACTGGCTCCCGGTTGCTGCATGGATTAAATTCAAATCCCTCTGCATCATCCACAAGGCTTCCTGGGGCGGGGGACCACGCTATCTGCAAATCTTTCTTATTAATATTAAATACTCTCCCTCTAGACCTCTACATTCCTCTGGCACCAACTCTTTGTGTGTAAAGCGTTTTGCTAAACAGAGGGCAGGAGGTCAATCCCTCTCCTCAGCTGGCTCCTTCCTATGGAACAGCCTCCCCCCTCCTCTGTGTCTTGAGTAGGACTTCATCAAATTCTGTGAAGCTCATAAAGATTTTCCTCTTTACCTCCTCCTTGCCTTCTTCCTTCCTCTTCTAATTGGACATTTGCTGTGATTGGTGACCAGGGCTCTTATGTATCCCCGGGGCCCTGGCCTTCCACACCCAATTGTCTAAACTTCTGTCCACCTTTAAGCACTTGTCTCGGCGCCCTCTGTCCATCCTGGAGGCTCACACATTTCCACCAAAGACAGCACCAGGCTGCATAGCACTTGCCATGCACTTCATCTGCTTCTTACTCACGAGCACAGCCACCCTAGCACCCACACCCAATCCCCTCTTCCCTGCTGCACTTGCACGTTTTGAATACTTAAAAGGCATAGTAGGTTTGTCCCTATTTACTCCACTGTATTATTGTTTTCAATCCCATGTTCCTTCCCCGTTGCCCTGTGGGCACTTTGAAACACTTTGAAACAGCATTTACTCACTGTATAAGCGCCTAACAAATGCACAATAAATAAATAAGTAAGGGGTCCTGTGCTATGTTGCAGACAGGAACACCTTCCACTGGCCATAGTGCATCGTTTTTGGGACTGCCGTCCTGGTGCTCATGCCAGTTAACTCCTTAGTGTCCTCGTCATCCCCTTCAGTGCAGCCTTCATGCCCCGCAGGATGCTGGGACAGGTAGTCAGCCAGGTTATCAGTTCCAGCCCTGAACAGCAGCATGAGTGCGTATTCTTGCAGCTGCAGCAGCCACCGTCTGAGTGGAATGGACGAGCGAGGCACCGACCCCACCATGATAGGTATCAGAGTTTTGTGGTCTGTGAAAACAGTCACTGGCTGGCCGCATATGTAGATATAAAAGTACCTGCATCACCACAGAAACACCTCTGGTCTGGGGGGTACCTGCATTCAGTGTTTGTTAATGCATTGCTGGCGTAGACCACTTGGTGCCTGTCGCCTTGGGCATCCACCTCGAGAAGGACTGCACCTAGCCCCACTGAACTGGCATCCATGACCAGCTCTGTGGTGTGTGTTGGGTAAAAATAGGCCATGGACGTGTCAGTCACCAGCGCTGCCTTAGTGACTTGAAATGTATCTTGCTCAGCTTGACCCAATCGCTAGTCCTGGTACTTCTTTGTGAGAACCTGCAGCGGCCCTGTTAGTGTGGCCAGGCTGGGGATGGACTGACCGTAGAAGTTCACCATCTCCAGAAAACCTCTGACTTTGGAGGGAGACCGCAGGGTAGTGGGGGTGCATCCTTGATGTCCCTTACTTTACAGAGGTCGGATGATAGGCCTCGGTTGTGAAACACGAAACTGAAAAAATCAACTCATGAATGCATGAAATGCCATTTCTGTCTGTTTAGCATCAGGCAGTGCTTGGTAATCCTCTCCAGCACTGCTGCAAACAGTGACATGTGGTTCTTGTGGAACTCTGAGAAGATCAGCACATTGTTACTCACCGTGAGCACCCCGGACAGCCCTGCCAGAACACCCATAATGGTGTGCTATAACACTGCAGCTGCGGAGTACACAAAGCTTCTCACATGCGATCAGAAGGTCGTGATTGGGTGAGAGTCAACATGCAGAGGTACTTGATGGTAGCCAGCCTTTAGGTCGAGGGTTGCAAACACTTTGACCTCATAGGTCGGCCAGGATGTCGTCTAGCGGAGGCATGTGGTGTCGTTCTTGGTGGAGTGCCCTGTTAGGGAGCCTCATGTCCACAAATATACTGACCTCCTCAGGCATTTGGGTATATTGGCCACAACTTTGGGCGAGTGACAGGGCGTGGGGTCAACCACGCACTCAATAATGTTTGCTTGCTCGAATTGCTTGTGGTCTCGTGCAGAAGGGATGTGACCTAGCAGTTCGGGCTGGACTTCCCCTTTTGGGGTGGGGCCAAGCCTGATTTGCATATGGTCTTTCCCCTTCTGTAATGGCTTGACAGGCGAAGAACGATGGTCTGGAGGGTTGCCCTGAGCAATGCCAGTGGTTAGGATTCAGTCTAAACCTTCCAGCCATCACCTCTTTGTTTTTGCTTTGTCACCCCGAGTGGGACGGGTATGCCCAGACGTGGGTCCCGTGCCTGCTGGGCTTAGAGACCCAAGCTACTCCTCACTGATGAGCCCCAACAGGGTGAAACATGTTTGGGGATGCTTGTGGTCTCGTGCAGAAGGGATGTGACCTAGCAGTTCGGGCTGGACTTCCCCTTTTGGGGTGGGGCCAAGCCTGATTTGCATATGGTCTTTCCCCTTCTGTAATGGCTTGACAGGCGAAGAACGATGGTCTGGAGGGTTGCCCCGAGCAATGCCAGTGGTTAAGATTCAGTCTAAACCTTCCAGCCATCACCACTTTGTTTTTGCTTTGTCACCCCAAGTGGGACGGGTATGCCCAGACGTGGGTCCCGTGCCTGCTGGGCCTAGAGACCCAAGCTACTCCTCACTGATGAGCCCCAACAGGGTGAAACATGTTTGGGGATGCTTGTGGTCTCGTGCAGAAGGGATGTGACCTAGCAGTTCGGGCTGGACTTCCCCTTTTGGGGTGGGGCCAAGCCTGATTTGCATATGGTCTTTCCCCTTCTGTAATGGCTTGACAGGCGAAGAACGATGGTCGGAGGGTTGCCCCGAGCAATGCCAGTGGTTAAGATTCAGTCTAAACCTTCCAGCCATCACCTCTTTGTTTTTGCTTGCTCGAGTTTGGCAAGCTCCCCTTGGATTTTTTGTCACAGGTAAAAGGGGATACTGCAGTGACAGAGTGCCACTGGCTGCACGGACTTGTCGGTGTGCAGATGCACGTCTTGGTCTTTGAGGCATCCAACCCCTTCTAATAGGTGCTGAAACCTTTCTAGCAGCGAGTCCATATCCGTTTGATGGACCTGGAATGCAAACTGTACCAGTCCTAGGTCTTCTGCAGTTGAGCAGCTCAATAGGATGTCAGAGCCCACCGGAGTAATGTAAAAAGTACCGTTGACCATGGACTGTTCGTGGAGTACCTTTGTGTGAAATCTGCCTTCCAATGGCGAAGAGTCCTCATAGGTGAAGATATGAATCCATGTTGGAGCCAGCTTGGGTGTGGTGCAGCGTCTGTGAAACTGGGTGGCTGGCATGATGTTGACTGATGCCACGGTGTCAATTAGGATAGGCATGTCAGTTTCGAGGATGGACACTGAGCCTGTGCCCACCTCGTTGCCAGTTGCTGAGAGGGTCACAGGCTGGTGTTGGTGCCCTCACCAATGAAACAACCACACCAGTTTATGTGTCTATGGGACTCACACCCGTGCCTGGATGGTGTCCCCTTTTAGTGTACCCATGATGTAGGTCAACACCTGACAGTAGTTACGTCCTACGTCCCAACACATGGCTATGTAGAATGTGGCTGAATTTGGTGAACTTTGTAAGATGTTGTGAAGAAGCACAAAAGACCATGCATTTTAATTTGTGTATGTCCAATATCTAGGTTGGTAGTTACCTAGCTTGGGCACATACTTACAGAAGACTTGTTGACAAACTCTCCCTTTATGACGGTGGATTATCAAGCAATATTTGCTGGAGTGAGGTACTAATAACCTGTTATTCACTGAGCTTCACCTGATAAGCAGCATTATTAACATGATGAATGTGTATGTTCGTATAATGTACACCCATTTAAATCTTATTAGGAATAGTGTTCTATCCATACAAGATGTGTCTTTGCCTCAAGGGATCAATCTCATTAGCTACAGCAAGAGCCCAATTACAAAGCATAAACTCTTTAATCATCAAAGGTTTAACAATCGGCATGAAAGCGCGAGTAACGATAAACGTACTATTGAACTCAGGCATTACAGTATACTGATTGATCCCTCCATCAGGTTGTGAAACAATAATTGCAGGCTGCTTAGGCTCCAGCAGAGAACCGCTTCTTTCTGAAGCCCATTCACGGTGGTAATAGTGGGGCCTTGGTCGCCAAATATGACTGAAGTGTTTCCTTCGAACGCATGCAATATAACAATAGAATCTGATTACAGTTCCGAACTCGGATTGAACATAATGTGCTGTGTTCTGCTTACAAAATAACCTGAGGCATTGTATAAGCACAAGACTTCATATAGGGCCTATTTTCCGTTGCTAAAATCAATGTTTAATTTTAATACAACTGTGATTAGAGCTTTCAAGAGACACTTTGTCAACCGCACTGCAATTTGAAAATTAAAATTGACCTTTATAAATATGAGTAAAACCGAGCAAGCTGTTTTAATGAGCTATTGATGTAATACAAAGTGCACACAATATTGTGTGTTCGGTACAATTGAACAGGAAGGGTTTCAACAGAGATTTGGCACAATTAAAAAAGATTTGTGACGTATTAATTGACAAGAGCGGGTCCTTATAAGAACCATGAACTTCGCCCACATTAAGACTTAAACATTATGTTTTTCCAGTATACTTTTTGTCATTCTTTTCAGGGCAAACTCTGGTTGACAGTTTTTGAACTTTGCCTGTCTCAAAACACTCCCAAGTATAACTTCCAAAAAGGCCCACAGTGCAATATTCTAAGGCGATATGCCCCGAGGCAGTGGGCCCACTGCCCCGAGGCAGTGGGCCCGCTGCTGTTTTTACTGGAATTACCTGTGCCTGAACGTTCGTTTGGTGAATCACATCCTTCCAGCATTGCGAGCTGTCTAGGGGCTCTTGCTGGCATACGCCCGCTTCCTGGAGGAGGCAGAGCTCGCTCTTGACACGTGATTTATCACGTGACTATTCTCCACTACAAAGCACAGAGGAAACCTCCCGAGTGGCGTGCGCTGCTGTTTTTACTGGACTTACCTGTGCCTGAACGTTCGTTTGGTGAATCACATCCTTCCAGCATTGCGAGCTGTCTAGGGGCTCTTGCTGGCATACGCCCGCTTCCTGGAGGAGGCGGAGCTCGCTCTTGACACGTGATTTATCACGTGACTATTCTCCACTACAAAGCACAGAGGAAACCTCCCGAGTGGCGTGCGCTGCTGTTTTTACTGGAATTACCTGTGCCTGAACGTTCGTTTGGTGAATCACATCCTTCCAGCATTGCGAGCTGTCTAGGGGCTCTTGCTGGCATACGCCCGCTTCCTGGAGGAGGCGGAGCTCGCTCTTGACACGTGATTTATCACGTGACTATTCTCCACTACAAAGCACAGAGGAAACCACCCTTGCGGCGTTAAGCCCGACGGCGAAAAGCCCATTGGATGTTGTGCGGCTGTTTGGCGGCACAATCCGAAGGCAGACTGCAGTTCATAGTCACTTTGATCCCTGAGGCTCCATTCCAACAATCGTTTTAACACTTGTAACGTTCCGGTTAGTTCTGAAAATACTGTAATATATCATATACTGCTAGATTACGAAGATCTCATGATTTTATAACTAGCGCTGGTGAGCGTGGGTGAGGTTCCATTTTTGTAAATTGTTGACATTTTATTATAAAGTGTTAGGTGTCGGTCATCACACACCGGGCTAATTGGTATTTTATCAAAATTTGAGTGTAAAGCTAGATTAGTCTTTATTGATCTTTGTCTTATTCCAACAAAGCTGAAAACCCTGTCTCTTCATTAATATATTGCACCAGTGCTATTTTTACTATTTTTACTATGGCTAATGGATTGCGTAGCGGGCGGTGTATGGGGGCAATATTGAAAGCTGGTACTGAAACTAATACTGATCTTTTAGACCACAAAGGAACTATTTCTGACAATGAGCTACTCGATAATGACACTCCAGTTGTGGTAGCTAACGACGATAATTTGAATCATACTGATACTCCAACACGTACTACTTATGTGGCCCAGATTCATGCCAATCCAACTCCTACTTCGTCCAATTCCATAAAGGACGAAGTAAATATTGATCCTAGGGTGAGCTTGGGGAGTTGCATAACCCCACTGCTACCTTGCACTTTTAATGAAGACCCGTTTAGAATAACTATGAAGAAAATGGCTGAATTAGATGAACAGGTCAATCAATCTATTGAAATGATGACCCCACTGGTTTACAGATCATCTAACAGGGCTATTTTTAAATCAACCTATAGCAAGGGCATTACAAAAACTGATAATGAAATAACACGTGAAGGAAGCTCTGAAGGGAGCTCGCATGCTCTATTGTACTCTCCCGAGCAACCCAAAGATCAAAGAAGGTTTATAAATGATGATCCTGAGGGTAATATATCAGAGAGGTGTAGTGTTGAACATCAATCTCCTAGCCCCCTTCCAGTGATCACAAAAATACTAGATCTTCTTGACAAGGGCCATGAACTTACCCACTTGGAATTAAAAGAACTAAAGGCAATTATGCATTATTTCTGTTCCAAGATGGATAAAATTGAGGGCTTCATAACTGCAATTGATACCCCGAGATCTTTGCAATATGAAACAGGTGGCCAAAGATCAAGGGTAGTTACGAATGATTGTCATGAGAAAAGCATGCAATGTTTGCTACCTGCTAACCTAGAATGTAACAATTCCGGACAATCACATGGGGTATCATCTGAGCTATTGAAGTGCAATTGCGGGAACGATCTGAGTGAGATTAAATCATCGATAACTGCATTAAACGATATTATAGTTTATCATCTATTTAACAAAGCACACCCTTCTGATATGCTGCAAAGACCTATTACTGAAGTTCCGATTCTAGATCCGCCCGATAGCCCTTCTGTCTTATTGGATGAAATTGAAAAACAAAAAAAGACGGAAACTGAAAATACTCACACCGAAGCAACTTCAACCTTTATGTCTCGCCGGGCAAAAAGGATGCATATGCGTGCTGTGAAAAGACTCGCTAAAAGAAGGAGGGAAGCGAAGATCATTAAATCAACTTCCATCCTAGAAATTGCAGATGAGGAGCATATCAACTTGGAGGAGTTGTCGAAAGAGAGCCAGTATGCCCTCGCATCTGCTACTGAAGTAGAAGTGGAAAAAGGAGGAGGAGATTTAGGCACCCCTTCACTACTGAAGGATGACGTGCACACCAACACGGGAATCATAAAAACTAGTACCTCACAATTGGCAAAATCAAAATCTCAAAAAACCTCAATTTCCAAAACTGTGTTACATCAAAAAATACCTATGATTATTACAAAAGACCACTTAACTCAGCAAAATGAAACCGTAAAATCTAACACAGATTTCATTACTCAAAACTCGGCAAAAGCCACTTTAAGTGAATATTTCCCTATAGTAGGCAGATGCTGTACCTCAAAAAATCAAACAAAACATCAAGACGAAGCAATCTGCGCCTCCCCAAAAACTCCTATGAGGAAATCCTATAGCGAGATATGTAGTAATGTCCCGAATGATCGTACACATGTAAACAATATGTGCACAGTGAGTAATGAAATACAATTAGAAGTAGCAAATAGAAATAGTAATAAAATGAATGTAACACGTGATGATTCAATAAGGTGTGAAAATTGTTTATTCGATAAAAAGAAAAATGTAGTGATGCTAAATGGCCCAGGCAAAAAAGCGGAAATTGTTGAGACTCCTCTCAGGACCCAGCCTGGGAATTTATCAATTAATGAAGTAAATAATGTGGATGCCCCCTTTGCACCGAGTTACATATCTATTCACGGTCCTCCTTTAAGAAGGTCCTTATCTAAGAAACAAACTAACATGAATAAAGAATACGATCTCTCCGATAGCAAGAGCGCATTTTCACTTGAGTTGAATCCCCACGTGGCTACTAGGGCATCTCCACTGGTTACAACATTAATAAATACAGGAAAAAATACACCTCTAACTAGGCATCAAGATAGGGGATTAGAAACACAGTACATTATTGGATTTGAGGGGGATGAAAGGATATTGGCGGATAATCGCATTAATCGATCCTTTATATTCTCCGTATTCTCAAAAATACCTCAATTGAGAATAATCAAATCCGAAGATATTACAAGGGTTTCCTTGGCAAGTGTAAATAATCACAGGGCAATATGTTATCTTACCTCTGAGGCTATTATGAAATGTATCTGGTCCAATCATGAGGAAATAAAAAAGGAGGGTTTGACGCTGATTATGTTTGACTCTGAGTCGGAGGCTTTAATATTTCTGGAAACACCGGCTAAGGGCATTGAAAAGATAGAAGAAGCAGGTAGGCCTCATTCGCAATTTGTAGCAGGGCTGGATGGGGGCATGTTGGAAATTTTGAAATTTGCAGCCAATACAAAAGGGATACCATGGCTGGAACCTATGCTTTCGGCAATTTTATGTCCAAAATTACCCTCCCCTGCCAAATAGCTATGCAATGATACGAATATGCAAATTATATCTTGGAATTCTTGCAGACATGTAAACTTAATGAAGTGGCACTCTGCTTTAACTCCCGTAGATCAACCCACAATAATAATGATACAAGAAACGATGAAAACTGAGCCATTCGTAATTCCTGGGTATGTAACTTTTACCTCACCTGCAAGAAGATCTTTGCTAGGACGTCCATCTGGGGGTCTGTTGGTTGGAGTTAAGATATCCTTGCAGGCTCAAGCGGAATTAGCTTGGGTATCTGCCAGTATTCTGGGGATTCATCTTACCATACCCTCATTTAGTTATTCCTCACTTATGATAATTACCCTATATTGGAATCCAGCTGTCTTACCAGTCGACGAGATGTTGGACGAATTGGACGCATGCTTATTATATATATCTGGCAGATACCGGACTTGTGAAATCATTATAGGCGGTGACTTTAATTGTGATTGTAGAGATTTGACTGAAACCCACAAATTTAAATCATCCACTCTTTCTTATAGTAGAGGAGCTAAATTTAGGGAACTCCTCACAGAGTGGGATATGGATTTAATGGTAAGAAATGGCATGAATCTACGAAATACATGGGCTAGAGGAACGTTGCACTCAATGATAGATTATATATTTGTATCTCACAATCTTATCATGCATATGGCTCCCCTAGTAATAGGACAGATTGAGATAGGAGATCACGCTCAACTTTCTACCTTCTGTCAACTGAAATGTCATTCGCTCATGCCAAATATTACCTTGGCAGTGGTCGAAATTGATCATCCTCTGCATTCCATTAGATGGAATCGAGGGATCTGCAATTTTGTCGTTAAACAAATTTCCTCGGTGATTGAGAGGATCAGACGTGCAGGGGGAAATTATGAATACATATTGCGCATGCACTATTCTGATATAGTTGCCACAGCACTCGAGCGACTTGGTAAAATACAAAGTAATGTGCAACATCCACACTTATATGATCATACATGCAAATTATTAAAAAAGGGAGAAGAATAGGGTGTTGAGATCTTTAAAGAGAAGCAACTTGGGCATCGAAGACATCCAGGCAAGGAGGAATAGAATATTATCAGCCTACAAACATAATTTGAAATCTGCTCGTCTTTCAAGATACAATGACGTAAATTGTACATTAATTCGAGCCATTCTGGCTCATGACACACGAGTAATTTGGCGCACCTTGAAAGCTAATAATAAATGTGTGGCATTGTATTCGCTTAACTGTATTCCTGAGCAGGCTTGGCAAACATTTATAAAGGCTAAATAGCAATTGTCTTGTAATTTTCGCTTTGTCCCAGATGTTTCTCTTGAATATTCTGAAATCCCAAGGCTGAAGTGGGACTGTATTGATATTATGTGGGCAATCTCCAGGTTGACATACTCAAAAGCTGCAGGACCAGATGGTCTCCCCCCATGTCTTTATAAGGCGGATCCAGTGCTGTGGTCTGGCATTATAAACCATAAGTTCAACTCTATCATTAGGTCTGGGGAGATTCCACCCTCATGGCTAACTGCTAATATAGTACCCATATTTAAAAAGGGTGATCCATCTCTTCCGGAAAATTATCGTCCAATATCTTTAATTGATACTGAGGCTAAGATTTTCTCTATCCTTCTCTTAAACGAATTGGAGAAAGTAATTGAGGCGACCGACATGTACTCGAAATATCAAACTGGATTTAGGAAGAGCATGAGTACAACCTTAAATGCTTTTATCATGTCGCATGTCAACTCGGGAGTAAAAGAAAAAAATTCCAATCCTGTTTATATAGCAATGATCGATATGAGTTCAGCTTTTGATACGGTGGTCCGCAATTTATTGTGGAAGAAAATGTTGAAAATAGGGATTCCAACTGTGCTGATGTACTGGATCATTAAGTTGCACACGAATACTTCGTATAGAATAAGAATCTCTCCGGAAGGTGGGACCACTCCCCCCATATGTACAACAATTGGTGTAAAACAGGGTTGTAATCTGGCGGCTCCCTTATTTAACTTATATCTTTCTGATATGGGTGAAAATTGGGAAAAAGGGAATTTGTTTTCTGTTAAAGTGGGGAGTATTCATCTGAAATGGATTGCATTCGCTGATGATATCATCTTGTTTGACCCTACTCCGGTAGGACTTCAAACTAAACTCTCATTATTTGAGACTTTTGCAAAAGCTAATATTTTGAACCTAACCCAGCGAAAACTGCCATTATGACCTTTGGAGTTAAATCAAAAGGAGGGAATTTTAGATGGCAAATGTTGAACACACAAATTTGTCGTGTGAACAATGCTCTCTACTTAGGGTATCATATATCAGCCCTCAACTCCATTAACACTTGGTCATTTATAATTAGAAACAAAACACGACCACTATTGTCCCAAATGAAAAGGATCTATAGCCAATATTGCAAATTCTCTTTAATCCCGCTAATAGATTTTATGACATTAAAAATTGAGAGTGTTATATTGTATACATTAGATATTTGTCTATGTGACATGGCAAGCGCGCTGGACTGCTTACAGGGCTCTCTTTTGAAATCTGCAATGTTTCTCCCTATGTCAATTCCAAATGCCATTATTCGGCATGAATTGGGGCTGGTTGCACTATCATCTCGTTGGAAATGGAGACAGCTCTCCAAATATGTCAAGATTCATTATCCTCCAATTAACTCATTGTACATTGATCTAAACAAAATGTTGGGTTCTCAAACTCCAAAATCTTTTTCTAACTATCAATTGAAAATGCAACAAATTTTGGACAATGCAAATATTACTGTTGAGGATATTCAATATCGTCCTGGTTTTGCTAAGAAAAAACTCTTTGAAATGGATTGGTGTATAACAATTGATTCAATTAAGACCTATGGGCTATATAAAGAATATGGTACACATGTAAAACAGCGCATTCCACGTTACGATCATGTCTTGTTATTCTCCTGTGAAAACATCCAAAAGGCATATATCCGTTTTAGACTAAACCTATACCATACTAGGGAAAGAACTAAGAACTGGGAAATGAATAAATCAAATAATTATGTGGGATGTCGATTTGCTGAATGTAATGAATCTTATGAAACATTGAAACATCTTATATTGTATTGTCCGCATTTTAAGAACTTAAGGACACTTAAATTGAGGAAATTTGTGGAAATTGAATTTGAGGACTGCCTTGAAGTTTTGTGGTCCAGAATGATGCAGGGATCATATAAACCCCTAATATATGAAGTGGCAAATTTTTGTAAGTACATTGAAAATGAATTAGAGTTATTTTCTAAAACTGTAATGATTGATTAAATGATTATCTGTAAGATTTTAAACTTTGTAAAGGTTCTACATGAATTGTCATGAATTTTGAACCAAATGCAAATAAAAAAAAAAAAAATATAGCTTGCATTCTGAGTATTTTCATTGGCTCCGGGCACCTCCCAGGGTGCTAATGCTAATAATGAAATAAAAGTAGAACCGGCAAGGTGAATATGATGCACTCAAGTGCATTGTAATGAATTATGACCACAACAAGAACTTATCCAATATATGAATGCATTTCTATTGACCTTTGAGAGACCAATGTGAGAGGGAGGAATAGCAATTAAAGTAGGGAGTTTAGTGCTAAAGCCTATTTGACAGCCAACACTTAAGAATAGGAAAAGAGCAAAAGACATAGCCAATTTCAAAAGTTGTAAGATCAACAATACGCATATGTATGTTTGTATGCAGGTGAGGTTTATACTGCAGACCTAACTAGAAAGCAGAGGAGCACTATACAAGAAGAGTATGCGGTATGGGGTAGGTGAGGGAAAGAAGAAATATCAGGGGACGTTACCATCAGTGACCTTGTGTGGTGTTCTTTGAAGAGAAGGGCCTGACGTTACTTGTTGAAGAGCATGAGGGAGCGATCCAGCCTGATAGTTGTATTTATGTTGTTCCAGAGTGTGGGAGCATATCGGGAGCAAATCAGTTTTCTAGTCTTCACTTTCTTGCATTTCACTTTAGATATGTTTTGGCTCCTGGTGTTCGATTGCGCTCTTTAGATAGTGAGTTTCTCATCTACGTAGGTTTGTGTCTTGGTTATCATGTGTGATTTAATTTCTTCAGTCCTGCACTGACACATGCTGCAGGGTGCTTGAAGTTGATGTAGAAAGGAATGAACCCAGTGGCTCTATGTAGGGAATGAATTATCATAGTGGAGAGAGGATGTATTCTTGTGGCATCCCTATGGTCTCTCCCCAACTGACTCAGTCAGCTTCCATCTCGTCTATAGACCACCCAAGCCCAACATTGCTTTCATCTGAGAGTTCTCCAACCTGGTCACCACCATGTCCCCCGCTCACCCCAACATCTTCTTTGGGGACTTCAACCAGGCAACAAGACCACCAACCTGATGTAGGAAGCTCTCCCTGGCCTTCTCGACACCCTCAGCCTCACGCAGCAAACAAAAGACCCAACACACAATAAAGGTACCTCCTCGACCTAATCATCACTGCACTGCCTTCCCTCCACTACAGTGCTCCTCTTCCGCTTGACTGGTCTGACCACCTAGCCTTGCCATTCAGCATACTGCACACCACCGCAGTCAAGCACTCCCAACAGAAACCCACCAGACAAACCTTCAGGTCCTTCAAGAACTTCCTGATGGAAGCACTCACGGAAGACCTCACCAACCTCCAATTCGCATGGACCGAACAGCTCCAACCGAAATGCGACTCTCTACTGGAAGCACTCAACGCCAACCTCTCAGCCTTCATCGACCGACATGCACCTCTGAAACAACAAGCCTGCAAACCGAAACTGTCAGCACCCTGCTATATGCAAAAACTCAACCTCAGCAAAGGATTCATCAGGAAACAAGAGAAAACCTGGTGCTCCTCCAGGACTGCATCTGACCAGGTGCTCCTCAATGAACTCCAAGCAACCAACTGACAACTAATCAACACAGTCATTGCCTTGTACTATCAGAACACCATAGCAGAAGTCGACAACAAAAGCAGAGCCCTTTTCAAAGTGGTCAAGCACTGCGTCATCCTACTAGCTGACGAAGCCATACCACGCACCATTGAAAAATCTACCGCCATCAACACCTTCTCACTTTACAAAATCAGTAAGATTCCCCAGCACATATACACCAGCTCTGCAACCACAGACCCACCTCATATTCCTCCTTGCGAAATCTACACACCCTGGACAACTTTCAAGAAACTCTCTACAGAGTACCAGGTAGAAACCATGGCAGCCCTCAAAGCCACATTCTATACATACAAAATCCTCCCAGCATCCATCCTCAAAACCCTCCCTACAGAAGCTCTCCTTCCCTACCAGGAGATCATAAACAACTCCCTAGCTCAAGGTACCTTTCCATCAACCCTAAAGACAGGACAAATCCTCCCTCTACTGAAGAAACCCACTATGGGCCCTGACAAATTAGGTAACTATCGCCCCATCACCAGTCTTCCCTTCCTCTGTGAGATCATCAAAAAAGTGGTAGCTGTGCAACTGCTGCAACACATCGACACCAACAATCTCCTCCAAACCTACCAATCCGTGTTCAGACCCAGATGCAGTATGGAGACAGCAACCATACAGGTTGTTGATGACACCCTCAACATCCTTGACGAAGGCCACTCCTGCCTCCTGGTTCAACTCAATCTCTCGGCCACTTTCAAGACAGTAGACCACCAGGCATTCACAGACACTCTACATTGGCATCTGGGTATCAGAGACTTTGTCCTATGCTGGTTCAAGTCCTACCTCCCCAACAACTAGCAGTTTATTCAGATGGACTCCTCTAGATCGACAATGCTACCTATCACCTGTGGAGTCCTGCATCAAGTCCTTCAGGTTCTACATTGACAAACACTTCGCCTTCAAGACACACATAGCTAAGAAAACTCAAACAGCTTTCCTTCCTGCGGAAAGTCAAGCCCTTCCTCCCTCCAGGCAGCTGCTAGTTCCACCATTCAAGCTCAGGTCCCATCCCAGCTGACTGGGGTAAAACCCTCCTCAAAGGCCTTCTGTCGTCCTCCGTTGTGACCCTGAGAAGTGTCTTACACACAGCTGCACGCCTCATCAAGGGCCCGTGCAGAAATGAACACATCTCCCCGGCCCTCAACGACCTTCACTGGCTCCCACTGCACTCACAAATCACCTTCACGTCTTGCTGCATCATCTATAAGGCAGTCACCCTCAAGTCACCCAGCTACCTCAGCATCTCCGGTGGACAGCACACCACCAGAAGCCAGGACATGTGCAGACTTGAAATCTGCTTCTGCAAAAAGGAAAGGACCAGAAAACAAGCCTTCTCTCAAGACCCACCTCTTCAAGGAGATTCTCCTCCTCATCACCTAGGACATCATGTCGCCCCCCAAGCCACCTGACTCGCTAGATGCCGTCCTCCTCTTTCCTCCCCAGCACTCTGTACAGCTGTCCCCCTCCTACTACCAGCTGTATATCTGTACTGTTCTTACCTGTGAAAAGCGCACTGTTATGCATCTGCACTGTCAAATTGTAGGAGGGCGAAGGCCTTATCAATGAACTTTTAAATGATGTTTAGATAGCAGTATCATTTACTAGAATGTCAGAGTTCAATGTGGGCTTTTTAAGCATGGGTACACTTTAGTTAGTTTACAGGCTACAGTGAAGGATGCCTTGAGTCTGTGAGGCACACATATTTGATCGTAGAGTAATGAACCTATTTTCTAGGTTATTTCATATGCTGTTGGCTTGGATGGTTTTATCATCATTGATGGAGATTTTATGGCCTGGCCCTCATAGAAGGAGGCTTTGAGGATGTTTATGACTTCTACCAGCGATATGGTCCTCAATTCCGGCCATCTTTGGACATGATGTGGCGGGATGGTGCAGTTGTCTAGGTGGGTTGGATGTTGTGAATGTGGCCTTAGTATCTTGTCGATTTTGTCTATTAAAATAGTGTTGTTTGTGTTATATTTGTCAATGGATGTGAATACTGTGGGAAGTAGCGGGGACATTATGAAGTGCTTGATGGACTTAAAGAGGACTTTGATCTTTTTGGAGCCATTTGCCATGGTTGCTGTGTGGTTTTATGCTTTAATCGTGGTGATGATGGCCCTGTGGGCTGATCATGAGTTTTTCAGGTTGGTGAGCTCTTCTTCAGGGTTTCCCCAAATCTTTTCCTGCATACAGATGATACATTTGCTGTTGGTGTATTGTTGTGTAGGTCTAGGTGCAGATGGCTTGGTTTCAGCTATTCATGGATGAAGTATCAGTTGGGTTTGTGATTGTGCTTGACAAACAGGATGTTGATGTTGGATAATTGAATGTAACTGGATGCTGAGGTCCTCTTCCAGAGCTTCGGTGGGGACATTTTTGATTGCTTTCTGCTGGAATGATGGGTGGGGCCAGTTTGCTGGAGCTGCGTAGCTATGCTGCATTTTACAATACCGTTTTTTTTGTAGAGGTGGAGACAATTATGGGAGGGGTTGTGGTGAACATCATGTTCAGAATGTCTCAAAGTCTCTCTCTGCAACCTAATTATGCAGACATTTTTGCTATTTCAACCCACTTTCATTCTCTATTGAATTAACCACTAAAAACTATGTTTACCATTGCAAAGCAATTAATGATAAGTTACAAAGCCATCTCTGTCCAGGTAAAAAGAAACTGTCCCACACTGTTTTGAAAAAGAACTATAAACCTGCTGTTTTAGTGTGTAGGACAATTTTCTTGGATTCATATACCAATCGCCACGATGCAACAAGAAATCACAGGCAATCTTTCCTGGTCTACTAGGTAGCATTATGTAAAGGGATTCAATCAGGCAGACATCCAAGTCTCGCCCAGCATGTAGTGCGCAAATGAAACCCTTCTTTATTTCTATCTATAAATTCAATATTCTGAATGATATATCACTCACATCACACCCTTCTCCTGATACCCCCCCCCGGTCACACTGAACCAGGCTAGTTTGCTAGGTAACAACAATCACCAATGGGGTGATAGAACACTGAATAATATCTTTAATGCACTGGGAATCGGGTAATGAACACAAAAAGAATGCAGCACAGAAAACAATACTTTTAGGTTGGTTTGGAACAGATAGCACTATGGTTAGAGGTTCCCCCTGGAACACCCCTCAGCCCACCAATGGATACTTAAAATAGATGTGAGGAGAGAGCAGGTACTCAGGAATAACATAGATCAAACAGAATATCACTCCCACCTTCCCCCTTTAAACACAAGAGAAAAACGGATTTGACTTTTCAGCTGTCAGAATGGCTTTGAAATTGGCTAAGCAAAAACACTAATTGTGGTACAAAATGCTTCAATTATATAAATTTCTACGGCAGCCGCTTTGAACAGATGCAAGCAATCACAAGCAATGATTTAATCAAAAGAAAACATTTGAAATCTCAAAGGCGAGGTGGGAAATAATTTAAAGGTAATTCACACGTGTAAAACTTTGCAAAATGGAAAATCGCGGCAAACTTTTACTATGCGATTTTTTGATAAAAACGGATCAACCACACTGTTTGGCAATGCGGTTTTGGGTTGTGGAGATAGCTAAGGATGTTAGTTATCAGTAGAAATTTCGTTTCTATCATAAAAACTGAGGGAGTTATAGAGGTTTTAGTGATAGGTGTTTTTCGGAAATAAAGACATGAGTTTTGGACAAGAGCTTCAGTTTGAAATCAGAAAATATGGGTTATGCTTTTACTCAAGACTAGAGCATGCAGGCTAGACAACCAAGTTGGGACACAGTAAGCTCTGAGACTGATTCATGACTTCATTAACAGATCCCCAGCGCCACCAGTCCACATACTCGAAATGGGATTTCTGGATGAGAGTTACATAACTAAAAATAACTAAGAAAATGATGCTTTAGCAAATAGACAGAATAAGATAGCACTAAGATGTTGACGCTGTTATTGGTTATGAAAATCAGGATAGTGCAGAGATATAGGTGGGACAAGATAATGCAAGCTATACAATAGTTCTCTAGAGTCCTATTAATACTCACAATCCACTGGGATTTAAGGTTTTAGGCCCGTCAAGATTCTGGTCAATGGATTGCGTCTATCAAGGAAAGACAGCACATCAGGCACGGGACAAGATCAGCTAGGATCAGCTAGGCTGGTCGGAGGACCTGCACAGGATCTGCGCTTCTTGTTTCTGGATATGTCAAATCAGCGGGATTGCGAGTTCAGCAGGCAAGCATTATGGTAGGAAGCCAGCTAATTTCAGGATGCTTTCCTACACCACAGCGCTTCACTGGTTTGTAAGGATAAGTTGAGGATTGTGACCTAGCAGAAAATCGTTCAGCTACTGCTTGGTCGGGTCCTTGGCATCTGGATCTGGAAGGATGTTAAAGCTGGATGTTGAATGCTGGAACAAAGTGCTTCGCTGGAATCGGAAGAGAGAATGTGTATGTGTTGTCAGCTGTCTCTATTTATCCTTTCAAATGACATCACAAAAATTGATATATGGGCCAGCTTAACTAAACCTGCACCTGTGAACTGGGATTGGATCAGAGCCTCATCTCCGCCTTGTATTCGGGTGATTGGCTCAAACACAGATGATGTCAAATTTATGGTTTGATTTTTACAATCCTTAGAAACCTCCCCTATCCACTAGTATCAACATTTTATTGTGTCCTAAATACATATTTACACATTTGTAACCTCTATGAAGATCACATACAAGGATTGCATATATTATGGAATATCTGTTCCTCAAAATCCCACAGCTGTGAGACCTTGTTTCGCCTTTTTGCAGCATTTTGTCCATTTCGCCATGAACACATTTTCCAATATTTCTCCAAATTTCCACAAATATGCATGTTTACCCAAGGCATGTGTGTGCAAAGTTTAACAATTCTATCATAAACACAGTTCACATAAACCCACATATTTTGCCATTCCTGTTCCGAATATGTTACACTATTCCACTGCATCTTGAAATGTAAAGCCAAAATTTAGACTAACAAATCTGTCCTTTTTATATTTTTCACCATTTCTGATAGCAAGTTATACATCTCTAAAGAAATGTTCATTATATATTCTTAGCAGCAAATGGTCATCCTTTTGTCTGTCTCTGGAGGAAGGAGTAGCCCCCACCTTTTTTTGGATTTCCTTCTACAGGCCTAGTTTACAACCCTTTCACACGTCCATTTCCTGGCCTGGAGTATCTGCCATTGTTCAGTCTTTGGCTGCAGACAAAAGTCTGTCCTAACCCACAATTATAATGTGTCAGTGAGTTTCTGCTAAGAGGAATGCCCACCCCTTGGATGAAAATCTGTTGTTTTTCAAATCTGGTAGGCCCAGCCAGACTAAACCAAATTTGTGGCATCAAATGACACGGATAAATTACATTCTTAAATTTAAATCTGTGGGATCAAAAACAGCGGAAATCTGTGTTCCTTTCAGCAGTAATCCTTTAATATTTGTTAATCTGGCAGATCTTTTTTGTTTTAGGCAACTTTAAACTTTAATCAGGAGAGCCCATTTGACAGGAGCTGTCACTTAGGTAGCCCAGGGTGGCTGCACACAGATACAGATTTTTGACAGGAACTGTCATTTACAGGCAATCCAGTTTTGCTGAGAGAATGTTTTGCTTTTAATATTTTAGGACAGTGGTTCATTAGATTAAATGAATTTTAGCGGCAAGCAAAATTTTGAGTGTTAGACAGTGTGTTGTGCAGGCATTTTGGAGTTTCAGCAGCAAAGTAAATATCATTTACAGATACATTTTTGGAGTTTCATTTACAAAGTGCTGCTTCTACCTCTGTACTCCATGTTTACTTATCATGGAGTCCACTAGCACTTTTTCTGTATCATGTGCTCTGTTCCACTACACATGCACCATGGGTGGCTGGTTGTGCAGCCATCTTTTTGTGTGTTGAAACGTGGTTTTGAAGTTTTTGGCGTGCACAAAGGGTTTTGCCGCCATTTTACTGTTTCTCGCACCATAGATAGCAGAGTGAGGCCGCATAGTATAGCAGAGTGGGTCAATACATCCCACAATTATTAGATATGCCCAACCAACATTAATATATTATTCCTATTATAATTGAACTATCAGAGTCCTGATAACAGAAATTACCTGCTACATGTCAGTCCTGTGTCAGAGTGCGGCTACCGATTGTAATGAAGCTGCACATGTATACCATGTGACTAAATGTCAAAATGAGCTCTCCCATTGCTTTTTAGTGCCCCATTTCAAGATGTAATGAATTGAGCAATGATCTGTGCTCATGTGTGCACCTTTCTGCCTGGATCAGTCACCAGATGTAGAATTGATAGATCTCACTCACTTATTTTGGAGATGGCAAACAGATGTGATTTTTTCATGAGTTTGCAAGTTAAGGAATGCAGCATAGCAACCGCACCAAACCCACCTAACTAAACTAACAGGCTTCCAGGCCCAGAAACTCAAAGTCGCATGATCCCAGAACGTTCGAAAAACCTCCTTTAGGCCTTGCAGCACGTTCATCCTGCCTCCCCATGAACAATAGAAAATTCATAAACCTTTGTGTCTGTTGTCACTGCCATGAATACATGTGACGTAATAATGATACAGTGCTGGTAGGATTTAGCCTATGGAGGGAGGATAATTACTGTATTTGCATGGGTGTCCGCCCACCCCCCCATGAAAACATCTGTCATCACACAGATGCCTATTGTTTCTTCCAGTTCAGGCTGGCCGGATCTATAGGATATGCGCCCATGCCCTCTCTCTAGAAACCCCCGAGGGAATGGAGTGTAGCTGTCCATTGTTACTTTCTATGCATGCAATTAGTGTCATCATTGCCTTCAGCCAAGAATGGAAAATGGGAAAGGGCAGGCTAATAAAAGTCTACTAAAATAGAGTATTCATGGCTGCAGTTCACATGGGTAGCTCCCAATGCCTCCTACAAAGGAGCCCACCACCCTAACTGTTCCCTCGGTACTTACGTTTATGTTTTTATTTATTTATTATACAGAAAAAGGGCCCCTTTTCCTCAACAAGAACCGGTTAAACCTGTAATGGATGCTCTCTGACATTGATAGTCGGGCACAACCTGAACTTTCACTACAAAAAAGAACTGTGATGGAGTGTCACAACAGGAAACGTGTTATGTTTCACCAAAGAAAAGAGCATTTCATGACAGGTCTATTCCCCTAAATGATGGTCTCCTGTCAGTCTACTTACCACCTAAAATAATGTTGGTTTCTAGCTCTTGAGCTCTCTTCCCCTCTCACACCATCATACTATAGGCCACTTAATATAACTTTCTTTCACATGGCAATGCTAGTCACACTAAAATTTAATTGTATAACTATTAGGGTTATTATCATTATTAGGGTATTTATTGAGCATGGACCTAGCTTCAGGAAGCAACACAGTGCTTTACAATCATATGGGGAAGGACACGGTGAGGGAAGCAGGAATACAAGGAAGCAAGAGGCTAAGCAGGGGAGGGAGTGCAAGCATGTTTGTGGCAAGGGATCTACAAGCAACTAGTTGGGAACAGATCATCCAGTCTTAGATTAGATGTGGGGTTACTTAGTTTTGTCTTTCCACAGCTCCTGTCCAGATTTCTCCCAGTATTTCTTCTGTACACTGCAAAGACGCTTTCAAAAATGACAATGCTGACTGTTCCAGCTTATAAAAACAAGTTCCCTTCATGTATGTCTGCCACTTCCATGCTATGTTAATTAGATGTTGCACCCACACAAACATGCTCCTCTCCTTGAAGGCTGATATACTGATGCCTTTTTCCCTCTTAGTGCTCTATTCATTTACAGTGTTTTTTTTCATATTCCCCGGGTGTGCTTGCCTGCCATCTACACATCTCCTTGTTCCAAACTGCCCTACCTTGTTAATCCCAGTGTGAGAACACTGTTAGCCCCTGCAAGTACCCTTTGTGCCTGTTTTCTACTACCTGCCCCAGTTGCTTTGAGGATTGGTGCCCTCATGGGACAATCTACGGTCTGGTTATTCTTTAGCTTGATAAAAGGATGCTTTCTTCAAGGCATTTTTCATTTTTATCATGCACACACCCTGTTGGTTTTCTAATACAATGTGATCTCCTATCCCTGCCCTCATCAACAGTGTACAGGAACATTCATGCTTTAATTAATGTAATGCTTTGCTATTAAAAATGCCATGCCACAATGAAAACATGTCCAACTGGCTGCAAATTATAGATCAGTCTAGACATCTAATAACATATTACAGTGAAGCATGCCAGGCCACATTTAGACAAACCTAGATTGGTTGCACCAAAATGCCATTCGAAGCAATAACACTTATCATGGTTGTTTTATCAAAGAGGTCCAGCAAGATATACAATGCCACAGTAAGGCGCGCACGAGAAGTGCCTGGAAAGTGCCTGTTTTGCCTGGGATACTATGTGGCTCCTCCACCTGGCTGTGAGTCTACGTGTTCGATATTACTGCTACAGTGTGTTTTTTTTTTACTTCTTGGGAATTCAATACTGAAGTGGACCTTGCTTCAGGATATACTGCTCATTTACGCTCATTTATGCAGCCCAACTAGAGCTTTGTTTCCTTTATTTTGTTAAAATAGTGTGAAGCCTCGCCTCCCTGCTCACCACCAACGTAAAAAAGCACGTGAAGTGCCTGGAAAGTGCCTGTTTTGCCTGTTTGGCCGTGGTGGCTGGGTGCGGGCTAAAGCTGCCAGTCAAAGCGGCGTGCTTAAGGGAACACCAGGTTTGCATGGTATCTATTTCTTGAATACGCTGCTGATTATTAGCTACATTGGGCCTCATTACACGGAAGGCGGTAATCCAGGGTGCTACTAGCACCCTGGATCATGCCGGTAAATTACTGGCACCGCCTTGGTGGAAAGGGGAATTACCGCCCTATTCCAAGGTTGGCGGGGCAGTAATTCCCCCTTCCACCATTGCCCTTCCCCATTCCCATTTTTGCCCCATAGGGCATAATGGGAATGGGGAAGGAGCTAATTACGGCACCGCAATTCTGCGGTACCGTAATTAGCACCAAGGTCCCTTAGCGGGTTGGTTTTTAACGCCTGCAAAAAGCAGGCGATAAAGCACCAACCCGCTAAGGGACCTCATAGTAAGGCGGTAATGGTTAACGGTCACCGTTACCATTAACGGTGGCCGTTAACCATTACCGCCTTCCGTGTAATGAGGCCCATTGTCGCTGTGTGTGTTATTGCAGTGTTTTCAGGATTGTAAGGGTTTTGAGATACTGGGCCTCATTCCGGGTTTGGAGCTAACCATGGAGTAATTAGCTCCATGGTTTCCTCCGAAACCGTCCCAAATCCGGCATGGTGAATGGAGTAATTACCGCTCCATTCCAGGGTTGGAGGGACCGGTAATTCCCCATTCACCTTTTGCCCTTCCCCATTCCCATTTCTGCCACATAGGGCTCAATGGTAATGGGGAAGGAGGTAATTACGGCACTGTAAATTACGGTACCGTAATTACCTCCGAGGTACCTTTGCGGGTCCCGTACTTAACTCCTGCTAAAAGCAGGAGGTAAGGAAGGACCCGCAAAGGGAACTCGGAATACAGAGGTAAGGGATTACCGGCATCGGCACCCTTACTGGTGCCGGTAATCCCTTACCTCCAACCTCGTAATGACCCCCACTGTTTCTTATCCTCTCAACAGCGGACTCATCGTGTGTACGAAGAGTACCCACAAAGTCGCTGTTGTGCGCAGGGAGCTCAGTGTCGCGCTACACTGCCGACTTCACTTGTGGTGCTTGTTTGTTGGACATTTGCGATGAACGCCATCTGTTAGTGCTTGGCGTTGTTGTGAACTGACTTTAGCCTGCTTCTTAAAAGTTTAATTGCATTGATAACTTGTATCTTATAAGATCGTGTTGCCTTAGTGCATTCTGTTCCTTTTTCAGCAATAGCAGTAACAGAAGGCGTGTGTAGTTAGTAAATCGTTTTGCATGCTCTCTTTCCCGCCATTTTCTTCCTCTTCCCCTGTTTGCACTCATTTCCATACATATACATTATGGTTAGGGGGCTCCGTAGTGCCAGACGACTCAATGAGACCTTTGGCACCAGTCCGGTGGACATTGTAAATAGCACTCAAACCTCCGCCCCCAGTGAAACTGTGGAAGGATTTGTGCTGCCCCAAGAGGCGTTGCATGTCCGCCTATGGTTCAAAATGAACCGCAAGATGGGCCTTATTGTATCCCCTCTTCCCTCCACAGCTGCTTGGATCCTACAAAGACTCCTGTTTGTGGTGAGGCACACGCTATTCCCTTCGCCTAAAGCATGCTAATAAATTATGCCCTACATGAGGTGGATGACATTGATCCCACTGACCCACTAGCACTTGCTAACCGCACGTCCAATCACTCCAACATTTCTATGTTGTCTAATTTGGCAGAATATTTCAATAACTATATTTCAGATGTGTCTATGTTGCCGCCAGCCGTAAAGACGGAAACAGGCAAACGTATCACACTATCGCTTGGTCCCTCTACACCCACTTCCCTCCTACCTATTGATATCGAGGAAGTGCTGTTACATAATAAATCCCATTCTAAATTATTGGAGCAGCCCTTGTCTTCTGGCAATTCGTTCACAATGCCAGCCCATTCACCTATGGCAGGCTGCCCGACTTTAGCTTCCAATAAACTATTATTTGTTGTTAAAATGCAGGCTTTCAGATGTAATGACCATACTCATAATGGGACTCAAAAGGACTCCAATCAATCCAGGCCAGATCCTGCCCCCAGTGCTTCCCCTGGCAGTAGCACGCAAACACATGATCTGAATGCTCCAGACACCTATTCCTTTCCAGTTTTGACGCATATTTTAAATCTACTCGAAAAGGGTCATGAAACCACACACTATGAAATCCTGGACATAAAGTCATCCCTCTCACATATTTTGGGAAAGCTAAATAAATTGAATGGTTTCCTTTTTGCACAAGAAACCTTTTTTTCTCTAAAATCTGCAATGAATCATGTCACTAAGCCACCAATCCCTATGAGCAGTTCCATGTAATAATGTCCCCTCAAAAATATCGCCATGCAAAAATGTCGCCAAAAATGGCCACTTTGCGGAGGACACCCCCCCAACCCCCAAACACTTTTTTTTTCTTTTTTCTTTTTCTTTTTTTTTTTTGCTGCCCCTGTCCCTATATATATGGTCACCCATATAATATCGCCACAACCTTTTCCTGGCGATATTATATACGGCGACCATATATATGGGGATAATATTACCTGATACCCTATGAGCGACATAATACAAACTAATGCTACAAGGGTCTGTTCTAGTCTAAGCAAACACTTGATGATGTTTTACCACCTGCTATCAAAAGCATGTCTTATGCAGCAGTTGTAGGGAATTCCACTGTACTCCGTGAATACATTTGTGATGTATCTGCTATCGTTTTATCGCAAGCTGTTACAACTAACATAGAAAAAATAACTGAAATTGAGACTCAGTTAAAAAGCTTACAGGAAGCACAATGTCATAACAATAAGAACTGTCAGGGTTACTCTCAATTGTATGGGATGGACACATAGTCACTATTTGATGCCCCAAATAGTCCTTCCCCATTGACTGATCTCATTGAACAAAATGATAGTACAGGTGCAAAATCGCTGAAGTTTTACCTGACACAGAGACTCAAGGTGCATCTGATCTGTATCTCTTTCGTAGAGCAAAACGTCTAGAACTTAGAGCCCAAAAGAGAAGACTCAACAGAAAGAAGAAACAAGATGGCTCAGACAAAAAACTACAAATCAATGACCCAAAATCAGCTGAATGATGAATGTAAATCACTTCGAGAAATCAAAGAAGTTGAGTCCCGTACAAAGGCTAAATATGAGTCCTCCATTAAAACCAACAAAAATCTAAATAGGGGTCTGACAATTTCGAGCTCATTGGTTGCCTTTGTACCTGTGGACTCAACAAGCATTAAGTCAATTGACTCAGTTAAGGTGCCCTTTCAGCTCCTATCTAACATCACTAGCGTCAAACAGAAACAGCTATCTAGTTTCTTTCGAATTATAGATAATTTAAAAAGTTGAAGCGTTGAGCTATCCAGCGTACCTTCAGAAAATAACAAAGGCAGATTCATGCAGCTTGGAAGAAACTTTGTCACAATCCATAGAGCCATCCAACGTACCTTTGGAAAACAATAAGATGAATTTAAGTAGTGTGGATAAAACGCAGTTGCTGCCTAAAGATGTCTCCCTTAACACTTTTCCTTTCACCACTAAGGGAAATGCAATTAATAGCACTAACAAGAACAAAATATCTGTGTCTACTAATCCACAGACTCAATTGAATAAGGACATTACCAAAGACTCATCCATCTTTGAGTTCACTCTTGAAACACCAAATATCATTGGGTGGGTGAGTGACCCAAAGATTAACAGTAGGTCCAGACTCAATTGTACATAAATGCTCAAAGCTTATAAACAGATTCCTCCTCTGGGTAACCCTGTCCGTAATCAATAATAATCGCACGATTTGCCAATTCCACTTGCATATTATCACTAATTTGGTTTGGGAGCAAAGAAGTGATCTAATACAACTTGGACTCAGTCCGCACCTATTCAAAACCAAGGATGAAGCACTTGTTTTCATAGAAACTCATGTGGTTCCTATTTATGATGGCAAAAGTTCAATCTCAAATGGTGTTAACCCGAAACTAGCTAATGATGAGTTGCTTGCTCAATTCACCTCATTCGTCAGTTCCGTCAAGGACTGGTCATGGGTGGAATCCCTTATGATTAGTTTTATCACTCAAAAAAATCTAACACACAAGCATAGCCATAATGTAATTACTTTCAAATATTGGAACTCTTGTGGCTTTAACAACCTAACCTCTTCAACTCCATGCCCTTCCCTAACAAACCCTTGATAATCCTATTGCAAGAGACTATTAAACTTCAACACTTCTGTATAAATGACTATACCTCCTATACACAAATTGCTAGCATTGGCCCTGCGGGTAGACCCTCTGGGGCTTTAGCCATCTTAGTGGACAATAATATGAAGGCCTCTACTAGACTGATTTCTGCCTCTGAAGATTTACTGGTTATAGAGCTTAGCACCTTTGGCGAGTCAAAACTAATCTTTCTGATAATTTGCATATACCTGAATCCAGCAAGATGGCGCAATCAGTAATCTTTATTGACCTTGATGTAATACTGGAAGAGGCCTTGATTCAAAATCCAAATTATCAGGTAGTAATTGGCAGGGATTTTAACTCCACGTGTATGGAGTTGGCAATCGATAACCATCATCAAACTATTGTTAAACGCAAGTCCACTTACAGATTGTTGAGATATGTATAAATGTCATAACTTTACCTGGCAACAAGATTCTAATAGTTCCTTCATCGACTACTTTTTTGTATCCACCAATTTAGTTAGCGTCTGTGATCTTGTGACTGTTACCAATCTCGAATTGGGGGATCACAAGCTTGTAAACCTAAATGTGAACTTTGCCTTTAATACTCATCAAATTGTTCCAGCACTAGCGATAATAGAAATCGAACGACATGCAATATCGGTTCACTGGAGCACTAAACTAATTCGCTAGCTAACATAAAGGGTCAGCAAAGAGATTATGTTTGAAGTAGATATGTCCCAGTACGGAATGGATACTCATCAACTACAGGAATGGAACAATTCCATCATTAAACATCACTTGAACAAATCAGCTAAAGAAAACTTTACAAAAATGGCAGTTCATAATCATACCTTTAATTTGGAAGATGCTATTCTAAAACATCAGAAAAACAAAAAGTTAAGGGAATTAAAAATATTAGATTTGACAGCAGTGCAATCTAGAGTTCTTAAAAAAGATTTGTCAAATACACAAAAACAGACTAAAATTTGTCAAAAATAAACTGCACATTGCAGACAGTCAGCAACTGATCTACAACCTGTGCAAGCACAACACCAAAGATTTTTGGGCAGTCTTGAGAAGTTCTACCAGCCCTTGCAGGGCTGGCCTTAAATCCTCCATATCTGCTGAGTTGTGACATAAATACATTACTCTAAAATATCAAATTCCTTCCGATTACACTGACGTTTCGTTCAAGAATTTGGATACAGCGATCATGGGACAGTGTTCGTGGTCTCTGATGGATGTCCAGTGGGCACTCTCCAAACTTAAATATTCCAAAGCAGCCGGACCTGATGGCATTCCATCCTGTGTACTCAAAGCTGACCCACACTTTTGGGCTGCAATACTAAAAGCTAAATACAATTACATCTTTAATGTGAAACGAATGCCAGAGTCATGGTTCTCTGCCATCATCATACCCATGTATAAAAAGGGTAATCCTTTGGACCCTTATAACTTCAAACCTATTGCTCTCATGGACGCCTCTTCCAAGGTTTTTTCCATTCTTATCCTCAATGAACTCAAACGATACATCCAAGACCACAATGCTCTTTCCTGGTTTCAGGTTGGATTTCGGAAATACATGGGCACTGCCTTACACTCTACCATTCTTGCGCGCATTCTGGAAACAGCCAAGCTCTCAGACTGCGGCCCAGTCTACATGGCTTCATTGGATATGACTGCTGTTTTTGACAGAGTCATCTGTAATTATCTGTGCAACAAAATGACTTTGTTGGCCATTCCCTAAGACTTGATTCTTATAATTGCCTTGCTTCATTGTCACATTAATTACAGGGTGTGTATAAACCAAGAGGGTGCACTTACTGATCCCATCCCTACTTTCACAGGTGTGAAGCAGGGATGTAATTTTGCATCTGTTCTCTTTAATCTTTACTTATGCAAAACATCTTCTCAGTCACACTCAGTAAACTGCATCTACTCCGGATAGCGTTTGCTGATGACAGGATTTATTTCGATAAAACATCAATTGGGCTACAAAACAAACTTAACATATTCTTGAAATATGCTAAAAAATACAATCTCCAGGCAAATTCAACCAAATCCAGAATTGTGATCTTTACCAACAGGTAAAAGATATGTACCTTTAAATGATCTATTGAAGACTTCAGGATAGAATGCACTCTTACCCTAAGGTGTCTAGGGTACAATTTATGTGACACCGCCTCCATAATTATGTGTAAGACCGCGTTAAATCAAAAAGTCAGACCACTCTTGACACAGATGAAAATAATATATAGAAAGTATTGCAAATGTTCAGTTTTGCCTGTTATTGATTTTTATATCTTAAAGGTCGAGGCAATACTACTATACGGTCCAGATATGTACTTGTTGGATATAGATAATTTCCTGGATAAAGTACAGGCCTGGATTTGGAAAAAATACTCTGGGTTTAGCCAGCTCTCTGCTAACTCAATCTTGAAACATGAGCTTGGGCTTAGTTCTCTATCCTCCAAGCATCAATGGAGAATGATGACCAATTACTCGAAAATGCTTTACCCTCATCGTAATGCTATGTATGAAGATTTGTCCCAGATGCTCATTGATTTACATCCAAAATCTATTGCTCAGTTTGATGTGACAATAAAGAAATGTCTGATCAGAATAAATGTAAATTTGCAAGAGCTATGCTCATGTCTGCCTCATGTCAAGAAAAAACATTATAAATATGATTGGGGCATGATGAGTGAGGCTAACAATAGATATAGTTCATACAAGGAATATGCCTGCTTTGCGAAAAAGAAAAAACCTCGATCCTTGTATCTACTTAGTTTCCCCTGTGAGAAAGCATGCGCCCTGTTCATTAGATTGAAGCGTAACCAACTCCCGACTAATGATCAAATTCATCATTGGCATCATATAAATGCCAACACAAATGCAGGCTTGTGTCGCTTTTGCTGGTGCTGTAATGAACCCGAAACCTTAAAACATCTTGTTATTTTCTGTTTGCACTTTGAAACTGCTTGAATGGTGGCATTTGACAAATTTAACATTGGGGAAACTAGGTTCTAGAGGGATTTTTTACGGATCCGATGCATGAGGCGTGACCATACCTTATTAGTTTTAGCCCTCACTCGCCTCCTTACCATAATTACTGATCAATTGTCTCCGTTACATTGCTTGATGTAACCTTATGTCTTGCACTTTAGTATGGAAGGTAGCTTTTTTTAATGTGAACTAATCTCATCAGCAGATTTTAACTGTTGATTATAATTGTGAGTTTTATTGTTAGATATTCTCAAGATTAGCATTTAGAAAAACCTTTAACACTTTGTCCCTTTTTGTGTTTTTTTGTTTTTACATTGTCTTACTTGTTTGGGTTTTATGCTGAAATGTTTACTGCCTGCTTTGCACACTAGCAATTTTGCATAAACCAATCGAAGGAAGTATTTCATTAATGAATATATGTGTTTGTTCCTATTAGGGACTTTTTTTTAGTGTATTGTATTTATTGTTGAACAGAAAGGCAGGAGAAATGCTTACTGTTTGTTTTGCACACTAGCTATTTTGAACAAATTAATAGGAGGAGATGTTTCTATTACTGAAAATGTGTGTTTGTTCCTTTTAGGGACTTCTAAGTGTATTGTATCTTTGAACATAAAGCATGGAGATGTGATATGATGTTCTTGTAAGATGTTTGTAAAGGTTTTTGTTAAACCACATAAAAATAAAAAAATAAAAAAAAAAACAGTAAGAAACGGCTAGACTGGCAGTACCCACAGATGCCCAGTTAAAGAAATGTCAAGCCAAACAAAGAAATGACTGTACTGGCTGCACCAAAATGCCTCTCTAGCCACTAATACCACATAGCATGCCTGCTTAGCCTGTAGATTGATTAACATTGCAATTTATCGCACAAACCTCACCCCACTACCCCCAAAAAGCCCCTCTCCCACCCCCTACCCCAACCCCCAAAATCAGCTCCTTGGCCCAGAATTACCTCCACATCCCTGTTCTCTGACCAAGCGCTTTTTTATGAGGCACCTTGCCTCATAGGTAAGTACTAGAAAGAGGAAGAGTGGGGCTAGAAGTAATGAAGAATACCAACTAAGCCAGGCATTACCTTCATGTCCCGCTACTTCATCCCAGTACTTGTGTATTAGGCAAGGTGCTTCGTACACAAATTCTGGGACGAGGAAGAATGGGGACACGAGAAATGAAGATTGCCAATAAGTAATCATGGCATTAAACACAAGCGGTGGCACAACACCACTGATCTGACTGGGCTTCAGCCCTCTCGCCCTGAAATTCTGGACTATGTTGACTTGTCCTGGCTGACCTACAGAGCCGTTTCCTGACAGCACAGGACACAGATGTTAAACAGCGCCTGGGTTTCGCCGTTAACAAAGGCTCTGTAATTACTAACGTAAAGCATTTCACTGTTAGTACCTGCATTCAAATGCATAATTATTTTGCCAATCGAATCGTGATGAGAGTTTAGTACTTACATGCCAGGGGAGTGATTGGAAGGGTAGAGAGGGGCCAGAAGACAGCTCATTCTCACAGCAGTACATAAGTGGGGCCCGTGCTAGGCCAGTGTCCTTGATGTGTTTGTGTTCTCTATTGTTTACAAAATGAGACACATGTAGTTCATATGGGTTTATCAGGTTTCAGACTTAAAGGGGAGAATTAACTGCTTGTAACATTGTAGCTGCACTAGAATAGTCTCATTGGAATGCGTAAAGAATTAGATGCCCCCATACAAATAGGTTTGCCCCTCCCCCACCAACTGTGAGGTTATCGCCTCTCCAAACATTTGAAGGGTTAGCCCAACGAAATGTAGGTTTTGCTGCACCCTTGAACCCACACACATACACCATTCAACATACACAGACATGCGCACACACAGCCCCAGTCACCCATACATTTAAGTGTGCACCCTTTCACCATACAGGCACACACAGGCCTCACACACGCACACCCAGCCACCCATACATTTAAGTGTGCACCCTTCCACCATGCACTCACACAGGCATACACTGGCTACCACCCATATATCATGTACTCACGCATTAATGCACATTACAATATGTACATATATACACATATATATATATACTACAAAAAAAACTTTGTTAAAGGGACGTTATGGTTAAGTTGCCCTATTAAAAACCTATGCCACTCAGTACAAAAACTTTGTTAAAAGGTGGTTATGATTACAAGTAACATCTAAAAACCCCTGAAATTCGGCAGTTATGGTAGGCTAAGCATGCACTTTTCCCATCACCACTCTCCACTGCTACCACTACCACCCCGGACATGAAATATGCCATCACACATGTCAATGCTGCCATCACTGACGCCATCACATGTTTAGCCCCTTTGTTTTATGTCAGCTAAGCAACCATAATTCGCACCATCTACGTGCATTGCTAAGACTAACACCCAGGACATCAAAGATGACATCACAAATATCATTGATGACATCACTGATAGGTCCGACTGAGAGGTGGTGGGTGTGGTTTGGGTTCAAGGTAATGTTTGAAGGGGGTGAGTGAGGTCAGTTGGGAGCGGGAAGAGTGAGCGTGCCTGGTTCGCATGAGATGGGGGTAGGTGGAATGGGGGTTGGGCGTGAGTGGTGCCGGTGTGGTTTGTGGGTATCTGGCTAGCTGTTGGATGGGGTGCGAGTCCAGAGGTAGGTGTACGTCTAGAGGTGATCAGCTAGTGGTTCTGTTCAAAGAGGGACCATTGGGCGTGTCTAGCAGTGGGGTCCTGACATCCGTGCTGCGGGCATGAGTGACAGAGGGATGATGCAGGTGGTGTGAGGTAAGATGAGTCGAAGGTGAGGGTTGGTCCTTTTTCCCCAGTTTTGTGCCTTTGGGTGCAAGTGGTGTGTGAAAGAGGGAAGGGGGTCCAGAGGGGGAAAGGAAGTAGGCGATAGTCCTGGAAAGAGAAAGCAAAACATCATATCACCACATATCATGCTGAGAGAGGAGAAACGGGTATAGGGGTGGTCTGAAGATGGAGGGTGACGGGGTGGCCATTTCAAGTGGAGAGGGGAGGATGTGAGTGGGTTGGGCCTGTTTAGGGGACGCTGGGTTTTCGAGGGACTGGGGGTTGGGGCTGAGGTGGGGCGTGGTGAGTTTCTGCTGAGAGGTGCAGATGTTGGGGAAGTGCCTGGGAGGCGGTTTTTGTAACACCTGAGTGCTCCTCTGGCTTGGGAGTTAGAAGTAGCCCAGTGAGGGGTTCTGGTTAAGGCGGATAGGGAGGAGGACGGTGGAGCTGATCTGAGGGGGGTTCTGCAGTGAGGTGCAGATGTTGAGATAGTGGCTGGGAGGTTTGTGTTTGGAGTGCCAGAGTGCTCCTCTGGCTTGGGAGTTGGATGAAGCACGGTGTGTGGACAAGGGGGTGTGAGGGTCACTCTCTGCGGTTGACTGGGGGAGGGAGAGATGCTGTATGAGGGGGGAAAATGTGTGGAAGTGTGTGGGAGTGGGGTAGGGTGGGTGGTTCATGGAGCACCACATTTCCCCTCTGGTCTGAGAGTTGGAAGGGGTGTGGTGAGAGGAGGGAGGGTCAGAGTCTAGGAGGGTTCTGGTGCCGGGAATGGGGATGGAGATGTGTTGTGGCATATAGTTGGGGTTCGTGAATGAAGCAGCTAGATCGGCAGAGGAGAGCCGGGGGCAGTGCTTATTTACTTGCCAGAGGGTGTTATGCTTACCTGGGCTCTGCGGGGACATTCGGGCACGGATGGAGCCTTCCCTGGAGCTGACTCCCTCGGGTTGCTTCTTTTCCCTCAACGGCTGCCTTGTCATAGGCCTGGAAGGCTGGACCTGTTCCGGCGAGAGGATGAGAGACAATTTAGGCTAGTGTGGTGGAGTCCCGGTTACCTTCTGCCCTTTCGTGCCAGAATGTGGTGCGCAGAAGTTTACCCATGCAGGCTCACCTGATAATATGTAAGGGCAGGCTCTCCGTCCTACTTTCCTTCAGCAGGGGTGCTGCGGCTGGACCTAGTTACATCACTGGTCCTGACTGCGGTGGTCCAGGCCTGCTGCAACCATTCCGTCTTGAAGGTGTTTATGACTTTCTTATTGTCCGTGTTCTTGTAATGATACTGTCCCAAGGGATATTGTTCCTCATGGTATATTGTTCTTTCTCCCCTATAGCAATGAAGACGATGATCCAGGAGCGCATGGTGACAAGGAAGCAGCTCCGGGAGGTTCCACCACTAGTAGGTAAGTGGGTGGTTTCTGAAGCTGCACCAACTTCATGAATAATGTCACTTTAGTGAGTTAAGGTCTGTGTGATTGCTCACCTTGTATCTCTTACTCTCTTTGCAGGTGCGGCAGGTCGGCGATGGCTGGAGAACGGTATACGACTCCTGATGGCGGTTGGAGATAAAGGTCCGCGTGGAGGCAGCAAACCGAAGAAGGTCCTGAGTAGATAGAATTCGGAACAGTTAAGGTTGCTGGGCTGTACCTGTCGAGGACTCCAGGAAGGTGAGTATGATTGTGGTCGAGTCGGGAGCAGATGGCGATGCTTCCGGCGACAAAGCGATCACAGGTAAGGCTTGCGCGGCAACTGCAGAGTGAAAGCAGATGGCCCTGCTTCCGACAATGGTGTGATCTCAGGTAAGGCGTGCGCCGCGACTGTAGAGAGGGAAGCGAGTGATAATGCTTCCAATGATGATGCGTTCCAGGTAAGGAGGTCAAGGTGGCTGAAGGTGCGAGCGGTGAAGCAGGTAGGTGGCAAAGGGTTCCAGAGGCTGGAAGCACATGTGATGGATCAGGTAAGAGTCGGCGGTAAGCTTTACGTTGCTGACAGCAAACTAACGCGAAGCACCAGTATTCGGGTGGGGCCAGCTTATATAGCCTGGCCCCTGCCACTCCCTGCAGGCTCCGTCTTGTGGCCCCACCTAGCTCCTCCTTCTGCCTTCTGCACATGCCTTCCCTGAGATATTCGTGCCCCGCCCGGCCTAGCTGCACGTGCCCCTGGTATTCTGTGCGCTGAGCACACTTTAAAATGACCTTGGTGCCATAGGCACCAAGACTGGGTCCATTGGGACCCTGTATGTAGTGGAGGGCTGGGCACCTGCCTAGTGACCATGACAGCAGGTTTCTTTTGTTAGTGGCTTGGGATGAGTGTGGTGAGAGGCTGTGTGTGGGGTTGCTGCTCTGAGTAAGAGTGTTAGGGATGGGTGAGAGTTGAGGGGGCAGAGAGGTGGTCTTGGTTGCCTCTGTGTTCCTGTCAGATTGGAATCACCAGTCATGGTCATGTGAGGGAGCATTGCAGCATTTGGGAGTTTGTGGGTGTGAATGAGTGGCTGCAAGTAGGGAGCCCTTAGGTCAGGGATATCTGTGTCTAACGAGGCACCCAAGTCTAGTGAATGCACTAGCACCTAGATTTTGAGACACCTGGACAGAGGGAGAGAAGTATCTGGGTTGAGCAGGCACCCAAACTTGAGACTTAGATCAAGACTGCCCCGCCTGTATGATCCGAAAATAAACATTAAAAATAGCCTTCCTATACAAAATGCCACCCCTGCCCATGAACTATTGACCAAGCGAGCGCAGCAGAGTAGGCAAAAAAACTTGAACACGACACATGTCTCCTCTACTCCGATAACTCCCATAAAGACCTATATAACTAAAACTAAAACCAACTGTACCTTTACCTTATCTTGTTTGCTCATTAATGCCAGATCACTGGTGGCTCACGCCACAGAAATTGCAGACATCCTAACCAATGAGAACCTCGACCTGCTTGCCATAAATGAGACCTGGCTTCATGAGGCAGCTGGACCTGCCCTCATGATAGCTGTTCTCGACAGCTACCAGATACTCAGAGCTGACAGACCCAATGCCAGAGGTGGCGGACTAGCTATCATCTCTAAAACTAATTTATCCATTAAACTTGCCACATCACCCTCTTGCCAATCATGTGAGATACTCACAGCTAAACTTCCTCTCTCCAATAACTGCACGTTAACCATCCATCTGATATACAGACCTCCAGGGCCACTGGGAACCTTCGAGGAGGACCTAACTAGACTTCTAGCCAACAATACTAAAGGCCACTCACAAATCCTGTTGCTGGGGGACTTCAATCTTGGATTTAACAACACTGAGAATAAACATGCTCAATCTGTAGCAGCCCTGCTGAAGGATCATGGGCTTACACAAAAGGCTCTCACCCCTACCCATATCAAAGGAAGGACCCTAGACTGGGTGGCCGACCACCATCTTATCAGCTTCTCTGCCACTCTGGACCTCCTCAGCCTTAAAACCATCGTTATGGCACCTCCACTCCTAACTAGAAGCAAAAAAGATATTATAGTGGAAAAACTACTCCCTCATCTCCTTCCTTCCATTAACAACCTTGCTAGCAATACAGACCCCAACTCACTAGTGCAGGTCTTCAATAATGCGATGTCTAAGGCACTTGACGTTATTGCACCTGTCAAAATCCGTAAAGGCAGACAAAAATCTCATCTCAATGCCTGGTTCAGAAAGCTCCAATCCACTTTGCGTCATTCCCCCACTGAAGAGAATAAAGTTAAGTTAACTAACCATTCCAAACTCTACAAAAAATAAATAATTAGCACAAAAAAGAATACATTTAACAATAGAATCTCAAAGGCTAAGTCTGACACCAAGGAACTATTCACTATCCTTCGGGAAATGGAATCACTGATCCTGCCGATTGACAACATCCCTAAAGATAAGCCTTGGTGCACTGACATACAAAATGCCTTGTCAAACAAAATAGCATCCCTCCAACTCAAAATAGCCAACAAGAAAGCCTCACTGCCCCCAGCTGGGCAGCAACCCCTCCGACCTACACCAGACAGAACCACCCCACCCTTCAGCTTCAAGAACATTTCCATCTGCGAGACAGAGAAAATCATACTCACCCTAAAACCTTCTAATTGCAAAGGAGGCAGCTGTTCGGCCCAAATTATAAAGGATGCAGCTAGAGACTTAGCCCCTTTTATCTCTAAGCTTATTAACGCCTCATTCAACCAACACAGTGCCTAATAACCTTAAAGAATCTTGGGTCCTCCCACTGCGAAAAAAACAAACACTAGATCCCACCATCCCGACTAACTATAGACCGGTTACCACTGTCCCCTTCCTACTTAAAATCACCGATAGAGTAGCGCACCTTCAAATTCAGAACTACCTGGAAGCTAATCACCTACTAGGATCACTGCAATCTGGCTTCCGCCCTCTCGATGGCACGGAAACAGCTTTAATAGACCTCAAGACCCAAATTGACGAGTTAAAGGACAACGGGAAAACAGCTATGCTACTCCTCCTTGACCTATCTGCAGCTTTCGACCTAGCGGACCATGCAGT